>NC_092214.1:48665270-48776225 GCF_043381705.1 Parasteatoda tepidariorum | reverse complement strand
ATACAATGAATTTCAACTGAAAATTTCTTTAATTTTCTTATCAATTTGAAGACTGTATTTAACACAACTGGGGTAAAAAAAAGGGAACAGAAGTACAATCTTTGAGGTGTTTATATAAATGAAACATTTATTCAGACACTTGATAGCTGATCAATTGTGAATAATCATCTCCATAGGTCCTCATGACTTACAGGTATGCATTACTGTGAATCATGGGAGGTTTATTTTCCAAGAAGGTATTAACCATGTTCCCTATCAAATGATAAGCTGGTGTAAGGGGATGTGAACCTAATAATTGAAACGGATTGAGGACAGTACGCTCCTATTTGGTATCATATGTCTAACTTGAGTATCTATGCTAATAGGAAAATTATATTTATTTATCTGTAGCTACAACCAGAATTATGTATTTATATCAAACTTCTTTATATATTCTTTTTTATCTTTCTTATTGTTTAAATAAATATTCTTGTAGATATTTACAATATCCTTGTAGGTATTATTTCATTATTTCTACATCTTTGAGAATATTCTAAAAACAATTTACGGTGTTAAATTTCGTTATTAGGGTACCCTTCCCGTAAACGGACAACTCTCATAAACGGGCAAATTTTTTGGTCCTATGAATGTCCGCTTAACGGAGGTTTCACTGTATATATATAATATATATATATTTATATTTGCATTTAGAACAAAATTAAGGTTTAGAATTGCTTCGGAGAAATTTGAATTGTTAACAATGACTTAAACAAAAAGTTTTATTTTAACTGACTATTATAATTTTAACTTTTTCTATAACTATACTCATTTTCTTACTCTTTTCTTTGTTTTTTGTACATTTTATATTTTTGAGATAAAATAAAAAACTTATAGTTGTTCTGCTTCTGAACACTGATGAAAACACAAAATGATGGGCTTCATCAACAATCAAAAATATATACATTTATTTTACAAATTCCATATTATTAGGGTGGCGCCCTTCAGAGAATTAAAAATATGGTAACAAAACATCATAAAAGCAATACCACAAATACAAAATTATGTTCATCGAAGCCGATGCTTTACATCCGGCGTTCAGTGGCAGACTACTATTTCATATTGTTTTACAACACATGGCTTTAGCCCTCTGACCCACCTAATGTGGTTACATCATTCCATTTGGCTTTCAGGCATAGAGAATCGGATTGACAGCAGTTGGTTTTTCTACTTGGCAGAAAGCATTTTTTTTCTTCAGCATTCAGTTTGCAAATTCACCTCTATGTATATTATCGATTTTTGGTGACGTCATGGGATTTTAAGCAAAGGCTCTCGGCGCATCTCGTTAAATTCTGGTTTAGTAAGAACACCTCAATTCTGGAATTATTTTTAAAAATTATTTTAGTATTTTATAAAATTAAAATTAAAACACTTTTAATAAATTCAGTGATTTTCAAGCAAATTTTTTAATATTTAGGTGGCAACAAAAGGGTTAACTAGTTACAAGAGTCAATAATTTGCTTGCTGAAAGTTTTTTCATGAGATTAAGGGTTCATTTAATTTTATCTAAGTTTGCCGCTCCTTTGCATTTGATTGTGCATTGAGAAAAAAATTCTCCCACTTTTCCATCTATTTAGCATCAAGGATGACTCAGTTGTTCTAATTGAAAATGGTGGGAAAGCCAGCAAAGTTTTTCCAAATTTTCTGGAAACTGGATAAAAGGTTTGTTGCTATACAGCTAACTATATTCCTACTTAATTATTAATTAAGAAATTGTCATATTTTAGCAATTTTCATATTCAAATTAAAAATTTGTAATTCCTCTTCACTTTTTCTTATTTTATTATATTTACATAGTATAAGAATAGCAATGTATTTTTTTTACTACCCTTCCACCTTCTGTTCACTGATAAGCATATCTAATACATTTCCTCCTTCTAAATCAAAGACTCCCACACTTTTCCCTTGTCTCAATTTCAAAGATCACTGGAATTTTTGCATTTTGTCTCAATTATTCTAATTCAAAATGGGGTGAAAACAAAATATTTCCCTGTTTTATGGTTTTTTGGATATTGAATAAAAGGTACTGTACTACTATTATAAATATATAGGACCGGTTGCAACCTTCTAAAAACAACTGTTGACTTTTAAAGTCTTATCAGAAAAGACTATTTTTAAAAATTCCATGAAGTTATATAGGCAAGTGGAGGACATCATGTTACAAATTTTATTGGATACATCTGTTTATTCTTTGCAAAGGAACAATATTGACAAGAGAAAGTATGAAAAATGGAAACAAATTTTAATGTTCGTTTTCTTAACTATGCATTTTAGGTTGTGTTCATTTTTTTAAACATGCATTTTAGGTTGCGTTAATTTTTTTAAACATGCATTTCGGACTACCTCTGTTTTCTTTAAGATTTTGATTAAAATTCTACGTTTTAGATTTTGAGCTGTGTGCAGAATAATAAACTCACCAACTGTGTCCGTTTTTGTTCCTTTATTCGTGTTATTTTTGCTTTATGCTATGTTGCACAAAGTATGTCCTATTCTCTTTTTGGGTGACCATTTAGTGTTCATTGAAATCAACTAACTAAAGTTTAGAGTCTTCTATTTATTTTTTATACATAAATTTATTGATATATTTGTTTGAATGTGGAACCTTTCATTTAAAATTTTAAAAAATATACGCTTATTAGTGTAATCTAAAAGTTTTTTAAATAATTCCATTTCCTTTGATCTAATTTATATTTATCAATTTAGAAATTATGTTGTCATTTGTTTATTATAGAACTCAAGCTCCTCGAAGCCTGGGTGAATATTATTTTAGAACAGGTAATTCAAGACTTTTATTTGAAAGGTTAAAAAAGTGCTTGGATGAATCTGTTAAGTTTTGGTTGGATAAATTGCAAACAACTAAACATTCTAAAGAATCAGAGAACCCAGGTTTGTTGATTACTTTTTCAATTTATGTTTGTAAAACAAAATTGTGATTAATTAATACTGCCAATATGTCCACTTATATAGGCTATGTTTATCAATAGTCAGCTTTTACAATTAAGTTATTATAATACTGTTTAGATTCTTTCTGTTTTTTCAATATTTCAAAAATAGAAATGTTATTATTCACCATATGCAAATCCCACAGGAATAATATTTAACTTGTTTATGTAAATAATGCAAAATTGTTTCATAAATATTTGATAAATTAAGCTAACTAAGTTTTGTAATGTGTTTCTTTTTTTTTCAAAATTTGTTTTTTTTAATTGTTTAGGAATAAGAAATGATTCTGAAAGCTACAGTAGTTTCCAGTAGATAGGCCTCGGCCTGTCTGTGTTTTAAAGTTTGATTGTCATGCTTTGCGAAAATTCATTTCCCACAAGCCATGCGTAATAATTTTGCAATTGCAGTAGATTTATTCAACACTTGATTTTTACAGAGATTTATCAATATTACAAGCCTATTTTGCAATGTTTGCTCTGAAAACGTTTTTTTTCCCGTATTTATTTTTTAAATTAAAGTATGAGGTGATAAAAGAAGTTTTGATTGACGAAAAACCGTATGACGTCATCTATAAATGGAGTTACAAATTCCGATTTGTAACTTAAAAATAAACTAATATGCTATATTTCTTTCTCTCTTCTCCTTATCTATACTTTCTTTATAACTATTTTATTTTCAAATTGTCATGAAACTGGAAAATAAAATCTCTTTATTCTATGCATCAATCTAATTTCTGCAGATACGTATACAGTGTAAAGTCGCGTAGCCGGAATCGGTGGTACTTCCAGAAGTCCGTATAATGGATTTTTCCGTATAATTGACCCCCAAGGTAAACAAAGCTTAAAATGATCTAATAAACGATTTGAATCTAAGAAGCAAAACATAAATAAACATTATTTTTAAGGGGAATAATGTTTTAGTATTAGAATATCTAATCAATCAAACATAAAATATGTATTAGAAAAAAAATATTATTGCTAAAAATATAGAAAACGAAAAAATTTGACAGTTATGAAAATATTAATCCGCCATTTTGATCTAGAAGGATTCAAGCAGGAAGAGGAAATTCACTTCATTCTGGAACAAAGTTTAAAATGATCTAAATCTAAGAAGCAAGAATAAATAAACATTATTTTTAAGGGGAATAATGTTCTAGTATTAGATTATCCAATCAATCAGATATGAAATATTAGAAGAAGAAAAAATTACTGCTTTAAATATAGAAAACGAAAAAAAATTGACAGTTATGAAAATAATAATCCGCCATTTTTAACTAGATCGATTCAAGCAAGAAAGAAGGGAAATTCCCGTCATTCATTAAGGTGGGTAGGTGGAGGAGAAAATTAATTTCCTCCTTATTTGTGAAAGAAAATAAATGTAGAGAGGAGATCATTCAAGTTGAGGGCGGGGAAGTGACAAATTATTGTTTTCTCTCCAATCATTTGCTGTCAATCAAGCATAAAGGCGGGGCACGCTGATGGGGTTCTCTTTATTTTTTCTTGTATGACTGAAAGAATCTACTAAAGAAAGAATCTTACCCCCTTTTTCCCCCGCCTCCTAAATATTGCATGGTCAGGGGAAGAATGAATGTTTTTCTCGGACATGTATCCTTTTAGACCTATTCAAATGTTCCATTTTAACTCCCCCTCCACGTTAACGCTTGCTGCTCTTACCCTCTTCTTTCAATAAAAAGGTTCCAGGAAATGCCTCTTTTACTAGCCAGCTGCATAGGAAAAGAGGGGGGAGGGGACACAGTTGTGGTCTTTTGAAAAAAAACCTCCCTCTTTTCCTGCATTCCGGAGTAGGAGCGTCGCTAACGGTCACTCAATGGTCTTGGTAGATCTTCTCTTCCCCTTTGTGATTTATGGGTTCAATGCATAAATCAGGGGTTCAGTGCAAGCTAGAAAAAGAGAAAATGTGTTAAAAGACCTTTTTTTTTTAAGGAAACGGGAGTTTTTTTGTTTATTTTGATTGTTAAAAAGTGTCCAGGAAATCGACCCTTCCGGGAAACGAACGTCCGGATATGGGACGTTACACTGTACTAAACTTAAAAATTTTTAACACTGTACTAAACTTAAAACTTTTTTATCATCCGAAAATTTTATTATCACTGATATAAATGTTTCATAATAAATAATTGAAGCGTAAATTTTGGGGAGAAAAATGGAGATTTGTTTTATCAGAAATGTTTCTTTTTTAAATTAAATGAAATCGTAGTTTTTTCTTCAATAAGTTATTTCCCAAAGTAGTTTTTAAATGATTTTTTTTTATATTTAACTGTTTTGGTTTGAAAAAATAAGCAAAAAGAACTTAATTTTTTAATATATTTTTTTAGAACCCTGATCTTTTAATTATGAGGAAACTTCAGCACCTTGCCCTTTCTATGTAGCAAGATAAAAACACAGTTTCCTAATAAAACAAATTTTTGAAATGAAATGAAAAATAGACAAAAAATTAAAATTGCCTGTCTATAACGTGATCGAATGAACAGTTTGTTAGTTTTTAATTTTCATTATGTTCTGCTGTCATTCTAGACTTCCTCACACAAGCCATTGTGATAGTGGTAGCAGGAGGTTGAGGGGAGAAGGAAATAAACATTTTTTCTCCCTTTCGAATTTGAAATGTTTCTCAGTTGGAAGAGACGGAATTTTCTTTTTTTTAGTTTCACTCACACTAAATTTATGTTCTGTTGTTGTCATAAATATTTTTGACATCACAGAACATCTTCAGCGAGTTTTGCCCCTCCCGCGACTGCTGTAATCATGCATTTTCTTTTTGGCTGTTCATTTTCAATTCTGAAGGTTGAAGGTCACTGAAGAATCTGCATTTTATGGACTGTGGTTCCATTTGGCCTAGTATTACTATTGTAACTAGTGAATGATATAGCTATTCTTCCTGGAATTAGGCGACCTAATGTGTGAAGAGGGAGCACAGGTATTTTAACATATAGCACTGCCTTCTTTAAATACTTTCGCTCATCTCTCCTACTAATTCTACAGAATTCCATTCATGCATTTTCGTCTTTTTCTTTTATCTTACAGTTACGTGAGAGATAATTCTTTGCTTGATGTCTGATGACAAAGTTGATGTGGAGAATTAACTCGATTTTGAACTACGTTAGTTTTGTTCCAAAAGTGAAGAATCTGATTTTGATGGATTTGATTAAATATGAGATTGGAAATATTTGAAAATAAATAAGAAGTTGGCGATTTATTTTCATTTTGTGATTAGTTTATTTTTATCGCATACACATTCTCAAACTATGATTCTAATTGGTTATACAGTCGGACTTCCGTTTAACAAACTTCCATTTTGCTTTTTTCCATGGGTATTTTTAAAAAGTGCTTAATTTTCCTTTTTTCCTAAATGTGATATTTATTTTTACCATGTTAATTTTTGCCACAATTTATTCAACCCCAATCTATTTAGGCGTACCGTCAGTCTGTACTGTATGAAAACACCGTTCGTTTTACATGTTTGATGAAATACATGCTGGTCTGCACTTGCGTATACTTAGCTGGATTCAGTGGTAAGGAATTTTGTGTCTAATGCGCAACTCTGCTGCATTTTGCAAAAGATTCTCAATTTCAGACTTAATTTTCCGCTCTCTGTAATAGAATTGAAAAATCTCTCGAATTTTTGCTGATTACGGGGACCAACTAAATATTGTCATTTTTTTTCTCTATTAGCGATAGAAAATTTCATTTATCTTGTTAATTTCATCGTTGGTGATGCACCATCGTCTACGTCAGGCAAGCAAATAAGACCGTCAATTGTCAAAAACTTGCCAATGCTGTCTGATTATGATATTTCTTCATGATATTTCTTCAAAGTGCCTTAAAATATTTTTGAGTGCTTAAAAGGTGCTTTTTTTTTTTAACATTTGGCTACACAACCTGAGTAAGTCAGACTCAATTCTTTCTTTTCATAATAATAAAAAAGATTTGATAACTAATAACTGTCTTCTAAGTATAGATTTTGTTTTAAAGATTATTATTTTTCAAGTGTATTTTCACTCATGTGATATTTGATGAAAATTGATATGGCTACCGATGTGGAGGCCACTGTTCCCCCTTTTTAAAGATGTTACCTTCTTTCTTTTAACTGCAAACAACTTATTTAATTTCAAACTTTAATTCTGTACTTGGAAAGTGAGTCGTAACCGGATTAATATGTAGTACTTATCAGTATAATTGAGTAAATCTAGGGACATTTCAAACTTTATTGTATGTTAGTGAAAGAAAAAAATACGGAAGTGCAGCCTTTACGGCGGTGCAACCTATGAGTTCATAATTAAAATTTTTAGCGATTTTTTTCTCAGGTACGGCGTAACTACTAAAAATCATTGTATATAGTTTTTTTTCTGTTTCTTTTACATAAATCTTTAAGTATGGTTACTCATGTTTTCTGCATTAATGTAATGATTTTTGCCTGTGATTATATTTTGACAAATCTCTTTTCCTTACATAATTAGGAATCTAATTAAGTTCCAGAAAAAAAATTATGAAAGAACAAAAATCTTACATTAAAATATCATGTAGTTAGAAATTGTATGTTTAAGTATGAACTGAACATAAGCATAACTAACTGAATCTAAAACTGTTTGTTTCTTATATGCCTGCTTTTTTCCTGTTGTTCATGTAGAAGAACCTTTGAAGACTTGTAAGACAGGTGTTGAAAAATGTAAAAGTACTAAAGAACAGTCCTTCAATTTAGAACTATGCAGGTAACTAAAATATCCTTCTAATTTTGTTTATCACTGTAGATATAGAGTATTAGCTTTCTTACTGAGAAATAAATATTTATAGTTTGGTTCAAGTGAGGTTAATTCAACTTTTTAGGGGAAGTAGCACTTTATAATGTTAAATTTTTTTAATTAATTTTGCAGTTGATTAATTTCAAAATAATTTTATAATTGATAAAAAAATGCACTTTTGCAAATTAAATTACTTATTTTTCACTAATTGCTTTTTTGCAGTGTATAATGTTTCCTTGTTGATTTCCTATAAAAATGTTGTTAAAAGATGCTCAAAACATATTGGATAGAAATTCAAAAATTACAATAAACCCACTTTTTTACTAGCCATTTATTTTTGCACTCTTTTACTATAAGTACCATAATCGCTCTTCATCAGCAACATAGAAGTGTTGGAGCTCTGTTAAGTTCTGGTAGAGCTGAAAATTTAATAATTCCTCTAGAAGTAAGGTAATAAATCCCATCAGTCCTATAATATTTTGAATCAAATCATTACGACTATAAATAAAATTATGAAAGTGAATACTTTAAAACAATGTTGGTAGTGGATGAATTGTTAGATAACTATTCAATTGGCATGATGAAAAATAGTTTTATGACAGGTGTGACTGAGAAATTTATATTGAATGGAATTTAATCTTTGCATAAATATAGTTTAAGATCTTATATCACTCTTATTGTCCTAATTAGGTCAAATTTAGAGCCAAATATTACGAAGTGTGGTTATTTTATTGCAAATACTTAACTGAGACATATTTTAAAACAATTACAGTATAGGACCCCAAATTCGACACTCACGGGACCGACAAAATTCTGTATTTCAGAATTTGCCGAATTTCGGATCTCTTTTGGAAATTCCAATATGGCGCCCGTATATTACAATAATTCAATTATTATACTGTTTATTTCAGAAAACTAATTAATTTCAATAAGTTTAGTTAAGTTTTGATTGTAGATTATGATGAGGTGAATTTAAAACTGTCCCATCTTAAGAAATTTCATTAATTAAAATAATCTATATAATAAAAATAACAATTTATATTTTTTATAAGCTAACAAAATTTTTTTTATAAGCTAACAACTAATAACGATAAAAAAAAACAAGCTAACAACTAAATATGATTTTAAAAAAACAAGTTATCAATTAACAAAAAAAATTAACAGTTAATATCTTATAAAAAAACAAAAGTCTCTAATTTACATCAAATTTAAGAAGCTGCAAAAGGAATAGAATTCATTTTGTACCCCATGTGGTAGTTTCATTGTCAAAAGGGTGTGGCTAATTTATGGTCAAACTGGAGAGGGAAATGTGGGGTGCATTTCGTAATTCTTTGGATTTTGAAAGATAAAAGGAAGTTACTTAGTTTAACAGAAGTTAAACTAAGTTACTTAGTTTTTTCTCTTATTAATAAAAATTTCTTTTAAAAAAATAGATCGGATTAAGTGCCGAATTTCAGGTCCTGCCGGATTAGGGGTCCTCTACTGTACTACCTAAAATCAACAAAATTGTGTGGATTTATTATAGAGTTAGTATAAATGGGGTGTCAAAAGCTCACATATGCTATTTAAAATTCGTTTGTTGTAAAAAAGAAATTAGCATTTTAAAGGTTGTGATAAAGTATGTAGAAGTATTCCAAAAGAGCAAAATGAGAAAGATGTAGGTTTTTATCAGAAAATTAATGAAACTTGATTTAGTTCTTTGTGTACATTACATCAGCAAACTTGCATATGAAAAACAATGACTTGATTTCTTTTTCTGTTGCTTCATGTAGCATAATTACATTATAAGTATTACCAGTATATAGATAAACTATGAAAGTAAAATGTAAATCATAATCAAGTAAAATGTTTATCATAACAGTGTAAAAGTAATATTTTCTGTAATGCATTTCGAAATGGTTGAAGAGCTATTATTTTCACAAATTCGTGCCTATGAACTTTTTACTCATGCAACAAAATTTTAGTTACCTGTATCATTGATTTCCAAAAGGGCTTAATGCTCAAATTGTAAATATCTCTTAATTGCAATATTTTTCAATTCTTTATTTATTTTCAAATTATATGTTTTCATGCCAGAATTAATAAGTATAATTTCTTAGGTGTATCTTTAAGAAAAGCTGTATTTTATGTGTATGCATATTATTATTCCACTAAAAATTTTTGTTTTAATATAATTAAAAATTTCTGATAATTTCAGTACCATTAAAATAAGAAACATTTTTTTAAATTTCGCATTTTTTTAAAAAAATAATAACTTTCTCGTTTAATGGAAAAAAGTAAAAAATATGTATTAATTTTACATATTTGTAAATATTTTGCTATCTTTATAGGGAGATTCATTAGTTTCACAACCTGTTACTGTTATATTTATCTATTTTGTCATTATTTTCTTTAATCTTTTTATTTGTTAGAATAATATAATTTCTTCAAGAATGGAGCTTTATTAAAAAAACATATTTTTATTTAAAAAATCTACATATTTTTATTAAAGCAATGCATATTTAATTGCTGTTGGAAAATAAATAAACTGAAATTTTTTTGACACACAAGTATGCCTGTAATGCTAATTTAATATGAAAAAAAATTATATTTTAATGATATATGCTCATATCTTATAGGATTTTTAAAGGTTTTTCTTTGTGGCTTACTGACCTAAATCTACATACTCCGAATGTTTGCTATTCTGCTTTGGATCCAAAATATTGTTGTGAACGTCTGCAATTAATTTATAATGATGATAAAGTAATTATAAAATTTCTTCTTATCTCTCTCTTAAGAATTTAATTAGTCTGCTTTTTTATTAAAAACATTTCTTTCTCGTTATTAGAAAAATGCTACAACTGCATTCAAATTAAGTGTACGAAATTTTGCTAGACATTTTGTGTTTAAAATTTTGTTTTTTTACTATCACTTATTCATTTTTTATTCCATTTTTTATTTTTTGAAACAAAAGCTAGCATCTAGCATGAAATCAAGTTACTTTAAATTATGCTTGGAGCACTAAAACCTGACACTAATAAACAGTATTCATATAATTAACTTAAGAGTTACTGCAATATAGACACTGTAAATATATATTCAATGTGTGAAATTAGGTATACATATGTGGTATTTGGCAGAAAATGTGAATTTAGATTAGCTGTATGAAATTATGCATATTTCAAGCTGTATGGTAGATATTCAATGTTTTCCTCTAACCTTTATTTGTATAGTTATTGAAATAGACAATTACCTAGATATTCACCATTTCCTATCCATTTTGGTGATATTTTGAATTCTATTACTGAAAATAATAAACGATCCAGGACAGCAGAAATGCATATTTGTGAACTCAGAGTAATTCATTTTTACATGTCATTCTACTACCAAACAGAAACATTCACAATTGCCATTCTTCAAATCATACCTATGCATATTAGAGTGAAATACTGACAAATCCTTTAAAGTAAGCTTTATGTTAAATTTAAAAAGTCATAAAATATTTGTCATCATTGACAGCATGAGTTCTGTTTACAAAATACACAAACTGAATTAAGAAAAACAGCTTACATGTCAAAGTAAAGGCACAAGTTGGCCTAGATCTGTATACTATGTGTGAGAAATATGGTTCACAGGACACTATAATTGAATGCTAACAATTTAATTTTCAATGTAATTGCCAAAAAGATCCTGAAATCTATGCTTGAGGGGAAAAAATCAATTATTTATACAATTTCTTCATTTTTTCATATTTTTTTAATAACCCTAAAACTCAACTTTTAGAAAATATGCTAAATAAGGTTTTCCATTAAATAACAGAATTTAATGTTTATAATATTTGAGGTCATTCTTTTCTTCTTAAAATACCTATTCAGTTTGGTAGTGTAATCTAGTATTATACTTATGGAATATTATTTAATATCTCTTAATTCATAACATTTAATGTGTTTTATTCATTGTTTCTGCTAATAATTTTATTTTCTTAAATTGTTTTTTATTTTATTAAGCTCTAGAGATGTATAATCTGTATTCAATTTGATATAATTTTACAGTTATTTATTGTTGGTTGTCAAAAGCAGAGTTGAATTATAGAGAAAAAAAAAATACTTATGATAAAACATAAAATTTATTACATTTTTAAAATTTTATCTGAAAAAAATTTGGCAATGTTGGCGAAAAATAGCAATGCTATTGAATTAAAATATAAAGCATATAAAAATGTGAGAATTAGTATTACCTTTTAAAATTAAGGCATATGTGAATCCTTGAAATCTTATCACTAATTATGACACCTTTACTTTGGCAAATTACATTTTACTTGTATTTCAAAAATTGAAATTTATTTTTAAGGGATTTTATTTAGCTGCACAAACATTCATGTATAGTAAAAAATATTTTGATGCAAAAGACTACATAATTAACTCTAATATTTATTTCTCTTAATTTTTTTCCTATGATGCAAGTTTTTTTTATTTCCACCTATTTGCTTTGGTTGGATACTTGCTATTCTTCTTTATAATAAGTTGCAGGGGTCCTACACATTTACCAACCTAAACGAAAGAATTTATGCAAATGTATTGTTTTGACTAGTTTAGTGCCAAAGCACAAGTTTGACTTTCTGCATGAACTTTTGAAAAAAAATTCTAATTTTTTTTTATTCATTTTTTTCTAATATGCATGTTGTCCCGATGCTAAGTTAACCATGTAAGTAACTTCCTTTTACATTATTGGGTGGTGTGTGATTTTTTCATTAATTCTTGAAATTTTGTGAATATCAAAACCATTGATTCGCTTAGTTTCACAGATCTCAAATCTGTTGGGTTTGCCTAAGTGCATAGTTTTTTAAGCGCAGTGTTCTAAGAAGCAACAAGACAACCTGGCAGCAAGTCAACAAAATATTACTTGAACAAGATTATGAAGATGATTATTTTCATTATGATAGTGAAGAAAAATTAATATGTATAGCAAAGAATTTCCCAGAAAATTGCTTCATGATTGAAATAAGCTTTAAGCTTTAAAACTTGAATGCACTTTCTATTGTTATTTGATATGATCTATTTTGATATTATTAAACAAATAGTTCATTGTTTACTTTAAAAATTTACAGCTACGTGCAATTTTGACTTCAAAAAAAATTTTACCTAGAAAAATAAAATAATTATTATATTGCTTTTGTTTTATCTTTTAAAAAATTATGTTAAATGGATCTCAAAAGAAATCTATTTATATGTAATGTGATATTTGTGTCTACTTGTTACAAAAAGATCTTTTTATATTTCAACGTTTTCTTTTTTTTCCTGATACAAATTGTTACAAAACCCTTAGATTTTTCCTGATACAAAAAATTTATACAATTTTTTGAAAAAAAGTAAGACCCCTTTATTTGCCATACTTTTTGATTGATTTTGCTCCAATGAAGTATTTTGAAGGAAGTTTATTTTGGAAAGAAGCAGTCCAGGGAATGTAGGAATAAGATATAATTGCAATAATAGATAATTTAAGACACTAAAACAATTTAATGCTTTGGTTGATATTTACTATAAGAAGTTTTGAAAAACTGAATTATTTTAAAATTTTATTTTGCTTTATTTACAGGAACTTTGGTTTGATTTAATATCTACTAATGGTATGCAAGAGATGTTAGGACAAAAACTTTCCTCATGGACTGTAAAAAAATCCTTTTCTATGGAGAGCTTTCAGTCGCAAGATAAGAACTGTAAATCGATTTTCATGATTACTATTTTTTTGTGTAAAGATATGCAAGTACTGTTGTACTTCCCTATAAGAGGCATCCTGAGACCAGACATTTTTCTCTAAATAAAAGTTCCCTTATTCAGAGGTTACATTAAAACTAAAAAATAATTAATAGTTAAAAATACTTAGTAATTCAGGTAAACAGATTTCATTTAATTATTTTTCTACTCTTCTGCATGTTGCATATCTACTGATATTTCTTGTCTACAAAGTCTTAAACTTTATTTGCTACTTATAGTCTATGACTTTGCTTTAACTTGTCAAACCAAGTATTTGGTGTTTTGAAGTCTAAATTAATTTTACTTGTTCCAAATCTCTGCCTTAAATTTCGAAAAAAGCGTTTTCAATTTCTAACTGTGTTTATCACACTGTTTATTTTAATTTTAATCTTTTCTTTTATCAAACCACCATAATAGCATGTCTCATAACCTGATAGATAACACTAAACTTCTCTTCTCTATATAACTTCACAGCCCTCGCATGATCTAAAAATATACATATTCTTACATTTTCCACATTAGAATGTTCTCTAGAATTAGCAATACATCACTATAACTGAACAGTCTGACCATCTAACTACTTTTTCATTGATCAATGTTTCTCTTATATGGCCATGGGGGTTCCTGGATGGTATGGCATCTTCTCCCTACCCACAAAAGTCTTTATATGTTAAATTATCATTAATTCCATCACATGTTTGAATTGTTCATTTCTACCTTGAAGCAGTAATCATTAAAAGAGAGAGATAAACATATTAACAAAGGATATTTTAATTATACTTTTGTGTTTCTCTACCTCTCTCTTACTTTTTGAAACTTATCTGTATGTCTTGGTTTGATGTAGACACATTATGCCTTCTATTAAAAAAAATTTGACCAATAGAATTGTTCCTAAAGTAGAGGGTGTCCCTTATAGAAAATAATAAGAATACACAAATACACCTTTTGTCTGTTAAATGAATTAGGATAGCTGGTTGTTATGAAACATTTTATTTTGATTTCAAATATATAATGAATTCATTCTATGGGCAATAATTTTTTGTATTACAAAATTAAATAAAGGAAATATTGTAAAAAGAATTTAAGGTACATATTTGTGTGTATTCCATTAAGTGTAAGCCATTTTCTATCGTATTTTGCTTCAGAATCCTTTTTAGTGTCATGCAATTGCCTGAGCAAGTGTATTTGGATTTCAATTTCCTTGATAATGATTATTTAAAGTTGAAATAGTTTGCTGGAAATGCAATCACAGCTCATCACTCACACCACTGTGATATTCAAGAGAAAGTCTAATGTGAATCTAGAAAATGTAATTTTAAGAATATGTTTCCTCCCAAATCTTTAAAATTTGAAGGAATTAAGAAATCAGTTGTCTATAGTTCTCAGGTTTTCTAAATAGCAAAGTATGCTTGTTTTCACTATTTAAAATAAGCATTAATTGCATTTATTATATGCTTAATAAATGTTTTAAAAAATTAAACCCGATTAGCAACTGTTCATGTCATATTAGGCTTTAACGTAGAAAAGCACATGAAAGACCACTGTATTTATCCTTCTAACACAAACACTGTCAACAATTGTGATGTTTTTTATCTTTTAACCAGCTTTTGATCGGATCACGAGACATCTTAAGCTTTGTAATGCAAAATCTTTCAATTGTACTGCTGATATTGAACCACCAACACTGGACATTGAGGAAGCTGCTTTGTCTTCTTGGGATTTACTGCGTAAGCTAATTGAAACCAATCAGAGACTGATTTTTGAAAAAGCCAAGTGAGTTTATATTTTTTTAATTGAAATTATATCTTTATATAATTCAATTAAAAATTTAATTACATTTAATTAACTATCATATTAGGTTGTAAAAAAACATTAAATTAAAAGTTATCTTAGCTGGTGCAAATGGTGCTCTGTACCATATCCACAAAAGGTTGGTCTAAATTAGGGATGGCAAATTTCATCCACAGTTGAAAAAGCCACTCTGGAAAATATAGGCTTCAACCAACTCAAGATAAAGAAATAACTATAATATCGAGAAAAAAAATTGACAGTTTATATTTGCAATCTATTATAAATATTACAAATATTATTATAAAAATTAAAATATTACTCAAATAATCTGCAGTGATAGGCTGAGATGGCTGCGTCATCGGTGGAGAAGCCCTGAAAATAGTACCATGAAAAACGTCACCTTTAAGAACTCCAAGGGGTCATGTCCCATAGGTAGACCTCCTACTAGAGGCTCAATGACAGCAAAAATGACCTTAAAACCCTAAAGATTGGAAGGGAGTTGCCATGGACAGGAAGTGCTGGCGTTTGTCAGCTTTTGAGGCAGCCATGGTGTGCAAGAAGCTGTTGCGCTGACAAGGAAGATTATAAATAATAGTGTTAATTTCTAAGCTATTTATTTATCATTTTTAAATATATGAAAACTAAAAAACAAGGATTGGAAAAAAAATCAATGTAATAAATTTCTTTAGAAATTTGAATAACTTTAAGTCTTCAATATTTTACATAAATTCGAATAATAAAACCACATCTGATATTTATTATAAAGAACTGCAAGAAATCCTATTAAAATTTTTCATTATTGCTAAATTAACAAATCATATACGGTGTTAAGTCGCGTATCCGGAATCGGTGGGACTCCATTAAGTCCCGTATAATAGATTTTTCCCTATAATAGACCCCCAAGGTAAACAAAGCTTAAAATGATTTAACAAATGATCTGAATCTAAGAAGCAAAAAATAAATAAACATTATTTTTAAGGGGAATAATGTTTTAGCATTAAAATATATCTAATCAATCAAATATAAAATATTAGGAAAAAAATATTGCTGAAAATATGGAAAATGAAAAAAATTTAACAGTTATGAAAATATTAATCCGCCATTTTGAGCTAGAACGATTCAAGCAGGAAGGGGAAATTCATGTCATTCTGGAACAAAGCTTAAAATGATCCAAATCTAAGAAGCAAAAAATAAATAAACATTATTTTTAAGGGGAATAATGTTTTAGTATTGGAATATCTAATCAATAAAATATGAAATATTAGAAAAAAATATATTATTGCTTAAAATATAGAAAACGAAAAAAAATTGACATATGAAAATATTAACTAGAATGATTCAAGCAAGAAAGGGAAATTTCCATCATTCATTAAGGTGGATAGGTGGAGGAGAAAAATTCATTTCCTCCTTATTTGTGAAAGAAAATAAGTGTAAAGAGGAGATCATTTAAGTTGAGGGTGGGGAAGTAAGAAATTATTGTTTTCTCCCCAATCTTTGGCTATCAATCAAGCATAAAGGCGGGGCACGCTGATCGGGTTCTCTTTATTTTTTCTTCTATGACTGAAAGAATCTGCTAAAGAAAGAATGTTACCCCCTTTTTCCCCCGCCTCCTAAATATTACATGGTATGGGAAAGAACGAATGTTTTGTTTCTCAAGGACGTGTATCCTTTTAGACCTATTCACATTTTCCATTTTAACTCCCCCTCCACCTTAACGCTTGCCCCGTTTACCCTTTTTCACAGTATTTCTTCTTTCAATAAAAAGGTTCCAGGAAATGCCTCTTTTACTAGCCACCTGCATGGGAAAGGAGGGTGAGGGGACTCAGTTGCGGTCTTTTCAAAACAAATCTCCCTCTTTTTCCTACATTCCAAGGGAGGAGCGTCACTAACAGTCACTCAATGGTCTTGGTAGATCTTCACTTCCCCTTTCTGGTGATTTATGGGTTCGATGCATAAATCAGAGGTTCAGTGCAAGCTAGAAAAAGAGAAAATGTGTTAAAAGACCTTTTTTTTTTAAGGAAACGGGAGTTTTTTGTTTATTTTGATTGTTAAAAAGTGTCCAGGAAATCGACCCTTCCGGGAAACGGACGTCCGGATATGGGACGTTACACTGTACTAAACTTAAACTATGCTACTAGTCACACTGTGAATTCACAAGTTCAAATTGCATACTAATTTTTATTGTCAAATAGTATTAAGTTTGAGTGCTCTAATCAATTCTGAAATAATATGATATATAGATCTGGAAATTTGCTATGAAACTAAAACAAATATTAAGTTGTAGTTTGTTTTTAAAGCATTAATGTGAAAAACTTTTAACTTCTGGTACTGTACTAAGTATGATTTGTTTAAATTAAAGCTATTCTTATAATGCCTATTTTAAGACATTTGTTGTATTAATCATTTTTAGTTTCTTCCTCTTTGTCCAGTTTGTTTAGTTTTTTATAACTGCTTTCTTTCTTCTTGACAAAATACCCACCCTACTAGATTTCAATAAAGTAAATGCTTCAGCATTTACCAAGTGTGTTAATTTTCTGCGGAAGTCTCCTTTACCCGTCCTTGCTGAATTGGTGTAAACCAATATTATAATTGAGTAATGGGTTTGCTTAATGTTTCAAATTTATAAAATCTAATTTTCATTTTTAAGTCCTTATTCTCAAAAGCATTAAGTGGTGACCTTATATTGCATTTGATATTCAATCTTTTAATTGCTTGGTTAAAAAAATTCTTAATTAACAATACTGGAATTGATCTGTGGCAATCCACAAACTGTATAAATTTGATCGAGAAACCTTATCCATTATATCCAATTTTTTATTTCACTTAGGATCTTTAGATAAATGTTTGGTAGAAAGGTCACACCGTCAAATGTCCTATTAACAATTCTACAACCACCTAATTTTTTTAATCTGAAACTGAAGGAAAATTTATCTATAAATACCTGGAGGTCTATTTTCCGAAAACGCTTATTTTCTGGACTCTTTTTGACAATCGAATTAAATAAATCTCTTTACCTTTTTTTTAAAAAAAAATTCCATTATTTGTTTCTACAGGAATCCTTTCAAAATTCTTCATGAATTTAGGATAGCTATAACTTAACATTTAAACTGCTTTAATGTGCACACCTTAAAGTTGTTACAAAGACAAGAGCAGTTAAAAAAAAAAACTTTGTTGAGAGAAATAAACTATGAATATTAATAATATTTGAAAGAAAAACCAGCAGATTGGCTTTGTTTTGATTTATATTATAAATCTTTTCTGTAAAAAATATCAACTCAATTCTGTACCCTGTTAAATATTTTTTTTGAATTTATCAAAAAGGATTGATTTATTTTTTTAAGTTAGGAGCTTGTTTTTAATGATATTTTTATTTTAATGCCCATGCTACTAACCCTTCTTACCAAATGAAAGAAGAGAGAAAAATGTGTGTTTATACGTGAAGGAGAATGTTTTGACTTAACTCGTGCTTACTTTCTCTTTTTTATATGTATATTTTAGTAGTAATTTTTATTTATCATCTATTATTCTATCATACTAAACTTTTTAATTAACTGTTATTTAACTAGTAACAAAACGATGTTAATTATCATTCATTTATTATTTTTTATTGAATAACTCATATTTTTTTAATC
Source organism: Parasteatoda tepidariorum (assembly GCF_043381705.1). Taxonomy (NCBI): domain Eukaryota; kingdom Metazoa; phylum Arthropoda; class Arachnida; order Araneae; family Theridiidae; genus Parasteatoda; species Parasteatoda tepidariorum. The sequence goes on along the minus strand of NC_092214.1, from coordinate 48,757,335 downwards.
TAATACAAGGTTTATTTAATATAGCTTTGTTAAATTGCAAATTTTATTATAATTTAATTTGAAACTAATGTTTAATTCATGTCAATTTTTTAATCACGTTTTTGTAGTTTTTTGCTATAATGGTTGAAAATAGTTTAAAAATATTTCATACATTATTTGATTTGTCATCATTTGAAAGGAAATGAGTTTCAAACAGTCATTATTTTTGCTTCTCGAGCTCTGAATTTTTTTTTCTTTTTTTTTCCATATTTAAGAATTTTAATGAATCTTTCTAATTAAGCTGACTTAAAATTGCACTAGTTTATTAATTATTAAAATTGCACTTTCTATTGCATTACTTGATATTGCATGCCTTTACAACTTCAAAACTAATAAATAAATATGACTAAAGATGACAAAAAAATATTGCTCAAATCTGGAATAATTTTTGTTTTAAATTACGAAATATTATAAATGGCTATTGCCTTTTAGATATATATCTAACCCACTGTGTTCCAGTAAGAATCTAAAATAATAAGTGAAAGACTAGCTAATGTACTTTACGTATTAGTGAGAGTCTAAGATAATGAGTAAAAACCTTAAAAAGAAGATCAGAATAGATCAGATTTTTTTTTAAACTTTTGCACATCAAGCTTTGTCAACATCTCATGGTGTTCATACACTTTCATTTTATTCAATATTTTTAACTATTTTTTTTTTCTTTTTAGAAGCTTTACAGATTTTTCAAACAAACTAACGCAACTTAACTTTGACTATGAAAATTTAGTTCCTCAAGAATATGATATTTATGATACTAAGGTAAATATATATTTGTTACTTATTTATTTATAAAGTATTGTAAAGCATTCCTACATCATCCCGTTTTGGGCCGTTTGAGGTTAAGGCTCCACATGGAAAATTTAGAAATACTGCTATTTCAGTAAAAAAAGTAGCAGACATTTCTATTTTATATGACAATTTAAAAAAGTTTTGAATGTAATTTACATGTGATGTAGTCAAGGGCGTATTCGAGGGACGAGAGAAAACAGTTAAACAGGGGTAACAGAAAAAATAGCTTTTATTAAATGTTTTTTCTTAAGAAAATGACAGAGAATTTCTTTATATAAACTTACAATTTGTATTTTCTTATCATCGAAAATTTTACAAAATATGCCAATAATGTTTTTTGTGCTTTGAGGATGGCACATGCCCGTAATAAATTTTGTCCTAGAACCTGTAAAAGTTTTGTTCAACCTTGAATGTAGTTATCTTTTCCCCCCATTGCATTGTAATTTTTGAAAGCCCCGCATGGACACACCGGTCCCATTAGGCGCACATTATACCAGGTTACACTCAGTTTTATACCGCAAGCAGAGGTTATCAAAGCAAAACAGAATGACGCTACTTATTGGGCTAACTTCTTATTGTTTGTTAGGGTATGAATCTTATGTAAATGTAATAACACTGTACTAAAAATAGTTTTTTCTGCGGATTTCCGCCTTTTTTTCCAGGTGTTTCTATTTTTTTCGCTAATTTCCGCGGAAAAGTTTTTTTGAACGAGTTAAAATATTTTATGAGGAATTTAATTTTCCACGGAGCGAAAGTATTGAAGTCCTCATTCCTCCCTCTGAAGTTTCTCTAAAAATCATTTCCTTGGGATAAAACTGGTTGACCTTTATACAGGGATGATATTTTTTCGCTTTTGCCACTCGAATTTCAGCTTTTTTATCAAAAACTCCAATTCTCTGAAAGTTTCGTTTTTTTTTTATAATTATCTGCTTTTTTTTTTCTTTTTTTTTTAATTCAGTCGTTGTAGTAAAATAATTTTATTTATTTACGATTTTCAAAGATAAACAGAAAATTCAAACTATGACATAGCTGCTAACCCTTCCATATTTTTACTTATTTTAACTATTTTCTCCGCTTTTACGCACAGAAAATAAGATTTTCTGTATTTATATTCGTCCGCCCGATAACTCGTATTTTCGCAATTCAGACGTCGTCACCCTGTTGTCTGCTGTGAAAGGAAAGAAAAATAAATAAATAGAAGTGGATTTGCAGTGAAAATACTTATTTGCTCATTCAATTAATTTTGTAAATTTTTATTTATTATGTTTAAACAAAAGCAATACAGACAAGCCTTTTAGAAATCCCAAGTCCAGACTCTGCAAATATCTCGATTCTTATTCACACAATTTTAATATCAATCCTCGATTTTCGTATTTACCTGATTTAAAACTTCCGCGTTGCGATTCTTATTTATGAGATTTAAGAATCCAATATCGCATTTTGTATTCATGCATTTTTAAAATCGCGATTTTATTATCAAACATCGATTTTCGTGTTTACCTGATTTGAAAGATGAACATTGCGATTCTTATTCAGGCGATTTAAATATCGTACATTGCGATTCTTATTTACGAGATTTAAAAATCCAATATCGCGATTTGTATTTACTCTCTTTTAAAACCCTATGTAGCGATTTGTATTCGCGCAAGCTTAAAATGCAATGTCCTGATTCGTTTTTGCGGTTGTAATATCAAACATCGATTTTCGTATTTATACGTGCTTTAAAAATTAGACATTGTGATTTGTATTTGCGCAATTTAAAAATTATGCATCGTGATTCGTATTTACGTGATTTAAAAATTACGCATCATGATTTGTATTTTCGAATTTTTTAAAATTCGATATAGAGTTTCATATTTACGTGATTTAAAAGCCTCATATCAGGATTCATATTCTCTCAATTTAAAATCATGCATGTGTATTCATTCTTGTTTCCTCTTTTTTACTTTGACTTCTCTCATCCCCGAATAAATAAGGATAGTTTTAAAATAAGAGAACATTTTAGAATTTACATAGTAAAACAAACTTATCCATCAACCTGTATAATATGCATGAACTCCGATCCCGAAAAATTAGTCACCATCGCAAGAAATTCGGCCTGTGGTTTTTTTGGAATTCCCGAAAAAAATATTCATATTTACTCATTTTCCAACCAATGCATACGTGATTTCAAAATTACATTCACAGGATTTAAAGTCACACATCATGATTCCAATTTAGGCGATTATCATATATTACGTTTTGTATTCACAGGATTTAAAAGTCCCTATTATGATTCATGTTCAAGTTACTTTAAATTATGCATCACAAATCATAATAACATGATTTTAAAATGAAGCATCAAGATTCGTATTCACATGATTTCAAAATCAAATGTCGAGATACGTATTTTCATGATTTTTAAATCAAACATCTAGATTCATATTCGCTGAATTTTGAGATCAAACATCGAGATTTGTTTTCTCATGATTTTAAAATTCAATGTCAAGAATCGTATTTGCTTTAAAAATCGCACATTAAGATTCATATTCACGCAATTTAAATAGAACCTTGCTTCAAAATTTTTATTAGTACGTTGATAACATTCTGTGGATAAATGCTTCCTACATAATGCTTCCTACATAAGGATTTTAAGATCAAACATCGAGATTCGTTTTCTCGTGATTTTAAAATAAATTGTCAAGAATCTTATTTGCTTTAAAACATTAAGATTCATATTCACGCAATTTAAATAAAATCTTGCTTCGAAATTTTTATTACTACGTTGATAACATTCTGTGGATAAATGCTTCCTACATACACTTTTTTGCTCAAATATCAGGTATTTTTTCAATTATTTACAAAGTTATAGCTTGTGACATTTTCAGATATCGATTCTCATCTTTTTTGGTTTCTTACTAATCTCATCACTGTGGTATAGATCAGTAAAGAGTTTAATAAAAATGGAACAGTTTCAAAAAAATCCAAGATTTTCAAACAAATATCCCCAAAATGAGATGGCAACAAAATAGGTTGAAACTAATTACAAGAGTTAATCAATGCATGCAGAAAGTTTTTTAATTGAGATTTTGTGTTCACAGAAAGTTTTTTGTTTTATCCAACTCTGCCTATCCACACAATCACCGTTAATTATTCTACAACACACCAATATGGTATGATTTTTTACTAGTAAAATGTAAATCAGAGTTCGTCCACAAGAAAACAGTAAGTCAGTTAAATTTCAAATAGCATTAAGTTAATGATTTATAATGTTAACAATTTTATTTATTTATTCAACAAACATTGTACTAAGTTTATTTATTTGCGAACACTTATTTTTTATGCTTAAAAGGTTAAACTGATTTTTATCAAATTATTCCATTTTTGTTTTGTTTGTTACATTTTAATTTTACAGTCGCCTGCATAACATAATTAAATAGAATGTCAGTTAAATTTCAAATAGTATTAAGTTAACGATTTATAATGTTAACAATTTTATTTATTTATTCAACAAACATTGTACTAAGTTTATTTATTTGCGAACACTTATTTTTTATATTTAAAAGGTTAAACTGATTTTTATTAAATTATTCCATTTTTATTTTGTTTGTTACATTTTAATTTTACAGTCGCCTACATAACATAATTAAATAGAAAGTTTCACAAATTTTAATTGTGCTGTTTTGAAAATTGTGGTAGGTGATTTAGTTTGTCTAAGGGAAAAGAAGGCATAGGAAACATATAATTTATAAAGTTTTTAAATGGTTGCCACCAATAGTGTAAGACCGTCATGAAGAGCTTTGAAGCACTTTCTTGATCTGTAAGAATTACCTTCTATACCCACTTTAAGAGAAACCATGTTTTTTCATTGTGTACATTAGTTTGTTCTTGTTCTCAAAGGTCCTGGGTGTTAATGTTTTGTTTCAGTAGTTCAAATCCTCTTGGCCAGTGAAAAGCTTAAAGTCAGTGTTCAAACCCATTGTTGGTAAACAAGAAAACTGCTATTAACAATGAGGGAGAATGACTTATAATTTTTTCTGATGCAGATTTTAGAAATTCCCAACCGTTATAATATTTCTAAGTTCATCATGACTATCTTAAAGCATTGGCAATAGTTTCTTTTGAAGAAAGCTCCTTCAGCCTTATCTGAAGCTTTTTACCAAATGAACCATTTAGATCTTGCCGTCAAAATTTTATATGTTGATTAAAATATGCAAGCTTTTTGTAAAATAATATATCTTATATGGATAGTTTTATATGTCTGCCAGAGATTTCTTAAAAAATTAAAAATCTATTTTAGAAACTTAAGTAAAATAGCTCTTTGCTCATTGGTGTAGCTAAAGACTGATAAGAAATATCTTGGAAATCCTTAAACTTCTCCCCTTTACCCTTATGTCATGATATTTAAATTCAATGTTCTACTGAAATTAGAACTAGTAAAATGTATTGAGTAAAATGTATAATGGATTGAGGCTTTTATTCAAAGCCATAGAAAAAATAAAAAAATTTCTTAATCTCAGCTGTATCTCCCAGGACCCAGGATTTATATAAATCTTTAATACTCTAAGTCTTGACTAAAGAGACTTGTATTCTACTTGGCAAATGTGCTTCTTAACTCTTTGTTTACCATATTATTAAAAAAATATCACAAATTTGTGAAACTTTTTTGTTAAATTAAGAAATTTCTATTTTATATATTCACGAATACTTTTTTTTACTATTCAATATCTTCTAATTTTTCAGAATTTAAATTAATTTAGGTTTAAATAAATTAATAATGTTTTTAACTTGACTGAATAAAAGTCCCGTCAGGATTCAGTACATAACTGATGATACTTTAATAGCAGAAGTTATACAATAAAAACTTAAAGAGTAATAAATACTTATGTATATATTTTTGATTTCTAAATATTAATTAGAAATATTAAAATGTAAGCCACATTTACAGTGAAATTATTTTAAATTTTTTATTGTTGTTTCAAATTGGGATATTTTTATATTTGCAATTACATTTGTTGTGTAACTGTATTTAGTTGCTGATGGAATTTTGGCCCACACACTTTTAATTTTTTCAATTGTCAAGTTCACCTGCCAAGCCTTGACTTCTATATACATCTGCAAATAAAAATTAAATATTGAACTTACATAAAAAAATATTATTACAACTTGCTAGAGAAAGCAAATCATGCATAAATATTCAAATGAATGTAACCAAACCACTTAAAATAAGTCATCACTATTCTAAATATAATTTTAAAAATATTGAGTATGGATATAAAACTCACCGCCTTAGAAGCCTCACCGACTTAGAAGCCCCAAGAAAAAACCAACACATTATGAAATTTTATTAAGAGATATACATTTAATGCTTTATTTCATAACTGGTGAAAAATGTTAAACAGGGGTCAGTCCAGACATTTTGTGAAAGGTCCGTTTTTCGTGAAATTGTGAAAAAATTACTCACATTCTTTCAACCAGGGTCCTCTTTTATGAATTTGTGCAAATAGGGTCCGTTATTGCAAAAAAAAAATTTTTTTCAAGGAGTTTTTAAATTGTATAGACATACAAGATTATGCTCAACACTGTAAAATTGTAATTGAAAAAATTAAAATTTAAAAAATAAACAACAATTGCTGCTTCTAAATTAGAGATGCAACATACAAATATTTGGTATTTAGCCTATACTGCTGAACGCAGAATATTCATTTCGGACGAATAATGGAAGAATCGTCTGCCGAAGACAAAACTTAATTCGTTTACATCCATCTTTCTTGTTTTCTGCCCTGGAAAGGGTTTATTCGATTAACAAAATAATAATGAAGATAAACCAATTTGTGAAGGGTCCGATTAAAAGAAAAATCATTTTGTGAAGGGTCCGTTTTTAAGTTAAAATATTTTGTGAAGGGTCCGTTTTTATGAAAAGATATTTTGTGAAGGGTCCGTTAACGGACCCAAATTTCTTCTAAACAGACCCTTGTTAAAGAATCAATAAAAGAATATATAGAAGACTTACTTGTAAAATTGATTAAGATAGAAAGTGAGAGTCAAAAAAACAAAGTTTATAAAATAAATGCCTCAAATGATATATAAACAACTAAATAGTTCCATATGCGATGTTTAACTTAAAATAATTATGTGTTGCCAACTATTAATGGCAAACAGAAAGTTTCGATGGGATATTTTGCTCCTTTTCAATGCTGTATAAAAATATTATTAGTGGAACTTAGTCCCATTGGTGCATAATGGGTAAACATTTTGAAATTATTAAAATAACAGTCTGTTTTAAGTGGATTTGTGTGGGTTCTTGTTTTTAAGGTGTCTGTGATGTTTAAAACAACTTTTTTACGCTCTCATTTACTCTCTCTCAAGTATTGAAAGTTATAACACTGACGAATAAGTCTGGTTTCATTTATTCAAATAAAATTGTTCACCTGAGGATTATTTTAACATTGCAACATCTCTTATGCATTCAAATAATATAAATCTTAGGTAATGTAACTTATTCAATTAAAAAAAGTCTTGTATATTTTTCTTTGACTAGATTGAAGTTAAGAAAGAATGTTCTAAAGGTATTAACTGTTCTGGCCCAAGACATTTCAAATTAAAAGTAAGTCTCTTCAACTTAAAAATATAATAATAATAACTTTTTGATTTAATATGTAACATTTATTTATATATTAGGTTCGTCGATATAGTCCTAATCTAAGAATACAAGAAAAACTAGAAAAGAATCAAGTTGACCATCGAATGATTACAGAGCAACTTTTGAATTTTCCAATGCATCGACTGTGTTCGGCATCAATTCATGTTGAAAATTACATCAAGTATGTTTAAAACTATGTTAATGTGTTTTTAATTATGATACATTTCCAAATATAAGCCCGTCCATATATAAAACAGAAGTATACTTTTTCTTTGAAAATTCATCCAAAATTCAATAAGCCGGCATGTAACTAATTATAAATTAATAAACTGATGTATAACTAATTACAAATAAATAAGCTTCTAAAAAATAAGACATGCTATCTTAGTTGGTAACTTTCAATTTCTCTTATGCCTAGCATTCTTAGTTTATTTATCTTTGTTCAGAATAAAACCCCATTAAAAGTATAAGTGGCAATTCTTACCTTTTCCTCTTCTCTTCAACTTATGGATTGTCAGGGTGGCCACCCACCTGGAATTATCAGGAAATTTTTTTATATTGGAAAAAACCTAAAAATCAGGGAATTTTTTTGTAATTTAAATTATTTTACTATCCAATATATCTACTTTATTTAAATGGATATTTATCATCAAATAGTTGAAATATCATCAATGTAGCAATACTTTGCTTGCATTAAAATTCTCTCCATTATTACTGTGCTAAACTTGAATGCTCCGATGTTGCTAAAAGAATGAAAAAATCTTAAAGCTCTTTGAAGATCATGGGACTATGCAGTTTAGGAACGACAAAAATTGTAGTGGATGTGAAAGAAGGGGTTAAGATATTAGCTTCTGTTTATAAAAGTAGGTTTTTTTTATCTTCTAGTCAGTGGGCTAAATTCTTTCACCATTCAAGTTTGTTCGGATGCTTTGGGGGTATTTTTTTCTTTTAAGCAAATGTTTTAGTATTTTTAACATAATAAAATTCTCCAAAGAATAATTCGTTATAATTTAATAATAGATTTTATCTTGTACTCTTTTTCTAAAAGCTTTTGTACTTCCATCCTATAAATTATTTTTTCTCAGCAAAGCCAACCAATTACTCATTTTCTTGAATCGCTAACAGCAAAATCGTTACAATTATTGCATTGATGCTAATTTTCTGGATTTCGTTTTAATCTTTTATAACATATTTTATTAATTTTTTTAAAAGGTTCTTTTATGAACGAACTAGATGTTAACATTAAATTTTACTGTTTTGTTGGTAAATATTTGATCTTTGATTCAAAATTCGAATTGTGTATTAATCACTGTGTCAAAAGTTTGTAAATGTTGCTTACATTCCAGAGATGATATTTCTGAAACTGTTTCTCCTGTTACCCTAAAAAGCTTGTAAAAACAATGGAATGTATGGAAAATATTTTAAATGATGTATAAATTTAGAATATAAAAAAATGTGTTTATACTTGTTTATTAAAAAGAAAGAAAACGAAACATTGTTTTTTGTTCTGCATTGTACAGGTACAAGTTTTAAGTTGGGCAACCAGATGACCAAAATTTTAAACTTAATATTAAGTAAACAAGATATAATTTCCAAGGTAAAAAATTTAAGATTCAGAAATAATGACTTTTAACTTATAAATATCAGTTTTTAATAAGTTGTAGGCTGTTAAATGAAATGATACATCATTTGAAATATTTTGGAAAAAAATAATAATTAAAGTGAACTGTAACAAAGCAAGTTATCTTGCGCAAATGTGTAGAAACATTTCAAATTTTGATGTACAAAATAAATTCTCTAGATACCCTTTTGGTATTTTGCATGTGACACCAAGATACATAAATAATTGTACTGTGCCACTAGGATTTAATATAATTAAATTATTTCTTCTGCTTAAAACAAGGTTTTAATAATAATAAATACTTTTATTGTAAATTAGTAATTAATTATTTTTACTTCAGACACCACTTCTTTTCATTACATTTGTTTTTATTTATTTCCATCTCTTATTTTGCTTTTTCTTTATAAAATGAAGTGAGATATGAATAGAAAATCCATCTAAATAATCTTTTAGATTAATTTACAATAATGTATTTCACCTCAATAACCTAAGAAAATTTGTTTAACTATGCTGTACTTTAAGTTATTTATCTTATAAGTTTTTATATATTTTTCATTTTAATTTAATTATAATTTTTTTATTTGAGGTAAGCAACTCAGTTTTAATTTTTTTGGAAACAATTTAACTTCATTTAGTACATTATGAATCAATAATTTCTTAAATCGTGAAAAATGTATGTATTTAGAGGGAGGCAAATTCATAACATTCTGTAATTTTTTTTGTATATATTTCTTCTTATTTTTTTTTTTTTTTTAGTAAAAGAAAGAAAAAAATAATTTTTTGAAAAAGTATTAAATCTACTTGCATAGCAAACTACAACAATTACACACATCTTATTCAATTTTAGGAAGATAAAAATTGTTAGTAGTTGTTAGGCCTGTAATTGGCAAATGAAACTGTAGAGGGGGGTATTAAAAAGAAATAAAAAAAATTTCTAGAATTCATATTAAAAAAAAACTTCATAAATTTGAATAATCTCCAATGCTACAACTGGAGACATATACTCTTTCTTGTTCACTGCTAGCTATGCCACAAAAGTAAAGTAAAATGTAGATTGGTTAATATATCTATTTTGAAACATCAAATACTGTAATATATTAGTTTGGATTGTAAGACCTGTACAAAATGATTATTTAATTTTATGCAGGCAAAAAAAAAAGCTATTAGGTAAGCATATTTCTTGCACTATTTTTTTTCACAGAAATTTTTTTATAGGGTAATAAAAACAGTAAATTTTATTTTTCCTTTTAATGTATAGTAACATTTTTTCGATAGATTTTTTTTATTGTACATAAAAAATAAGGAAACGTTTCTTCTTTTTAATTCAGGAAGTGTTTCTTTTTCAAGTCTCTTCCAGAAAAAAAAATATCCAACTCTATCCTAACATCACAGTGTTTTTTTTAAATACACCAATTTACACATTGAAGAGCTTAGTGGAAGTTTCTAAGTGACACTTTAGTAATTATAAAAACATCAGCTTCAGAAATTATAGCAACAGTCAGAATCTAAATATGAAACACATTTTCCTGTTAAAACCCATCTGGTAAAACTACCTAATGACATATTGTTTTATTAAATTAGAAATTGATTTCTGCGCATGCAAACCTGACTAAAACTTGTTTTTGAAACTGAAACTTTGCACTTCCTGAATTTATCGTTACCTTAAAAGATTCTCAACATGTTTGAGACTTTTATTAATGAATGTATGTTCATTAAGCTTAAAAAGTATTCTTTGAAAACTATTAAATCTTCTAAAATTGTTTTTCTTTTTTCTAGAACTTTATCCTTGAAATTAAAATCAGCTGAAGGTGAAAGTGCTAAAAAAATTAGAGAAATAGGAGAAGCTTTGTTTTATCATGAGTTGAAAGTTATTGATAAAGTTTTACCAACTGTCTCAAATTTTTCTCCTTCAAGACAGTTTTTCTCCACTATTATAGAATCTCTGGGAAAGGTAAAAAATTTTATAAAATACCTTATTTTCTTGGATAGTAATTGCTTTAATGAGTTTCAAGAAGAATGTCTAGTTGATAATAGTAGATAATTCAATATTCTATAAATAATATGATAAAAAGAAATTTTAAAAAGTTATGAATATCTTAGTATTCAATATATTTTCTTCGTTAATTTAAATGTGCTGATTCAAAATATTCTAACTGTCTCGATCACCCACCATTTTTTTAGATATACTTCTTCAACCATTTATATTTTACTATGCCATTTACTGTTACATTGCATACTCATGAACATAACATTGGCTAAGATAACAGTCAGATAAAGTCACTTCACATATATACTGTATAGAAATATCTAGTTCAAAATACAGCTCATATAAAATCCCATGAAAATGCATCCTTAATCTAAGGTATACTTCAGTGTTGTATACATCTTGACTGTCCACACCATAGTAAACGGTATACAGAAAAAAAGATCTTTGGAAAAAACATTGAAACAAACCCATAAAAAAGCTCTCAAAACAAGGACTAAAAAAATCTTTAAAATAACATGTTAGAAAAAAACATCACTTTAACAATTATTTAAATTTACATCCAGTTAGATTTAGGCTGTTGATCAAATTAAGTCCAAATTTAAAGTAATTAAATATTTAATCTTACTACTTAATAAAATTTTTAGGACTTAATTTTTCCTTAAAATCTCCTTAATTTTTCTGAATTCCAATAAGTACACTAATTGTATTGTGACAATGCTTTACAGGTAATGCTCAACAGGTAAATTTTTTTTTAAATTGTATTATAATGAAACATTTCATAATGTTTGCCAATATATTTAGCTTGCCTTATCAATATATTTAACTTGTCACAAAATTTAATTGAAACATTATATATAGGGCCCTATAAATTATGCGAAGATGCTGAAACCCGCACAATTCACAATTATCTGCATAATTTACAATTTTCCGCGTAATCGCAGCATATCTGCATATTTTTTTATTTTTCAGCAAAATGTATTCGTTTACCAGATAAATTTCTCCTCAAGAGTTTTTTTCAATTGAAATATATCTTCTTTTTCAATTCCAAGAATCTTTTTGGTCAGGTGGTCTGATCTTTCCAAGAATCTCCTCCCCCTGGCACATAGCTTCTTATCAGTCGCCATCCTCTTCAATAGGAAGCTGGTTGAACAGCTTTCGCGGTGTATAGACCATAGAGGTCACCTCTATGGTATAGACCACAGAGCTAGAAAGTTGGGGAAGAATGACCCCCCTCCCAAACTCCAGTCCCACCTCTTTTCTTTGTAGTTCCTGGAACTCCTGGAATTTTTTAGCAGTGAAATAAACCTTACTCCTGACGCTGCTTGTCGCAATCAGTGCAAAGTTTTGGTGGAAAGCAAGTACGTTTGCAAAGACTTTCAGTTTATTACAGAACACGCTCAGATATTAATGGATACTCTTCTCTTTTTCGAAACATGTAGTGTATCTATTCACAAAGCTTACAATAAGATTTTTACAATAAACTTCGATGTAATTCTCAGGCATCATACTCACAAAAAGATTCATGCAACATATTTCTTCAAGAAGTGTTTCACTAAACAATTGCAAGGTTGAATACTTACTACTCTCCAGAACTAGACGTATTCAAAAAACGCGGGCCCAAGTTTAATCAACTTGCATTAAACTTCATGAAAGCTGCTCGAGTTTTCGATCCAGAACAAATAGTCAACCTCAATATTGAAGACGACGATGTATTCAAGAATATTCCAGGAATGAGTGGTCAAGATATAAAACTTGAGTATGCTGCTTACAAAGAGTATGTAAAAGAATGTTCAAACCAGGACTTAATTAGATTCTGGAATTCAGAGGTAGTCTCAGAGAGATTTTCAAAACTTACAAAAAAAGCAAGACAAGTGCTTCCTAATTCAGTACATTGTGAAAGAGCTGTATCCTGCTACGGCCAAATTTTTACAAAACAAAGACAGAGTTTGAAAGAAAACGTAGCTTCTGGACTAACTTTTCTCCATTTTAATAAACTTTAATAATTGTTCTGATGTAGAAAATGGATGTACAATACATAGGAAGGTAATTTAGTTGAAATCTTTACTGTATTCATTGAAATCTTTTTTTTATTAAAACAGGAGAAAAAAAATTAAACTTTTTTTTAAGAGATTTTTTTTCAGTTTCAATTATTTTCTGGGTCATTCGCAACCTGCATGCATAATTTTCAAAAGACGCCGCATAATTTTTAAAAATCGCCGCATCCTAGCCGCATAATTTTTTAAAAATTTCCGCATAATTTGTAGGGCCCTAATTATATACACTAATATTAAGTATATCATATGATTTTATTATGTATAATTAAGAAAAATCAGAACACTCATTAAAAGTTTATTTTTTAAATCAAGAATTGGAATTTAAACAGATGTATTGTGTTGCTTATTGTTTTTGGAAAAATAATTTAAGTAAGTAGGAAAATTTTTTTTTCCTACAATTTCCGTAAAAATTACAATAATTGTCATTCAAATTGTCCAGTGTTCTAATGTAAAAATAGGTTAAGGTGCATACTTTTTTAATCTTTACTTTTTTAATTTTCACTTACTTTTTGAGTGTTTTTAGAATTTAAGATAAATATTTTTCTTGTGAAAACTTGAATTTATAAATTTTATATTTTCTTTCCAGGAATTTATTCTTGGCCAAGCAAGTCAATTATTACCTTTAGCAACAGCTATAGTACACTGTGAGAATTCTGGTGTGCTAGCTTCTAATCTACTATTGCCAAATATTGCTCCAGTATTGTTGTTGCCTGATTTGTATGAAATTGTTACCTATGCTGTGACTCATGATAGTTTTAATTCTGCCTTTGTCTTACTTAGTAAGGTAATATATAATTATGTCTTGTGCCACTTATTTTTATGGGTGATACCACACATCAACCATTATTCAGAATGGCAGGTCTTGGAGCCACAGAATAGGAAACAGAGAAAAAGATGAAGAATTTTATCAATCTAGAAAAACCAATTAAATGTCAGGGACTTAAAGTGAAATAACCATAAAGTCAAGAAAAATTAATTCATTTTAGTTTCAGGCACAAAATATTTTTTCCAAAAAATTGTTTAATTTAAATTTTTATAACAAGTAAAAGTGTGTTGTAATATATTTTATGTTAAAGAATATGGTATAACTGAAAAATTATTAATAAAATTTGTGCCAATCATTATAAAAGTTAGAAAGTAGTTGTTTTTTTTTTCGAGTGTTGGTGGTGAACCAGATTTAATTTTAATTTTGACTTACGAGTTGAGCTAACAGAATAGATGAAAAATACCAAGTTTAAACCATGTTTTTCTTTATTTAAGTATTTATTTTCTTTATTAAGTTATATTTCTTTATTTAAGTATGTGTAATTATCACAGTCTGTACACTCCAGATATTTTACTCCATGATTGATTTGTGAAAATGTTGTACTTCTTCTACTACTGAAAAAAAGAGCTAACAATTTTAATATAAATTCTACAAGAAGTATTTTTACTCCCAGTAAAATTTTTTAGGGCTAAATTTTAAATTTGATACATAAAATAGACATCCATATGCATATTGGCAAACTCTGGTTACAGTTGTGTAAAACATGCTATAATGATTAGAACGATCTTTTTTTTCTAAACACCACTCAAAATGTATGTTTAAGAAAATGGACACAGCCCAAAATATGTGTTTAAGATAATAGTTATAGCTGAAAATCATTAATCAGAGACTTTAATATGAACATAGCCTGAAATGTATGTTTAAGAAAAATGACACTATTCAAAATGCATATTTAAGAAAATAAATGGCATTCGATTCCGTTTTTCAAACTTCTCTTATGAATGTTATTCTTTTTAAAGAGTAAAGTAATAGATCCAAATAAACTAACGTAATTAAATTTGTATGCCTTTTTTTTTTTCTTAATTTCCTCATTCTTTCAGCCTTTGTTCTTAATCCTTGCCTGTGAAATATCTTTTGTGAATAACTTTAAATGTGTTGAATAATTTTAAATTCACATCTTTTTTATGAAAGTTAAAAAAAATGTTATCATAAATTTCATATAATGTATGCAAAGATACGGGTATTCAAAATATCACTTCTTGAAACTTTAGAATTTATATTCTGCATTTAATTTAGCATATAAAAAAGTTATAAGTTAAAAGCTTTTTATTTAATTTCATTTACTTTTGACTCATATGTATAAATTAAATGAGACTAATGAAAAAGTTACCAAATATCAGTGCCATATAGAAATTTCTATTTTCAAATGCCACACAGGGGACTAAAATGTATTATTAATATATTTCACTTTTAATTCATTCTATAAAGATAACAAATTTATATTTAAAAACAATAATTTTTGCAGATACCATTAAGGAAATTCCATCTCTTGTGTTTGCTCTCTGGCACAACTATTTTATGTAATTCAAACTATTTATTTCTTAAGCATAAAATAATTTAAATTTTTCTGAAAAATAAGAAAAATAAAAACAGGTGGAAACTTGTGCTAAATGCAGTTGATTAACTGGTCAAAACGAAGTTTTACAGTTAAAAATTGATCCTAAAAATATAGTTTCAACTACACAGTTTGAATCTGTTAGAATAACAATGTTTGACTCACTTTTCTTTCATTAAAGAAACAAATTTCCTAATAACTTCTTGAAATTCAGATAATTTTAAAACTTAACTGTTAAATGCTATAAATCTTAGTGTCAATATAAAAAATATTTTTTTTTGTTCTCATCTATTATAAAATATCCCTGATTCACTTGCATTTCTATTGATAATTACCAAAAATTATTTTTTATAGATTGATATCAAACTAATTTTAGAACAACAAAAACCAGATATCTCTGTCCGAAAAAAAATCTTTGACTGTATATGCTCTGCCTTGTTTGCATGTGGCTATAAAATTAAGAAAGAAGATCTTCCATTTTATGAGGTTAGTAAATAAAAAATATTTTTCTGTATTTTAAAATTTACAAATGTTCAAGCCTGATCTGAATTATACAAAAAAAGTGTTGTATGTCCCTGGTGTCTTTCACGATGGCTGGGGTATATGGCCAACTAATTGTTGTGGAGATGAGCTTTAAGCTTGACTTAACTATGAGTTTAACTTTATGACAACTTATAGCTAAAGTTTGATCAAAATGCCTGTAATGCTAAATATCTTCTATATTCAAATTTCCCTCTTAATTCAAATTTTCACTAACAAATTCATTTGAATGGCAAAAAAATTCTTTCTGTTGAAGAAATCAAAACTGTTCTTATTGATTCCTTTAAAGACCATGTAATTTATTCAAAGAAAAAGGTCTAAAATGTGCACAACTATTTATAAAAATGTATTTTATTTGAATTCTATTCATGTACAACTTTTACCTGATATGTGCAGGAGGAAAATTTTTGATTTAAGAAATAAATTCCTTAATAAAAGCGGTTATTGGGGTTTCCACAAAACTGAAAAAAAGTCAAGAAACTTAATCAATCTTACAGAATAAGAGAATTTAATTAAAATAACTTAAAAATCCGGGCAAAGGAAATAGAATTAGAGGAAATAGTTACCTAAAAAATATTTTTCCAAAAAAAGTATAATTTCTGATAGTGATTCTATTACTCAATCAATACAACTTGTCTCAATTAATATGTACTAAAAGATAGATATTATTTTTTGCTTTAATCTATGCCTAAATTATTATTTTTATAAAATTTTATCAATTTTAATATATAGTACATCCTCTATAATTGGACTTAAAAAAAACAATATTTTTCTGAAATCATGGGATCTATTCATACACCAGTAATAAATTTTAAGCTTTTTTAACTTGAGAATATTTTTGGGTTTTAATAATCTTTTTGTTTTTTAATTTTATAAGTTTTCATATTTGTTTTCTTTTAGCAAATAACCTATACAGTAAGTGGATTTTTACACCGGGATATATGGTGTATATCTATTTGAAAAAGAAGTATTTTTTGATTTAAAAATTTTAAGTTTCTAATTGTAATTCCTATTTATGTTTCTTAATATTTATTTTAAAAAGTTTAATGTCATTATCAGTTATTGTCACTTAATTCTGTTAATGTAATTTGTTTTTCAAATAGCTGTTGTAATAGCTCTCAATATCTTTATGTTTTTGTACCAACTTTATGTTTAGGTGTGACAATATACATTACCTTTTGTTGTTATTGAAAATTTTATTTAAACTCTTGAATAGGACAAAATTTTCCAGTACAGTGCTTTTTTTCAGTAAATTAATTTTGTTTTATTTATGTTTTTAGAGGGAAATAACTCAATCTTAGTTGCCAATTATAACTTAATGACATTAGCCATTTAATCTCAAATTTCCCTTGCGAAATCATTGCACCCTGAAGCTGAAGAAAGATTTTACTTTTGATTTCAATCCATTTTATTCCAATTTCCCTAATTATTATCATATATGTATGTATATATATGTTACGCTTTGAAAGCATTAACATTGTAAATTCGTAGTTTGGCCAGTTTTTATTGAGAAATATACAGGAACATGGAGAAATAATAGAATTTTATTAAAGTAAGACCCGCAGGCCCAGAAATGAGAACATTACATGCTGGTGGATAGATAGAGAAGAGCAAATTGACCTTGGAATGAGGGTTTTTATATCTTTATGGACAATATATTTAAATATTAATAGATCTTAGTAACATGGGACTGATCAATTTCTTAAGCTACTAAAGACACATCATCACATTTTCTGTGATAATTAGATAAATATTATTACTTTCTTATTGGGAAAGGTTTTAATTATTGCGCGTTAGATACTAGCTCTATTTATGGATTATATTTAATATATAATTCTTTTAAAATTATATATATATAAATTAAATATGAAATGCATTAAGACCTGGGAATTACCAGATATTCCTGTCAGGTGTTTGCTAAACTTTGTTTCAGCTATGAAGCTTTTTTTGTTAATCATGATTTAGGGTTTGGGTACAGTCGACCCAAACCCTAAGTTTGTGATTATATGCTGGGAAATTGTTTGTATATCATTGAATTTTAACTGTAAAAAATGTTACCAAGATAAGTTTCGTAAAGTATTGTAAATTTTATTAATTGTTAATATATATGTGTATTAATTGTAAATAGTAAGTGTCATATTAAAAAAAAATATTCATCATAAAAAGTTGTAAACAAGTAGCAAAAGTTGTAAATAGTCTTTTATTAAGGAAAATAGTTCCTTTAAAATTAATGTTTTCTGTCTTTCTTTTTCTTCCCTCTCTCAGCCAATGCCTCTTATAATTAATTTAAAATAAATGTTTTAAAGTTTAAGTATATTCCCTACTAAATGCTAATTCTCATTTTCTGCTGAAAGGGTTTGGTTTTTATTTTAATCAATTTTAACCCTATAAACTTTCTTTAAATCAAAGTATTTAACTTGCATTTATTTTGATAACTAGAATATTTATTTTTTTTAAATTGAATTCTATGAACCAATTTTTTAATGTTAAAATTTATGTTTAAATGGACTTTTGTGTTATATAATATGATAAAAAAAACATGAATTTTGCGATAGTTTTTTAATTATTTCAATTTATTAAAACTTTTTTCTGATAAATTGATTCTGATTCTCAAATTCTGTTCATATTTCTTAGGTAGCCAATTTTGCAATTTCTAATTTTGAACATTCAAAAGTATTTAATTTTATGCAAAGATATTACAAGGTTAACTGGCGAAAATAATTTAGTGCCTAGAACAATGATGTTTATATAACAATTACTACCTAGAATTACTGCCAATATGTCTATCTAAATACTTTGGCATGTGGCCTGCTGTGCATGTGGCCCTTCACTCAAAAAGGTTGTGCACCCCTATTATATATATATAGTGGTTGATTTAATTAAAAAATATTACTGTATTAAAATTAACACATTTTTGTCTTCAATATTAAGAAATTTGTAGTTCAATTTTAAATTTGTATTTCCTCTGTAAAGCTTGAAGCATCATTTTAACTATTTTGATTTACATTAGATAACTTTTATGCTTTGATAACATATGTTTTACAAATTTTAATTTAGTAAAAACTATTCAGTCTGGCAATTTCTTAAGTGCTTATTTACCAGTGTTATATCAGTTGTTTGCTTTATTCTTTGTTACAGTTATGATGGTTTAGTTTATTGTATTAGTTCATAGAAAATAGGCACATATTTAAACTGAAGTATGTATTATGATATAAAAGTTTTGTAATAATTTTAAAAATGTTATAGGTTCTCAAAAAACAATACTCTGCCTTGATGCTATGGATGTTTCCTGAACTGTTTTGTGATGCTACTAGGTTTTGTATTGAAGGTATTTTTTTATAAGTTTTACTGCGGTTATTTACCAAAAATATTCTAAGTACTTTTTCTATAAATATCTTTGTTTTTTTTATTAAGATTTAAAATACTAGTAGATAAAATTTATCATTACATATGATTGAAAAGTGACTATTATTATTTGAGTTGAAAGTTTTAATCAAAAATATTTATTCATTCTTTCACCTTTTCTTTAATAAATAGCATTTTTAAAGAATATTATTTAAATTGAGTTCAAATTACTGAAGTTATTTTTTAATATATTTTTAAATTACATTTTAACTCTTTACTTGAAATGTTTTAAATTAATATAGAAATTTTATTTTATCTTTTATAGTGATCATAAAACTGGTCCCAAGTAAATGAAAACTTGAAACAACAGACAAAAATATCAACAAATATATTTAATTTCAGTATATTTAGTATGTTATTCCTAGTTTTATTTTAAGAAATTATCTATCAAAATTCTACAACATTATATCATGATGATATATTTTTTTAAATCATAGCACTATTATATAGATATAATGTATTGTATTGATTGTTTTCATGACATTAGCTGTTTTACTTAAACAGTATTAATTAGGGATATAGTGCTCTCTTCTATTGTATGATTGAGGTTCTGCAGTATTTCAACTTTTTGTACTGATTTTCTAAATCTTATGCAATAATAAAAGTAGGAAAGAATAATAGATATGATATAAGAATAGAATAAAATGAAGATCAAAAAATTTTTTAACAGGTATTATATGTACCCATTTTTTCTTCTTCAATAAAAAAATTTTGTAGCACTTTGTTATTGCTTTGTAAGTAATTTTTGACAATTATATCAAGTTAAGATGTTTTTTTCTTCAAATATATATAAAGTTACAGTTTATAAAACTAAAGTTTGTAAGTATATTTAAATTCATTTGTAGGTATGGAACAAGAAAAAATATCTTCTGATATATTCTATGAAACAATATGCTGTACTGGTTGCTTTAGATTAAATGAAAAATCTTCTATGCATGAAATCCAAAATGCCTTGAAAAAGTTTGCACAAAATATGCTTTTACCTCCTGATCAACAGGTAAACACGAATTTTAATAGTACTGGACTTAATTACTTGTTTCACCTTTCCTATTTTTGTTCTCCTCGATTACATAAAAGTTCAAACTGACCTTTGTCATGTTTCATTTATCCGTTAGAATTGACACTTAGAGTTATATGTAGTACAAACTAGAATTATGTGTTTACACTAAATCAAAATATCTCTTATGTTTTGTTAAAACTTAATTGTTGAGTAACTGGTAACTAATTAAAAGTCAGCAAACAATCGGCACAGACTTTGTCTAAAAAGCATACATATTATTAAAAAACTTGAGACAATGAGTTGAGTATATTTCCAAAATCTTTGGATCCAAATGCCTGATTTTAATTGCTATTTTTGCCTTTAAACCAACCTTACTGGTTCATTAGGCTTGGGTAATTGCAATCCCTTATACACCAAATAATGAATTTTAATGAGTTTATTTTCTTACATCGATATCTAATAAATCTATAGAAAATAGGCAGTCAGTTTTCTTTAAAAATATTTTGCATTAACAAAAGTATAAATGTCCAAAGGGTTGAAATTTAAGCAGGCATATTTGTTTGTATGTATATGTATGTATATTTAATAAAAGTTTGCTACAATATGCAATTGCCAGTAAGTTTTTTTGCAATAGCATGATCTGAGTTTAAAATGTCAAATTAATTTACTAGACCAGCAAATAGAATTCGGTCAACATCGATCATTTTAGTTGAATTTTGTAGTTCTTATCAAAATTCTATTACCTGGTTTTCAATTAATTTTTTAAGTTTTTTATCTTATCTTAATATACGTTTAAAACTTACTAGAGACAGTTCGAAATTTTTGTTTTAAACAGACGTTTCTTAATCCAGCCTATTTTTCCATCATAATCTGTCTAACACAGTAATTATCTATTTCCAATCAAAAAAAGTTTATCTTATTACATAACTGCCAATTTTTGCCCATTTTGTGTAAAATTATATATATTATGTTTAAAGTGATAATAAAATGTATGCTTTCTTTTTATTCCTTGTATTTATGAATGATTGCATTATGAACAGATTCAAAATGATTTAAACCACCACTACATTTAAGTAAATTAAAAGTTCATATAAATACATTAACTCACTGTTTTGTGTTAAAACTTTTACAAAACACATAGTATGTTTCTACCTAAAATTATAATTAAATTTTCATTTTACTATCTGAAAAAATTCATCATGTGATAGATTAATTTTTGGTAGATATATTATCTTAACTCAATCTATAATTATTTAAATGTATTTAAAAACATTCTGGACATGAATTTCTTGATGCTATGTTTTTAAGAATTTAATTTTACTGTCTTATTGAGCAAAAGTTTTAAACGAACGTTTGTTTAAAACATTGTTAAACGAAATTGATTTAAATCAGCCAACCTGCCATGCTGTAAACCTTAAGTCTCCACAGTTATCTAAAAACTTAGTTAAACAAAGAACTACAAAAATATTCTTAATTAGGATAAAAATAGTTTCTGCTGTCCTTTGCCTGTGTTCTTTTTTCTCTTAGTTTATCATGTTAAAACTCATTACTTTTATTCCATTTTTTAGATATATGTCTCTAGTAATCCCATAAACATTCTGCAGGTAATATATTTAATTATCAAATAAGAGTTTTCGAGATTATTTTTTTAAAATTATACGTAACTTTATTTATGTCCATATTTAGGTAAAGGATACTCTTGAGTTTTTGCATGAAAAATTTGAAAGAACAAGGCAATGTCAAGTATTAGACTTTTATGAGACACATGCCAAATATATTAAACCTTTTGGATTATACATGGCTCTTTTAAATCATTCTTTGTTACTCCTATTGACTGAAAATTTCACTAAAGAATTTTGCAGTAAGTATGAAATTTTTTTAAGGAAATTATAAATAAAATGAAAATTTTTTTATTTAAAATTTTTGTAAGGGTGATCATATTAATCTCATTTAAAGCATATGTTACTGAAATCTTGTAAACTTTTTACCAAATTTCATATTAACTTGATCAATGGCTTGTTAAAATTTCATATTAACTAAAAATAAAAGCACTTAACTTTTTTTAACTCTTTCGCTACCGGAACGCCCGAGACGCCTCGTAAGCTAGACTACCGAAAACGCCCGAAGTGCCCGTGAAACGAGTTAGAGATTCTTCCCCCTTTTCGAAAAATAACGCACAATGGGGGAGGTGTGGCAGTAATCGTCCTTGAAGGTAATTTACAAAAAGGGAAGAAAGCAGAGGGATTTTTCAACAAAAGTTTTGTTTTATATCATTCCGCTTTTGTAAAGTTGTTTTCTCCTGTTTATATATATATATATAAACCAAAATGTATTTTCTCTGTAAAGGTCCTTCGACCGAAAATAATTTTCAATTAAATTAATTTTCAATGATGAGACAGGATGAGTCGGATTTTATGAATCAAGGGATGAAGATGAATTCGAAGATGTAACACCAACTGAAACTACTGTTGCCCCTAACGACTGAACTTTTTCTGATAATACTTCTCGAGAAAAAGTTAAATGAAACGTTTTATTGTAATAATAAAATCATATTCTCATAAGCTTAAAATTTATAGTTAAGAAGTATAGTATTTTTTTACTTTTTTGAAAGACAGAGAGATATGTAGAAACAAGTATAAACTCAAAATTAATTAACCTAAATTATTAAGCTGGCTACTTCTTTTTATCTGAACTTTTTTGATTACTTACGTTGAAAAGAATAAGCTGGAGTATTGGTGATAAAGTATTTTTTTAAACATTAAATCATTTAGTTATTGTGCCTTTAAAAATATATCAATTGTTCAAGATAATAAACAGCTCGAAATTTACAGTGTTTTCAGAAAAAAGAAATGGCAGTAATTTAAAAATATATTATTCTACAAGACTGATAGAAAACTAAATACAATTAATTATAAATCTATTTTTAAATATAAAATAAATAATCAAACATTATTTTATTAGAATTAGATCGTAGGCTTTGATGCCTTACAAAATAGTTTTTATATTTATAACAGTAGGATCCAAGAGAAAAAACTGCTTTGATGGGTACCAAAACTATTATTTGAAATTTGAACTTTATTCTGCATTTGTAGTTCGACAGCTGTAAATCATTCACATTGTCTTGCTGTTTTATGAATGCCTCGCTATTTTCACCTTTTCAATGCTTGTTATTACGTAGGTATTGCACTTGAAGCTGCACCGACCCATTTTTTTTATTAATTGTTAACACCTGGTCTAAAAACACGAATTTTACTATTGTTTTTTTTAATGTGTTGGTGTCAAAACTCTTAAAATAGTTAAATCTCTATGAATTTATTTATTTTCAAGTTTACGCCTTATCTTCTTACAAAAGGGTTTCTTCACAGGAGGATTATCTGTAGTTAACTCTAATTTTTCAGGAACGTATTTTTTCCTTCATAATGAATGTTCTATATTCAGCTGTCAGACCACCCAGATGTGTTACAATTTACTCATTCATTTCTGTAGAAGATAAGCGTTATCAGCATAGCTTCTAAAGGCTATTGTTAAATGAAAATTAACATGTCATATAGTAGATTTTCTCCAATTCTACCTGAAGTTGGGACTGATATCTTTGTCACCAAAATTATGGTGTGGTAGTGTAAGAAATTTCTTTGATATTCCCCTTTTCTTTCAAAGAAATTTCTTGTCACCACACCCATATATACTGCACCATATGTCTATAAACAGATGCCGATTTCCAACTGTTCAGTAAAATGCAGAACAATTTAGTCCCATACTCAAAAAGAAATAATTACAAGTTAAACGTGACAGAAAGATAAATCTTATCCTAGAAGGCATTGTTGAAATAGGAAGTAATTGTGTTCCCTAGCATACGTAAAGAATAGCTGTCTGGCTGATTAACGATGGGGTCGGAGGTTAAAAAATTATGCATTAAATATAGTCATTAAAATTTTTAAAAATGAAATTAAGAAAAATTAATAGTTAGTAAATAAAAATTTAGACATTATATATATATATATATATATATATATATTTGATAAGCTTTGAAGATATTGTTATATAGTTGAACATTTATTTTGTTTGCTTTCAATCCACTTTTTCAATTTATGATAATTTTCCAATTATTAGATTCTTAATTAAATTACACATAAACTTACTTTTACTATAGCAATTATTTATAGAAATTCAAAAGCAGTTTTATTGTTTTTATTATGAATATAATTTTTTTAGATCAATTTACTTAATTACACATATTTATGAATTTTTATTTTTAACGACAATATTTTAAAAATTCTTGAGAAAAATTATCAAATACTCTTATGAAGAGGACACGTGGAAAAATTACAGCAATAATGGATGTTTCAATAATGAAGAAATGGATGCTTCAAAATATTTTTATATGAATTATGGAAAGACATATACAAAATTTGACATCTATTTTGAGTCGTTTACTTTCAAATAATTTAAAATTAGTTAAACAATTTAGATTGTTTACAAGAACCTTAAAACAAATAATTTTATTAATTATTATACTTTTTAATTTTCAAATTTAAAATTTTTTTTCAATGCACCGAACTGAAATTCACATAAAAATATAGTTTCTAGATAAAATAATTTATTTGTAAAAAAATTGAACTTTTTGATTTTTTAAAATAATATAGAAATATTGTACTTAAAATATTATTGTTAAAACAGTTCTTCAGCATTTTTTTAATTTTTATGCACAAATTTACAAACTCTTTTATGGTACAGCGCTAGAAGGAATATAATTTACAAATGAAAACTTAATTGAAATAAAGTTAATGCTGGCTAAAGCGAAAAATATTTTTTTTACCTTGAGGAGGAATTATAGTTTCTGGGGATAATATTTTTAATGGTTTCAGAGCCTTGTTAAATAATAAGAAAAGTTTCTCTTATTTCATATTGTAAATTGATATAAAATAAGAAACACATTTAGGTAGAATAATATTTTAGTACTATCACCAAATTAATTTCTCCTTAATGACTGATGTTAATTTTAAATGTTGGTGTCTAAGAAATTCAAAATTTATTTTTCAATCATTTAAGTTATTGAATTATATTAGTTTTTATTTTACAACGAAAAAAAAAGGATTTTTTTTGTGCGAGAATATTATTATCAATTTGAATGCTTTATTTAGATTTTGTATAACTGGATTACATGGAATTACATACTTATGCTTCAATATAAATAATAAAATTTAAAAAAAATAAACACCAAAAACAAATGCAAGCATTTATTAACATTTTATAAATCTCGTTACGTTAGCGATATTGTTGCCTCAAATTATGTCTTTCTTTCCTTTGAACTCCTATTTTGGGGATATTTCCACAGGTGAATAAAAAGATGATCAGTCATTCTGTCATTCCAGAGTAAAACTGGGGGTAGGAAATTTTTGCAACTTGTTTTCCTACTTCGGGCGTTTGCGGTATTCTGGGCATGCTGTGGTTTGGAGGGCTCGGTATTTAAAGAGTTAAAGTAATGCAGCGCAAGTACATATAATGTAATATGTAAGGTTAGAAAGCTAAGGGTTCTGCATGCTTCATAGATTGTAATTTTGCTTATAAACATGGGACAAAAATGTCTTTTATTAATTTTAATGTTTTTTAAATGCCTGATGTAAAATTACAGATATGTCTGAAAGCAAGCCCAAACTTTTTAGCAGAAGTGTATCTATTATTTAATTGCATTAAAAGGGTGATTATCTGAAGCAGTTTGATCTTAACATACTTCAGAAATCAAAATGTTTTGGATTATAATTATTCAGCGTTCTAATCATATACTTATGCTTGTGAATTCTAGCAATTAAGATAATTGTGTATAACTTCAAGAATTTCCTTTTAGCAAAAGGAAAACCTTGCTCGTCAAACTGGAAAAAAAAATAAAAAAATGACAACTATAAAATTTCTTTATCTGAATCATACAATTAACTTCAACTAACGAAAAAATTTTATTGCATATAAAAAATGGATAATTTTATGTCTGTTAAGCTGTACAACTGAGTGCAGGGATCAATTTTTATCATCCTATTTTTATAAAAATTGTGACAAATCTACTCAGTTTTGCGAATCCAAAACTATAATTGAAGTGGCTTCTTTTAGTTTGAGTCCTGCTCTTTCAATTTCAGAGATATTTTTTTGATTTTTGGAAAAATCTCAAAAAATAATAGTCTTTCAAAAAGGTTGTAGTTCTTAAATCCTAAATTATGCCCAACTGTTCAATCTAAAATGAATTCTTGCTCTTTTCTTTTATGACCGCCTGTTTGATTATCGTAAAACATTTATTGAATTTAATTACAAATATGACAAAGATGATGAATTTACATTAAATGATAGATGATAATTATAAAGTGATGAAAAGATTGAGTAAGCTACGAGGGGTGTCAAGCCGCTTCTCTAGTTGCATTACATCTACTGTTTTTAAGTTTTTGAAAAATGAAAAGTTAATACTTCTGCTGCGCCATCTGGTGATAGTTTTTGGTTTCCCATAAGGGCCTGTTACACCAACACTAGCAACTCACAGTAAAGCAAAAACATTAAATTTTTCTTCTATAAATTTAACTTCATCCTTATCATACTTGGCACAACAGCCCTGGATGAGCCAAGGTCTTCTCTGAAGTTTCTCCAAGACAATTTATTTTTTGCCACAAACTGCCAATTTTTTACTCCAATAACATTAAAATCTAATTCCGTAGAATCAAACTATTGTTGTTTTAGCCATCTTCTTTTTCCAATTAGTGAAAGGCTTTGACACAAAAATATTTTTTCATAGATTCTGATGAAATGATCAGCCCAGTTAAGAAAAAATATTTTGTGAATTGTATGTTTTTATAGTATTATATTTTTTAAAAGGTCGTTTTTCCATAAAATATTTTATGAACGGTCTATTTTTATAATAATTTTTTTAGTGAAGGCTCTGATTCCAAATTTATGTTTAAAATTTCTCTTTAAATTATTCCAAATTTTTCTTTATAATCTTATCCCTGAAGAGTTTTATATGAAGGCCCCATGTATAAATGTGCGAATTAGTCACGACTACCTTCATTCGTCTTACCAGTTGTAGAATTTCTTTAACTTATCTGCCAAGTAAGTAAAAACTAATTCCTTGCATAATTAACTTGTTTAATTTTAGTAAGAAGTTTCAATAATCCAAGTTCTACTGGATATCAATTTATTCATTGTAAATTTCATTTTTGTTAATGGCATATTTATTTTCCTCTTTCTAAAATTATTTTGTTTCAATATCATAGGTGTTGTCAACGTATGGAAATTAATCTCAGATTCATTTACTCCATGGTTACATCCTACTGTTCATAATTCTCACTTAAATTTTCCCTGGTCTGATATTCAAATAGAAAATGCTAGATATATGTTTCAAATGTTTACTTTAACTTTGACTAATCTACACGAGCTGCTACAAAGAGGTATAGTATTCTAACAGAATGTGTATGATACTTTTATTTTATTTACTTAATCTGTACATTTTTATAACATTTTTGATATTTTCACCCATTATAATGTGGCTGTTATTTTTTTTATTTGACCTATTTAAAAAATAAATGCTAAAATTAAACAAATGTAGGAAATTAATCATAGTTAATTGTTTTCCTTTTCTATAGCTTTATGCTCAAATAGTCATTTTGAATTTACTCATCTGACAATTGACATCAGGAAGAGCTTTATTTTCCCTTTATAATTAGACATCTCTAAAAGTCCCCTTCTAATATTTCTAGAAAAAAAAATATTGACTCATCAAATACTTTCATTTAACAAAGTTAAGAAATAAAAGAAAATTTTTATCTTTTTTTAATATATTTACCTCTTGGAAGAAAAATGTTTTGCTTTTCTTTTAAATTATCAGAACTATTATAACTATGTATTTTAATTTTATCGCTACAAATAATGAATGCTCCTGATGGTTATGCCATGACTAACGAAATATTTTTTTATGAAACTGTGGTGGATAATAATAGGAAAAAAAAGTGTAAGTCATGGGTTTTTATGTGCTAATATTTTTAAGATTTTTATAAAATGTTATTGTACATTTATGTAATGATTTTTCCCCTTTACTTAAACTACACATTGTTTTTTTTTAGCTGAATTCAGAGATGAAGAGAGCAGAAATATTCTTTCTCATTGTTGGACTCAGTATGTCAGTATTTATGTAAAGCCTGGATTACGTCATTATTCGATTTCAGTGTGTCATTCAGAGTATATAAACTTACCTTGGCATCAATTTTATCCTGATCCAGAAGACATTGATAACATGTGCACTGTAAGTCTTTTTCGGAAGGGACTTTTCACTTCATTTTTCTTAAGCTGCTTGCTCTTGCAATTTTACTACTCTGAGACACTTAAATGAACTTTGTCTTAATTTTTTTATTGCTCGCATTTCAATTTTGTTTTTGCATTTGACTTGTTTATAATACTATTTGATTTTATTACCTTAAATATATAATGTTTAATGAAACAAAACTCTGTAGTTCCAATTGAATATGTAGCCTCATACAGTTTATCCTTCTACAGATATACACGTGTTTCATAAACCTGAGTTACCCTAATGATCTCTCTCTTTTTATTTTCTTTATTTAATAGCCTTTTTTGTCATAATCATGATTTCAGCATAATTGGCAGTGCATCTACCAATGTATACTCAAATAACGTTAATTTAAGGATTTCTTAATGTGGTACAGAGAGGCAATTTTCTTGTTTTACAAGAAAGGGTCCTTGATTGCTGTATCTTCGGTTAGCAGTAGTCTAAAAAATCTGAATACTTTAATAAAACAAGCTCTATTACATTTGCAGCTCTATTTTATAGAATTTACTATTTTCTAGCATTTTCTCTTTTTTATAAATTATTTATGTATTATGTGTTAAAAATTTTCTAAAAACTGTGGGGATCGTGAGAAATCACTGCCTTTCTAGATTCTTAGTAGATATCACAGATTCTGATTGATTTGCAGAAATGGAACATTTTGTTCTAGAGCTTGGTAATTCATATCTGCCTTCCAATGATTTATGTTGCTTACCTTCATTTACCTTTGCTATAAGATAATTCTTACCCACACAGAAATATAAATATGCATTTATTGAGATTGCAGATATATTTTAAGTGTTTTATTAATTGAAAGTACTAAAATTATATAAAAGCAGTTTTTTTATATTCGTAATCTAATACTTATAAATTTTAAAAATAATTAAACTTCTAAAGTACAGAAAAAAATACCAATTAAAACAGCTGGGTTCTACAGTACCCAGAAAAAACAGAAACTGAAAAAAGCATATTACGTATTGAATATTGATTTTAAAGTATTTTATATTTATTTTCATGATGAAGAAATAAATCCTGCCCTACATTATGCTTGGAAAAATTAAATAATATGCTGTAAAAATGATTTTTTTCCATTTATTTTTTTAATACTTTCTTTCTATATATTTGCTTTTTATGATTTTTTTTTAGTTATTTTCAATTAATTTTTTCAGAAATTGCCTGAACACTTCAATTTAGATTTTGCTTAAAAATTAAAATAATTTCTTTCCCCTTTGCTTATATAAAAAAATAATTCATAAAAATATAATTTTTTCGGATGTTTGACACTGATATAAGTAAGAAGTTTTTTTAAAAACATAGTTAGAAAGAAACCCTTTCTGCATGCAGCAATCCAATTGTCCTGAAGAGTGTTTCCAAATAGCAACAAAAAGCTTATTGCAGTTTTCTTTATTTGTTTTAACTAAGGTTTTTAAAGTTTCACAAGAAAGTTTGGAAAGTTACATAATTTTAATTAAAAAAATTTGCAAAGAAAATATATGTTTATTTCCTAAAATATATTTGTTGCTTTTGCAAACTGCTATAGTTACTCAGTGTTAAAATGAAGCTCATTCTTTTTGAACAAGTAGGTTTTCTACATAGAAATTTTTGTGTTGTTAAAAAACTCATTACTGTATTTATGATATTTTCCTAAAATAAACATGGATTGATGATAATCAAATTTTAAGATGAAATTGATTTTCATTTACAAATAACTTTCTTTAGCACTCTATACATAATTTACTTTTTTCCAGTTCGAAAAATATTACAAGTTTTATAAATTATTCAGTGCTATTTAGTAGGAAAATAATGCTCAGATAATGCACCAAGGAAATTTTTATACAAATTGTATCTAAAGAGTGTTGTTTTTTAAAAAGGTTTTTCAAGATTGTATCTTGCTTTTTTTTCAAGTGTTTGATGACTTAGTAGTTAGTTTTCCTTAAAGCTCCTTATTTTCATTCTATTGTCTATAATTAAAAGACAAATCATGTAAATTAGTGAAATTAGCATATTTTTATACTATACCTTTAAAATATTTACTTCTCATATTATAATTAAAAAACTATTTTAGGTTCTTCAAAGTGATCTGTATGAAAGTAAAGAGTTCCTTGCGAAAATAAGTTTAAAAATACCATGGTCAGATCTGATAAAAAATATTGGTATATTTCAATCATGTGAACAAGTTCAAAAAATACTAGCTACACTTGGTAAACTACTCATTATATCCGGACTAGATGTTTCATTGACTCAGGTAATAATTCAGATATTCTGAAATATATTGACTTTTACATTATTGAACGTTTAATTTCTTTTAGTTGTGTTTCGCATGTTATACACTCCCTTCTTACTCTTATAAAAATGATAAGGATCCACTAGCAGCAGTATAAAATTAATATATTAACGCATCATTTCATAGGAGATAATAAACCTAAAGTTACATTTCCCACTTATGACTTAAGTGCCAGTTTTTTTTATTGTCAAGAAGAGTTTTATAGTTGATTTTGTTGAAATTTTCAGGATATTTTCTTTATGTAAGAGTTTTAGAATTTTTTTTTTTTTTTTTGCAAAAAAAAATTTTTTTTTTCAAGGTTTTGTAAAATCAAACCTGCAGATCCACTGGAATTTTTAAAAAAACACATCTATTTACATGCAGTAATACTTTTTATGAATGGAGTTAGCATTGACCATTATTTTGTGTTTTACTTTCACACTAATTATTAAAATATAAATAACTTTCAGTAGATATTTGCATTGAAGGTCAAATGTCATTAAAAAATCATAAATATAAAGGTATTTTCTTTATGTAGACTCTTTTTCTTTATATATTTTCTCTATTTGTTTTTTATATAGACTTGAATCGTCAAAATCTACTCGCACCAATAATGTATTACAAAGGTATATATTTCAATAAATACATGCTAATCAGTGGCGTACCTAGAACTTTTGCCGCCCGGGGCGATCTCCAGTTTGCCGCCCTTTCTATTATAAGTCAATCAAATAGTGGTTTTTATAAATTAATACACATAAATAAATTATTAAGTTATTTAATTAATATTAATTAATACACAGATTAAATTTTTTAGACATATTTGTATCTACTCTTCTAGCTTTCATACTAGAAAAATCGTGTATAATGCTCTCAAAATTTATATTATTTGTAATTTCTTGTTCTATTGACAATATTGCAAGATTTTGTAGTCTTAATTGACTCATTGTAGAACAAAGATAATTTTTTATCAACTTCAATTTTGAGAAGCTTCTTTCGCAACTAGCGACACTGATTGAAATTGTTAAAAAAATTCTTAACAAAATTACAATGTTGGGAACAGAATTTTCTAACCTATACTGCTGAATAAATTTTAGCAGATCAAGAGGGCCCTTCTCCCCGTTTTTCCAATGTTTTGCCTCTTCTTTTAGTGTAGGTACAGCCATAAAAACCTGAATCCTTTTTCTTTCAATATGGAACTGTTCTTTATCAATGTCAATCAAGTCATTTATTTGACATTCAAATTCTTCATTTAGTAGGTTACACGGTATTATACACGAATATTTTCTTACAAGGCCATGCAACTGATCGAAGCGTTCTTTTATTTCCTTTATAATTCTGTCCATAGATGAAAACATTTCTCTTCGTACTTCTTCTGAGGATAGCCCCACGTCTCGCGAATTTTCCCCACTCATATTTTTTCTCCTTCTAACTCGACGCTCAGTCGATATCTCCAACTCTTCACAAATTATTTTGGCTGCTATAACAGCGTTTTGTACTAGCGTATCTCTTTGTTCCATGAAATGTGTTTGCAAAGAATTTAGTTATATATGGCATTGGTGGACATTTAACCCTTTTATTTGCAGGTATTTTTGAGCGTCATTAATTTCCAAAAGGACGGGTTCCCATAAATGAAGGTAACATAGAAAAGAAAAAGATTGCATAGAATTGAGTAATACTCCAGCATCTGATCTCGTTTTACTATTTTCTTCTTCAGGTGTCAATTTTTCCAAAGCGCTTAAAATGTAAAAAAAAATGGGTTTTTTTACGATAGTTACCGCGGCAGCTCTAGCGTTCCAGCGAGTTTCTACACTGCGTTTAACACCTTGACCAGTGACAGAAAGTAAAATATTCCATCTATGAGTGGAAGAAGAAAACAACGAAAACAACTGTTCGATAGTTCCAAAAAATGTGATGGAATTGATAGCTGTAGAAGCTTCGTGTAAACATGCCAGGTTTAAAGAATGATTTGTACATGCTACAAATTCTGCATTTGGATTTATTTCTTTAATACGAGTTTGAACACCGCTGTGCTTTCCTGCCATGACGGCAGCATTATCGTGAGCCTGTCCTCTGCAATTTTTTATATCTAAACCGTCATTTTCTAATTTCGTTAAAATCATATCTGTGATTTCACCAGCAGTTTTTCCTATAGTTTCTACAAAGTCAATAAACGATTCCACAACTTTAACTTCGCTACCATCAATAACTACATATCTAATAATTTGACTGGTTTGATCTTTGTGTGAAATGTCAGGAGTGCTGTCAAATATAATACAAAAGTATTTAGCCTGCTTTATTTGATCCATAATTGTTTTTCTGACTGCGCCTCCCAATAGCTCTATGAATTCGTTCTGGATCTTCGGCGACAAATAAGAGATACTATATTTATTACCCATCTTAATTTTTACTACGTGTTCATGTAATACTGGGTCGTACTTAGCCAATAAGTCAACAAGCTCAAGAAAATTTCCTCTATTTTCCATTGAATTGATGTTTTCCTGATGAACACTTTCACGATGTTCTCGAAACGCCAAATTTTGTTTTGCTAAGAATCTAATTATATCAAGTATTCTTGTTAGAATTTCCTTCCATTTTTTTTATTTCTTTATCAATATTCTGTTGTTGTAGTTTGTCAATAGTTGCGCCACGTCCAAGTCTTATTTCTAATTCCTTCCATTTGGAATATGATCGAATGTGCAGTGGACTCACCTCATGTTAACTAATTTTGGGATTAAGTTTCCACCATTTGTCAAAACCATTTTCCGTATTAAAACCTGCTTGACAAAGATTATCAAACAGTTTTCAGCAGAAACAATAAATACTTTTCTTCGATGGTGAATATACCATCCACGATCGTAAGAGCTTTTCGCCATTAGGCAAAATTTGAAAAAACCAGTCCTGACTCAGTTTTCTTGTTTCACCTTTGGCTTTGATTGTATTATTAGGACGTTTTACTCCCTCGCTGAAGTCGGCGTCAAAATTTTGAATTGCAAAGGGACCTTGACGTACCAGAAATACTCTTGTATTGTCGTCAATTTTGTTAGGCCATAATCCAATATCCTTCATAGAAATAGACGGAATAATTTGTGCAGCAGATTCTTCATCAGAACTTGATGAACTTTCTACTTCTTCGCCAGTGTGAAGCAGGTCTTTCCTCTTGAACAACATTGGAAAATGTTTTTTCGCCTTCGAGGGCTGCTTCTTCGCCCGTATTTGAGGCAACAATACTAAAAGAACTAGAAGTTGACTTATGGGAGATATATTTGAGTAGTGCTCCAGTATTTTTAGTCTGTATTTCCTCCCTTTTCTTCCTTTTCTTTCTAAATGACGCACCACTTTCTTTTACTCGTTTCATCCTAGGGATATATAATAAAAATATAACTTGTCGAAATAAATAGTATATTATGTACAGAAAACGGCAAAGTCATTTTACTACTCTGAATAGCATTTAGAATAACATCTATATCTATACGTAATATAATATACTTACCTATAATAAACTCTCCAAATGCACTGGCACCCTAATAATTTGTTTCACTCTTCACTGTTAAAAGATTGAATCGCGAATGAACAAAATGGTTTATATGCAATTTATCATTCCAAATACAATTCTTCAAAACGGACTGAGTATATTTATCTATTTGCGATTCCTGAAATTATAACTTCGTCAGTATTTTTGTTTTGTCTCGTTTAGATTTTGTTGTCTGAAAAAGATAGTTCTTATACCGGCGCCCTAATGCTTTGCAGACCTAGCAGACCGGCGGTCTTCTGCCTTCACGCCTTCCGCCGGCCCTGCTAAAAAAATATTGATATATCACTTCAAAGTAATCATATAAACTTTTCAAAAGAAATGACATTTATAAACTGATATCAAAAAATTTTAGTTAGGAAAAATTGCCGAACAAAATCGTAAAGATCCTTTTACGAATTCAACGAATTTTAATGAATACAATAAAATAAAATTATTATCTTGTTCTTGAATTAGAATTCAAAACACTAAAATGCATTTATATACACCGAGGAATAATATTCGAAATCATATAGTTAATCATAATTTATATAAACCAAATATTAAACTTATAATTATCATAATAATCATCTATTATTCAAGAAAGAAAATAAATATGAAATGAATAAGTTGCTTTTTACAACTATAAAAAATGCCGCCCCAAGGTAAGTGCCGCCCGGTGCGGACCGCACCCACCGCCCCCACTGGTACGCCACTGATGCTAATAAGTAGTACCCAAAGAAATAAATATGTATGTGGTGTAAATTTGAAGTGACTTTAAAGTTGTCCTTAAAGGAGCTAGAAACTAAAATTTTGCACAGCTTTCAAGGTCATTAACTGCCTTCGTCAAAACTAGACATGTATGAAATTTGCTGGAAAAGAAGCCTTAAGTATAGCAGAAACAAAATCAATTCTCAGAACTAAGGTTATTGATTCAATTTTTATATGATATGACCCTAAATTTTTATGCATGCACCTGAGTAATTGAATACAGAAATAGTTATAGGAAAATTGTAAATTGTTTTTAAAAAATATGATTCAAGCCATATGAATATCTGAGGTTTACACCATCTCCTTAGGTGAGCCTTAGCCTTCATCTAGAATTTACTGAGAGTAAAGATGCAAAGGGGCAAAACATACTTGTTAAAGTCTAGGCAAGTGATATGTTTCTGGTGTAATTTTTATGCAAGTCAATATATCAATTGGTCAAGAAGTTATTTGAGTTTTATATCGAAACAACAATTTTAACTCTTTCATATTAATCTATCTGACATTGCTATCCAGGCACATGAGCTATTGATTCCGATGTATTTAAGTAATTGATAGAAACACTTCAGTTCACTAAAGTTTATAAGTTATAAAAGATTTGTGCATAAAAAATACAGTTAGCAGTCATCTACTTGAAACTTTTAAATTGTTAATGAATTGAACTGTTCTTATCGATTGCTTAATACAATGGAATCAACACCTCACATACCTGTATAGCACTGTCATGCATATAAATATGTATGAATCAGATTTTGCTCTGTTTCTATATCTAGCTTAAATAACTTCTTAACAATTAAATCTATCGATTTTAGATTTGTCATTCTAATCAATGTAAAAAATTACACTGTCTAGATAGCAACGAATATGTTTTCTCCCTTCCCCCTTAAACTTCAGATATTCATGTTGAGTTTAAATCACTATTTTTAAAATAATTTTCATTTTTTTTTCCATGATTATTTATGTATTCAATTACTTAGATCTGAGCCTCAAAACATAAGGCCATATTATATAACAGTTAAGTCACTATCTATATATCTGTGAAATTTTTTTAAGCTATACTTAAGGCTTCTTTTCCAGAAAATTTCATATTTGTCTAGTGGGCCGGGATAGCCTGGTCGGTAGGGCGCTGGGCCCATATCCAAGAGGTCGTGGGTTCGATCCTCGCCGGCCGAAGACTCCCCGTGTAGTAAATGGTGACTGATGCACGTTAAATCTGTCAAGTCTAAGTCCTCCATGTTCCCACAACAAATCAATACCTCTGGGGGTACTTATCCAGGAGTTTCCTTGTCTTCTGGATTGGTTCAAAATTACAAGGCTACGGAGTTGAACGTTAGTAGTCGTAAACCCATGAAATTGGGTCGGCTGTTCAACGACGGTTATAAAATAAAATAAAATATTTGTCTAGTTTTAGCAAAGACAGTTAATGTCTTGAAAGTTATACAAACCTCCAATTTCTTGCTACTCCAAGGTGAATTTTAAGATCACGCCAAATGTCGACCACACATATGTTGATTTTGTTAGGTAATACTTATTAGTATGTCATAGCAAACTAAATCTTTTTATGGTTTACTGTTGTCAGAATTAGATTTTAACAGTCTAAGAAAAAAGCTTAATTTCAAAAAATGTTGAATAACCTTTGACCTTCAGTGCAAAGGTCCATTAAAAGTATTTATGTCTTAATAGTTAGTGTGGAAGTAGTAGAACACAAAGTAATGGTCAGTGCCATGGTCCACTCATTTGATAAAAATTAATACTGCATGTAAATATATGTGATTTTTGTGTGTGTGTTTGAATAGAAGTATTTTTCAACTTTGACCCCGCCTTACAAAGAAGAAAAATTGAGGGAAAATTTTTTCAAAAAAATAAAAAACGGATTCACTAACAGTTTTACGCAAAGAACATATCCTGAAAATTTCACTAAAATCGAAAATGTCACTTATCCAATCTTACCTGATTCTCCCAATTTAATTTTTTTTAATTAAAAAAACTAACTCTGAATTACTCGAGGAAAGATTTCTCAATAAAACGAAATCGATGTTTGATTAATTTATGTTAACGAGTTTTTAATTCAGAATTCACACACTATAATGCATAGGTTACTTTTTGTTTTTTACTAATGAACTTTTTAGTAAACACTTAAAAGTTATTCTTAGTTTATACCGTATCACCTTAAAAATTTCTTTATTGAATTTTCCCTGCATTTTTTCATACTTCAGTTTTATAAAGAAATGTAAGTTCAGAAATTTAAAAAGTTTTTTTTTTTTTTTTTTAATGTTTGCTTTTCTAATACTTAACATATTTCTTTCCACAGAAGTACTAATATTATGTCAACCTAATTTTAAAAACATTAACCTTTCATAGTTTCACATGAAAAAAAAATTTATTCAAGCTTGCATTCTTTGCAGAACAGCCTACTTTGTTAAATGTTATTCTCCTAAAATAAACAGTATTAAAAAAAAATACAAATATATCCCCCTCCTATTTTTCCCATTCAACTTTATATTTTTATTTTAATTCCAATTTATTTTCCATTCAGCTTTATGTTCAATAATGTTTTTGTATTTTCTTGATAAAGTCTCATATAAACCAAACCTATTATCTCTTTTAGAGCAATGCACATAAAAATAAAATAGGAGTTTTGGAAGATCTACCATGGTTCATATTGACTTTGGAAGATGTTCGAAGTTTGTTAACTTTGTATTACTCATCATATAATCCTCAAAATATCATTAAAGATGATCCTCAAGGAAGTCCAAATTTTTATATTTTGCAGTAAGTTGCATAGTTAATTACATTTTCTCCTTAAACATTTAAATAAAAAGCAAAATATAATTGAATTTCAATCCCACAGACCCTACAAGTGTTGAGCCCCTTAGCAATATAGTTTTTATATTTACCTGCTATGCACTAGTGTCCTATGATCTAGGGCAGTGATGGGGAAACTACAGCCCGCGGAAAAGTTTAATCCGGCCTGTTTAAGAGTGCTGTCGTGAGAATGTTTGAACGTGTTCTTACTTCGTAATGTGACAACCCGCATAAAAACTTCCTGTAGTGATATTCAAGACACAATAGTATTCTGGACTAATCCATCCGACCAAAACAGATGACTCATCTTCGCTCGAAACTTCCAGACACTCTCGCATTTTTGAATCATTGTTCTGTTTTCTCGAAAGAACCGGAAAAATCCAATTCCTGAACAATCCTTGCAGGTAGGTATAAATACAAGCGAGGCCGCCCGAAGATCAGTTAGTTAGCGACTTAGTCAGTCATCTGCAACGACCCGCTGTGACTCGAGTAATAGTTTGTGTAATCCCCGAAACTCCCACTGCCTCAATAGTCCGTGGGCCGAAGACTAAAAAGCAGTTCTAAACTGATTTTCGTTCCTACACTCAAGTGGCAATTTTAATCTTCCAAAATAGAACTCAATCTTGCCTGGGAAATATAAATTCGCGAAGTTCTCCAAAATATAATAGGCCATTAATTGACAGTTATCAAAATATTGAAGAACAATTTTAATTTCATGAATACAGAATTTTGCCCATGAATATCCAAAGAGGAGGGTACTGTGACGTAACATGCAAATAAATTGACCAATCACAACCAAAAAGCTTCGCGATTTGCGTCTGCTCTAGTTCTTGTTTCCTTTGCTTCAAACTGCTTTACAATTTTTGTATAAACGTTATAAAAGTTTAATAAAATTATAATTTCATTTTAAGAGGACCTGCGCAAACACCCGCGCAAGAACATTAGTTAGCAGTAAGCTTTCGCCAATTGCGTTTCTGTGTGTTGTTCTCCGTAGTAGGTAACGT
Organism: Parasteatoda tepidariorum; assembly: GCF_043381705.1. Classification (NCBI taxonomy): domain Eukaryota; kingdom Metazoa; phylum Arthropoda; class Arachnida; order Araneae; family Theridiidae; genus Parasteatoda; species Parasteatoda tepidariorum. The sequence goes on along the minus strand of NC_092214.1, from coordinate 48,718,235 downwards.
CTAAAATGGACGCTAAAAAAAGAAAAGTGAATTCAGAATGTCGAGTTTTTAAAGAAGAATGGACGTGGAAATATTTCTTTACTTTATTTAAAGAAAAACCTGTGTGCTTACTTTGCAATATAACTGTTGCAGTTTTAAAAGAATATAACATTCAACGCCATTTCAAGAGCAAACATGGAAACCACTCCTACTCATCGTTAAGTGAAGAGGTTAAGAAAATTAAATCGAAAGATTTAATAAAAAATTTATCAAGTCAACAACAATTATTTCACAGAGCTAATCATTCTCAAAGATTCACTACGAAAGCCAGTTATGTGTTGGCTTATAATATTGCTAAATCTAATAAAGCATTTTCAGATGGTGAATTTATAAAGCAGTGCATGATAGATGTGTGCGATATTATGTGCCCTGAAAAGAAGAATGATTTTCAGTCACTGTCTCTCTCAAGAAGAAGAAAATATTGATAAAAATCTAATTTCACAACTGACTACAAAAACTCAAAAATTTATTTTTTATTCAATTACCATGGATGAAAGTACAGATATCAGCGATACTGCACAGTTAACTCATATTTGTAAGAGGAATCAACGCCCACTTTGAAATTACGGAAGAACTTGCAGGGCTGCAGTCAATGAAAGAAGCAACGACTGGTGCCGATATATTTTGTGAATTTGAAAATTTGATCGATAAACTTTGTTTACCTATTGATAAGTTATGTAATGTAACTACAGATGGTGCTCCTAATATGGTTAGAATCAATCAAGGATTTGTTGGGAAATTTAATTCTAAGTATCCGGAAAATGATGTTGTTTTTTTGCATTGCCTTATACATCAGGATGCTCTCTGTAAATCGACTTTAGATATTGACCATATACTTAATATTGTTGTAAAACTAGTAAATATGATTCGTTCCAGAGGATTATTACATCGCCAGTTTCAACAGTTTTTGGAGTCCATACATGCTGAGCATTCCAATATCCTGTATTATTCAAAAGTTCGTTGGTTAAGTGCTGGAAAAGTATTTGAAAGAATTTGGGATTTAAAAGACGATATTGTGAATTTTCTTCTTGATAAAGACATTTATAATGAATTTGACGTCTTAGAAAACGAAACGTGGCTTTATGATTTCGCTTTTTTCACAGACCTCCTCATACACATGAATATACTTAATCTCAAATTGCAAGTGAAAAATCAGTTTCTTCACGATATTTGGCAATACCTGAAAAGCTTCAAATTACAGTTATTATTATTTGCTAATCAGATCTCTAAATCTGATTTTTCTCATTTTCCAAGAATACAATCTTTGAAATTCACTATATCAAACAATAAGATTAAAAAATACGAAATTAATTTGAGAAAACTATCTTCAGAATTTGAAGGGAGATTTCAGGACTTTAAAAAAATGGAACCAGAGTTTAGTATTTTTGCGACCCCATTCAATGATAATTACGAAGAAGTTGATGCAAAATTTCAACTTGAGTTAATAGAACTGAACTGTAATACTCTCCTGAAACAAACTTTTCATACAGTACCATTACTAGAATTTTATAAAAATTTAAGTCCAGATAATTTCCCAAATCTAATTACTCATGCAATGAAGATAATGACAATCTTCGGCTCATCTTATATATGCGAACAAATCTTTTCAACAATGAAGCTTAGGAAAACTTCTTTAAGAAACAGAATTACAGATGAGCACCTTTCATCAGTTTTAAGAATTTCTGCTTCGCAAATGGAACCGGACTATGATGAAATTTTGAAGAAACAATCTCAATTTCATTTTTCTCATGCACCATCAACCAGTAATGACACCAGAAAATAAAGTGATAATACTTCACATCAAGAACTACACTAAATTCATTTTATATTTTGTGCTTATAATTTTCTTTCCTTTTGCTTTTTTACTATTAAAATAATAAGTGTATGTAATAATATATGTATATGTTTAAAGAACACATAAATTTTTTAACGATTAAGCATTATTCTTTGGCCCGCTATGATTGTCTAGTTATTACAAATGGCCCGTCTGATTCACAGATTCCCCACCACTGATCTAGGGTTAACTGCTTTTTTATATATGTGTGATTATATAGAAATTTCAGGTGTCCAACAGAAGTCTTAATAATAAAAATTTGCATTTTGAAAAGTTCGTATTAAACAAGCTTTATAACTCTTAATTTGTCAATGTAAAGAAGTATTAAACCAACATGAAGCCATCAAGTTATAATTGTCAATTCAATGGAGGAGAAAAACTAACTCTGAAAAAATTCAAAATTTATCACTCTTCTAAAATCAAAATATTCTTTACATATACATATATTTTATACACATACTATTCTATAAAAATACAGACAAAATGGATAACTCATATCTAATAGGTCCATTACAGAAATATTCTCTTTTTTTTCTTTTCTTTTTTAATAAATTTGAATGTTTATATTTTTTAAACTTAACACTTTTCACTATGGGCCTCTTTCACCCGACATCACTACATAGATACATTAATAAATGGAAGAGTGAGTTTAAGTGGTGGCAGAACTCAGGAAAATGAAGCTTCTTCAGAAATATATATTTAGTTGATTATTGTAACACATGAATAAAATACTAATGATTTGATGAAAGAAAAATAACATAATCATAACTATACATAGCAACTCAACTTCTGAAAATATCTTACATAATAGCTTTACCAAACAAAGGGAAAGAAAGCTGATTAAGTCTCTCCTTTTAAACATAGAAATTCCACGTTATCAACCAATTACAAGGTACAGAGCATCTTGCATAAATTATTTTACAGGTAGATAAAAAGTGGAGTAGTAATTGACTTCTCCCGTAAAGAAAACATTTTCTCACGAGCAGGATTTGTTACCAATCCCGATGAATGCCAGACATCAAATAACAAGCATTTCCCAAAGTGTGCGTCTCGGCACTCTGATGAGCCACAAAGTCTTTCCAGTTTTTAAGCTGCACCTGTTAAAATTACCCAAAAAGTTACAACACTGAGCCTTATTGGAACAATTTCTGTCATGTATGGGCTTTAAAATTCTAAAATATGGGTGGTTTTCTAACTGTAGAATGGAAAAAAAGTAAAGAAAGATTAAATTCCCTGTAAAACACTTATCAAAACTTGTTTAGAAATTTCAACCTCCCCAACTGAAATATGAGCAGGATAAAAAGTGGTAAGGAATGAATACTGAGACAACCTATTTGATAAAAAGAAAATGCCTAGTTTTCTACAAGTAGATCATTCAGCCTGTCTTGGTAAGCAAGTGTTAATGGTATTATTCAGACTGATTAAAAACTTATCCACTGAAGGCTAGAATTTTAAAAAAAACTGATGTTATGGCAAACAAACAGTCCTCTTTGTAATACAATAATAATTCTATATGCAACATGAATTTTTTTTTTAAAGAAGTAGGCCATAAAGATGCTAACTGCTTCACTGGGGAAGATTTTTTAAAAGTAAAACTAGCATATTTTTGCAATATTTTTGAGACGTTTTAATACTCTGAACCTCATACTGCAACAAAAAAGTCATGTACCTTTTTAGGTCACTAGAAAACATTACAAGATTACAGCAGTCATTAAAAAACTCAATTTTTAAAGAAGAAAAATGAATAGAAGTACAATGACTGTCTTTAAATATTGCATCAATTTTTGACGCAAAATGAACTTGCTCTCTCACTCTATAGAAACATTTTTAAGAGCATTTTTCATAGTTAATCATATGGTTTGACAAATATTATCAAAATGAAAGCTTCAATAGTTTGGCTTTGATTCAATATCCTTTTAACATCAGTGCTTTGCCTGAGTTTAATTTCTTGAGAAGAAAAGAATCTCATTAAACTGTCTTGCAACTAGGTTTTGAAAGAGAAATTTGCTATCTCATAGATTTAAGTGGGTAGCTGTCGAAAAATTTTATTTTGAGGAAGAAAAAAAGCGCTGTTTTTCGAAAAAGTTTGAGAACCGCTGAGTTACATAAATTATCATGTTTTCATTATAGTGATAAAATACAAAAAAAAAAGAAAAAATTTTATTAAATAAATATAAAAAGTCCATCAAATTTCTTAAAATACCTGCTTTAGACTACATTTTAACTTATGTTTTATTACAAAATCACCAAATTAAAAAAACTCATCTTTATACCATCTACAGTTTTTTTTATAATGATTGCATATAAATGTCAAATTAAATCTTTCAATTTACAACAATTTTAAATAAGAGAAATTTAAATGTAGGTAAATTAATGAAGTGATGAGCACACACATTATCTTTGATATTCGTGAAAAAATTTTAGATTGTCTTATTTTATTAAAAAATACATTTATATAAAAGAGCAGTTTAAATAATCATGATAGGACTGAAGAGGTCAATCTTTTGATACTAATTTCACTGATTAACACAAAAAATAAGCTTGTAAAAATTATAAGAACTATAAAATGGTTATTCCATCTTACTTTTTGATAAATGTGTAACCAAAGACCTACCTCTCAGTTTTGAGTTATTTCTGAGCCTGGCAAAAGTAAAATTAAATTTTTCTTTGCTTTTAATGTTTGAGAAATAATTTCAGGGATTTTTGTTGTTATCAAATAATAGTTTTATTTAAACTTGTTTGAAAATGCTGCAAAGAATTTGTAAATGCTTCTGTTCGAAAGCCATCAAATAAATCAACCCTATACTACCTGTAATATACAATTTCTAGTCTTATTCTTCCCTCTCACTCACTTTTATTTATATGTTAAAAAATTCTATAAGTTTTGTTATGCTGTCAACTTCTTTATATGCCAAATGAAAACACTTTAATGAACAACAATTGTTTTAATATTGTTATCTTACAATAAGTTTTATTGGACTTATAACTGGCTATCACTAAGTCGATGATAAATCTTTGTCTACTGAATGAAACTGAAGTGACTTGATTAGTTACAGGAAAGTCAAATTTTATGAAATAATTTGAAATAAAATTGAAATATATTAATTTAAACTTTTTTTTCTAGATTGAATGGGGCTTACTTTTTTAGATCTTAAGTACATTTAATGATTTATTTTAGACTATAGAACATAAAAAATGATTTTTCCATATCATAGGCTAAATCACTTCAAAACTGGTGCATAATAAAGACTTTCTCAGTGTTAACTTTCTTCCCAAAAATGTACAAGAATATCTTTTTTTTACTGTTCTCATAATTTTTTTTATTATGATTATCTGTTGCTAAACTTATTGATAGTTATTTCATTGAATGTGTCTTGAACTTATTAAAGAATTTTTTTTTAATTTTTAGGTTTTTGAAAATAATTTGTGGCATGACATTGACTACTGGAGATGAAAGTTTCAATATGCAACCAAAGCAACTTATTTTCTTTCATTATTTCAGTACCTCTTTATCTCAAGACATTATTAAAAAAGAATCACCTTTAAGAAATGAACATAATTTAATTAAGATTCTGCCAGAATTACTCAGTGACATTGATAACTTATTAAGAAGTAATTAACATTTAATTGCTCTGAAAAAGTTACCTATTTGAAAAATTTGTTTAGATGTTGTGCATTTGTAAAAAATATATTTTCACTAATTGCTTTTACAAAAGCAAGATGTATATTATATAATTAAAGCATAGATGCAAAGATGTACATTATGTAATTAAATGTCAATAGAGCTTTTGTGTAAATTAGTAACAACTTAGTTTTCTAGTTTCATTCATATTTAGATAATTCAGTTTTTTGAATTGTTATTGGGATATGATTTCATGCTTATGCATAATATCCAATAATCTCCTAAGGATAATTCTATAACGATTAAAGGCAACAGGGTACCATTAATAGCACAAAAACATAGTAATATACAACAAAACATAAACATTGATTATGATGAAGATACTGTGTTAAGTATTTATGAAGAGGTTCATAATATAAATAAACAACATCCAGGCACTAAACAGATAAACAAAAAGGACTAGCAATCATAAAATATTATTAAATCTTGCAGACCGTATTTATGCAAAAATAACAGTTAAAAATTCATGATTATCCTATTCGTAGTTTAGAAGTTGCTGTGCCTAGAACTCTTCAACAAGAAACTCTTAAGCAATTAGATGAAATGGTGGAAGCAGGATTAATTGAACGGAATACAATCCAGTAGTCATGCCCAATACTTTTGGTTAAGAAATAAAAATGATTCTCCTAACAGTAACAAAAATTTAGATATATGATTAATTAATAGCATCTTTAAACATTCGACTTTCTCACTTACTAAGATACAAAATAAAATATCATTTTAAACTTTTCTACTTACCGCTTTTTTTACTGTTTCGACTTTTCTAATGCTTTCTGTCTGCTCAACCTTCTTTAAAAAACCAAGATAAACTAGCATTTACATCCTTTTGGGGCACATTTAAAAATAAACGATTAGTTTTCGATTTAAAAACTGCTTCAACTGTTTTCGCTTTGATGGATTCAATAATTGACGAAACTCAACTGGAAGGAATATTTGCTCAGCAATTGCAAGTAATTCTTTTGAAGAAACTATAGAAGAATTAAAATTCTTATTTATTTTTTAATTACCTATAACACTTTCACCGAGCAAATGTAATATTTCATCTAACTAGAGTTTGCTTTCTTTGACTATTTTTTTTAAATATTTCTGCATGTAGTAACTAATTTTTTATTTGAAATAGAAAATAGCTGATTTTAGGCATGTTTTAGACCAGTGGTTCAAACTTGTTTAAAGATATCTTTTTCAGCCTAAGACCTGTTTCAGACCAACTCTGGGTGCACACATACTAAGTCTCAGTTAACTCAATTTACCCTTAGTCAATTTCTAAAATTTGTAAACATTATACCTATTAACCAAATAAATTTTTATTTGTTACATTTTTTTTTATTTTCTTTTTTTTCAAGCATTTTTCTTTATAAATTTGATATTCCCATAGTGTTACAATTATTTGTAAAACTTTACAAAGTTTCCCAGTTATGCACTACTTTGTCATTAAATTACTTGGCAAAAACCAATTTTTATTGCAGAAAAGCAACCTGCTTAAAATTTGGAAAAAACCTGGAACAAATACTCAGATTGTTAAAAATGACTATTACTGTACCCTCATTGCTGTTTAACTAACTGGTGTATTTTACTGTCTTTTGCATTACTTGGCAAAAGGAAATTTAATGTCAAAATATTTTCAATATTTACAGGCATCTTCTATAAACATATTGCTTTTTGCTGCTATTGGTTTTATTGTATTATTATTTTTTATAAATTGGATTTAAAATTTTAAGGTGGTGGATTTAAAATTTTATTCATTTAAACTATAAAAATTATTTTATTTACTTCCATTTTAGAATAATAATATATCTTTTATTTTTTAGATATAAAGCCAGACAAACAAATGTCGCATGCATTGCCATTGGCTCGGGAAATTTTGGGATTTCTTAATAACATACCGGAATCTAGTCTTGAAGAAATTGCTGTTAACTCAGTTGTCTCATGGTTGAAATGCCACCACACTAGTCCAGTTCTTTTACCGTGTCTTCAAACAGCTTGTCAATGCCTAAACACAGTTTCAAGTGCAGTTACTGTTGCAGAATGCTGCATTGTATCTCGTTTTAATATAGGTAATAACAAATTCCTTTCTTGATCTGTGTTTAACTTGAACCTGTTGAATAGTTAAGATTCATTGTCAATGCATAGTTTGTTAGGATATTAAATAATGCGAGTCTGTTATTTGCTTCAAAAAGAAAAACAAGAAAAATTTTAATACAGCTTCAAGTAGGATTTTTTTAAAATATGTATGCTTTTTACTTCATAGTGAAACTTTCCAAACATAAATCTCAGCTCTCCTACAAAAATATATATTTTTTATTTTTCAATTCGAAAAAAAAATTATGAAAGGAAGCTGCTGTTCAAAACAAATTACTTTTAACATATTTAGGATTTTATTAAATTATTTTACCTTATGTTTATTAAATAGAGTTCTTTTAGTGAGATTTGTATGTCTTACTTAATTAAAAAAAATACCCAAAACAGAGAGTAAAAAATTTAACTTCTATTAACCTATAACTTATTTCTTTTAGAATGTTTTCTGCTTGCTTTTCTGTAAAATAAAACTGTTCTACAATCTCTTAATAATGTTTTATTAATTTAGGCAAAATGATTTACTTATAATGTTAATCCCTCTGTTGCTACTAAAAAAACATACAAGTTTATAATTATAGTTTAATCAGGCTTTTAAAAATTGTTCTGATATTTCATGCTGCCAGAAAGAATATATTACCTTCATTTATAAGTACATGATTTTGCTTATCACGATATTCACGAGAAATAATAAGTTTCTTGAAATAATTAAAAATGTTAGCTTAGCTGTTTAGAGTAATAATCATGCATTCTATTTTGAAATCATATCTTTATATGTTCTATTATGTTAAAGATGGGTCACAATTGAAAAAAAAGGCTAATTGACTAATAAACTAATTAGAAGCATAATTTTTCATTTTTAAATCTGTGCCAAACGCAATTACATTTCAATCCTAAATTTCAATTATTCAAACTCATTTGTTTATTTTCTAGAATTGAGTAATCCAGATGATGTTAAGATTATATGGAATGTTGTTAACAACTCCTTTCAAATCCAAGCTATGTCAAGAGACGAATTTATTAATACCTGTGTATATAAAAACGCCTTTCTCACTTTATACTGTCATGTGCTAGAGAGAATTTTAAAATCCTCTACCTCAGAAACTAAGAAACTGTTGTTAACAAATATTGTTAACTGGATACAAAGAGCTGATTTGAAAAATGTTAAGTAAGTACCCTTTATTATAAAGAATTAACATTAAAATAATTACTTGCCCTCTGCTTAATATTTATTTTTAGATTATATTTATGTAACCATTTAAATTAATTAACTGCTGCTTAAAAGTTTCCTTGAGCCAAAAAAAAATTTGCACTTTACAAACCTAAGTTCTTCACACGATTAAAACAATAATTAATAATTACCAACTTTAGAAGTTTGCACTAAATTTTCTAACACTAAAGTGTTTATCAAAATTATCCTTTATTGTGTTGAATGAGAGGTACTATTTAGCAATGTAAAATTTGTAGAAACCATGATACCAGGGATGGTTCACTGATTTTCTATTAAAAAAGAATATTAAGTTTTGGTTCTTAACATTTGGAAGAAATGTACAGTAGGGAACCGATTATCCGGAATGATCGGGACCATTGCTATTCCGGATAACTGATTTTTCCGGTTTTCTGAATCGCTACAAAAAGCCGTTTTTTTATTGTTAAACCCAAGTAAAAAAATTTTTTTTTTGGAAATAATCTTTAAAAGAAGAAAAAACGATGGACTAATACACTAATGATTATTTCCAAAATGATGGTAAGGTAAACATCTTTTAAAAAAGGAATAAAAATCCTAAAATCTTATGAGGAAAAAAAAATTTTTTTTTAAAATATAGCGGGAAAATTTATTGAATTTCGTTCCGGTTTTTTGGTTTTCCGGTTTTCTGATTTCCAGATAACGGGTTCTGTACTGTAGTTTTATTTTTTTCACCAAACTGAAAACTTTTGTAGTTGCAGCAAGACCCATATAATATAAAAGAATACATGAACTCAGTTCGCGGAAGCTTTGTCAACATCACAGAAAAAAAATTATTATCACTAACAAAAAAGTCTAGACCTCTTCAAGTCTAAACATGAAGAGGCGGATTTTTTTTCCTTGCCTAGTGTTTTTTTTTTTTCGAATTACAAAAGTTAAAAAAAAAACCTTTTTTGACGCAAATGCGATTTCAAATTAATCTTGTTTGAAATCACATATCGTGTATCATGTTTCGTATTTTTACGATTTTGTATCCAGGGGTCTGCTTAGAAGAAATTTGGGTCCGTTAATGGACCCTCCACAAAATATCGTTTAATAAAAACGAACCCTTCACAAAATAATTTATCTTTTAATCAAACCCTTCACAAATTTGTTTATCTTCATTATTGTTTTGTTAATCGAATCTCAGTTCAAAACGAACTGAGTTTCCCTAAGTTTAAATTCTGAATGCAGTATTCTAAGAAAATATTTCTACTTTTACAAACATCGTGTGCACATTACTATTGATATTAAATAATAATTTTTTTTGTAAATAAATAAATGATAATTTTATATTCATTCATAAAATTAATTAATAGAATATTATGTAAATAAAAATTAATTTTTGGCAATTTTTTAAATAAGATATTATAAATGCAAGAATTGTTTAAATTTACTTAATGCATAACACATTAAAAGTGATACATAATTAAGTTGTGTTATTTAAAATATGTCAATTGAAATAATTAAAAACATGAGTGATTTTGTTTCCATTATTCGTCCGAAATGAATATTCTGTGTTGAGCAGTATAGGCTAAATACCAAATACTTGTATGTTGCATCTCTAATTTAGTAGCAGCAATTGTTCTGCAGAATCTTGTATCTATTTACAATTTAAAAACTTCTTGAAAAGGTTTTTAGCAATTTTTGCAATAAAAGGACCCTATTTGTACAAATTCACAAAAGCAGTACCCTTGTTGAAAGAATATGACTTAACGCTTATTTTATATTCACAAATTAGGAGTAGTTTTTACACAATTTTACAAAAACAGAACCTTTCACAAATTGTCTGGATATCAAACATCGCATTTCATATTCATGTGAATCAAAAGCCATAATTATGATTCGTGTTCAAGGTGACTTAAAAATTGTGCATCAAAATTCATATTCATGAGATTTTAAAATCAAACATTGATACTCGTTTTCACACGATTTTAATAATTAAATGTCAAGATTTGTATTCATGTGATTTAAAAATCATGTATTAAGATTCATACTCACACAATTTTAATAAATAAATAAAATATTGCATTGATATTTTATTTAAATGTTGATATCATTCTGTAGATAACATGGTTTGTAGCGTTTTTAAAAAGTGCTTATTTTCGATTTTCGTTTTTTAAAAGCCCTTAAAGGTGCTTTTTACATTGTGTGTCTTTAAAAAATTCTTAATTATCCCTTTTCGAAAATGAGATTTTCTCTTTACCATGTCGATTCGATTATGCAAAATCGGGCTTTTCGCATTGTTCTATTCAACATTTTCACGATTTATTCTACCACAATTTATTTCAGTGTATCATCGGTTCGTAGCGTATGAAAGAGCCAATCATTTTACATGTTTGATGAAATACTTGTGAGTCCGCATGTGCGTCTACTGAGCAGGGTTCTGTGAGATTATTACACTCACATGTGCAACTCTGCTGCATTTTGCAAGATACACTCAATTTCTAGCTTCATTTTCCATCCTCTGATATTGAACCGAAAAATCTCTTGATCATTTTATAATGGCTAATATAATCAAGAAGAGTTCTTTGTCAGAAACTAGTTATTTTATCATAATCGTGTTAAGTCTTTGACAATTATTTTTAATTTTGTCAATGTATCTAGTGCTTAAAAATATTTTTTGAGTGCTTGAAAAATACTTAAAAGGTGCTTATTTTTTGTCGAAAGATTTAGCTACACACTTTGGATAAATGCTACCTACATACTTCTTTCTTGCCAAAATTTCAGCTATTTTTCAATTATTTAAAAAGTGTTTTTCCACGTAACACTTTTGAATTCTCTTTTCAGCTTCTTTTTTTTCAAACTCATTCCTGTGGTATAAACCAATATAAAGTTCTATAACAATTAAACATTTTTTTAAAAAATCCATGATTTTTCAAACAAATTTTACTCAAATGTGGTAGCAGCGAAAAGGTTGAAACTAGTTAGAGGAATTGTGTGCAGTTTTTTTATTGAGATTTTGTGTTTGCAGGTTTTTCATTTTATCTAAGTCTGGTTGTAGCATTGTTATAAGAAAAATCCAATAAAGCCAAAAAAAGAAAGAAGATCGAATCATTAGTTGCAAAATATTAAATGAAACTTTTAACATTTTCCATTAGTAAATCTTTAACCTCTTTAACAATTTGTAAGTTTTTTTCTTGTTGAAGGAAATATTAAACTCAAATAAATAGCTTTATAAATCCTTAAATAATAAGTGGTCTAGCTTCATCATGGGATCTTTTCCTTAATTTTCAAATATTTGTAACTATCTTTCTGACCTAAATAGTTGCAATCCAGAAATATGGACAGTGGAATCCCCCTGCAAATTTTTTGCTTGGTTTTTTTTAAGTCTTAAAAATTTTTCAACAACTTCTGTAAGAATTTTTCAGCATTTCTTTATATATTTAATCATGAATAAACAAAAAAAAATATGTAATCAAACGAAAACAGCCACTTTAGAAAGAAAACGAAAATAAAACAACCATCATTATTCTTTTCAATCACTTTCTAGCAGTTTCTACTGTCTTTGACCTTCAGTCTAAAAAAGCTTCTATGAAAGGAAAAAGATTATTTTTCTTTCTTTTTATTTCTATCAAATTGTTTTTATTATTACTTTCCAGTATTGTTTATGTAGCAGAAAAAAGATACTCGAAAATAGGCCGCTAGCAAAAAAATATTTTTTGCTTTTAAAAATTTTGTACAGTTTGGGGGGGGGGATTCTAAAATTAGCCAATTTTTTTAAAAAAATAATGAAATTATAGAGTTAAAGTGATATGTCATCATTTGAAAAATAATCTTGGAAATAAAATCTTGCTTAACAAAAACAGTACGTAACTTAAGGTAATAGAATTGATTATAATAACAAAATCGTGTGTCGCAATAAATATGCTTGCAAGGAAAAAGATAACAAAAATCTACTACAATAAAATTTTCCAGCACTTATTAACACTCTTTTGAAAATTTATTTATACAGTAAAAAAAAATGAAAGAGAGAGAGAGCTTGTTGCTTGTTTTTCCTTCATTTTCTATTCAAGAAAACAAAGCTTGACAAAATAGTTCTAAAAAAAACTTAATTCATAAAAGTTATCTCTTGTCTGCAATTATTTTTGATTTTATTTTATGACTGCCGTTGAACAGCCGACCCAATTCTGAGTTAAAATCTCAATACCCAAACTCTGTTGTCTTATAATTTTGAACTTAACACAGAAGACAAGGTAACTGCTGGATTAAGCAATTGGACGAACTAGCCAACATGAGAGAAGACAGCGTTTCCCAAATTTTTTGGCTGCTGAACCTTAAATAATCATTCTTCTTCCGGCGGAACACTGACTATATAGATTCTGTTTATTGGGATAATTGTGAACGTAAAAAAACTACATTGAAAATATTCAGTTAGAGGAATGAAGATTTTTCTTAGTTGTATCATTAATAATCTTATATTAGATTTCATTTCCGACAATCAAATTTGCAGTCCTTGTTCTAAATCTAGTCTAATATACATGAATGAGTAAATAAAATCGAATTATGATTTAATTTGAGATGAAAACTGCTGTTGAAAATGGTTATTAGTTAAACATATTTCTTTATTGAAAAATTATTTCCTTTCTTTTGAAAAGCGCAATAGGAAGTGCTAATGCAATATTTTATGAATACTTTTTTTTTCATAATTTGTTCAATATATTGTTGGAAGAAATATATTTTCTTTTTAAAAATGCAATTTCTATTTCTTTGGCATCTTAGTTTAGTTAATTTTATAAAGGCAACCAAAACGTTAAATATATTATGAGTATGAACCAAAATTTTCAATATATTATTAAATATATATTATGTAATCAGAGATTACACAACTCATCACTGATTATAAAAAGTACTAACCTGAGGAACCTCTTCCACGAAACCCTAAGGTTTATCAGACACCATTTGGGAACCGCTGCTCTAAGTCTGTCCGTTGTCACTTTCCACTTGAACACGATGTTCAAAGCCAAAATAAAGATTATTTTCATTAGACCACACAAAAAATAAATAACATTTTATAACGCTGCTCTTTTTTTTCTATTTTAGTCTTGATTTGCAATTTATTTTTTATTTTTGAAGAAAAATATTCGAGACAATGTAGATCTATATAATAAAAAACAATTTATAAAAGATATCTCTTGTCCGCAGTTACTGTAACTTTCCATTTCAACCCGATGTTAAATGCCAAAATTAGGATAATACCACACTGAAAACAAAAAATTCCTTTTATGGCACAGCACTATTTTCTAGAAATATTTCAACTCATCGTGGTAGAAAACTTTCTGTAAACGAGTTTTGTTTCTGGTGATTACGTCATCACATTCTGATCTCGATCACGGTAATTTTCAAAATCAATTAAAAATACTTTAAAGTTAATAATTAAATCTAAATACTTAAAATGTAAAACCAAATAAGCTAAGTAAGAAAAATGAACAAAATTGGATTTAAATCAATTCACCAGGTAGTGCAAAATTCTCCTTCCGTATCTGAAGAAATGACTTATGCTTTGATTTAACATGGTCCATAAGTGCAACAAATCCTCTGGGTCTGTATGTTAGAACTTCACAGGAAGGAATGAGGGCTTCAATACTTTCGCTCTATGGAAAATAAAATTCCTAATAAAATATTTTCCCTTATGCAAAAAAAATTTTATTGGAAAAAGCAAGGAAAGTGAAAAAAATGAGAAATCCTAGGATTTGCAAAAGAATCACATCCTGGTGATACATGGAAGAAACTCATTTGTTTTTATTTGAATAACAGAAAATCTAAAAATATTAAGTTCAAATAAGCTAGTTCACATAATTATTTTTTTTTATTGTACTTTCATCAATTAGTAGATTTGTATTATAAATTATTTTGTTTGTTTTTGCTTTTTATTTTATTCTTTGAAAAATAAATAGTTCAGTCAATTACTTAATGTTTCTCTTTTAATATTGAATCAATTGTAGAGAGTCTGATGAAGGAAAGTGCTTGTTGTTGTGGGATAAAGTTTTAGAATTAAGTATTCTACTTGCTTATGAAGATGAATGTCAGGTATTTTTTATTTCTTAAATTCTAGTCTTCACTTTTCATTATTGTGATACAGTATTTTTTTCTTTTCTTGTCTTTACTAATTTTTGTCCTTATTAAATTTATCGTGTCAATAGTCTTTATTACTTTTCATCGGATTTTTTTGTGTTTTAAAAATAATATTAATTATGTAATATTCTAATTAAATAATTACCAATGTTGTCTTAATATGCAATCAAATCTGGATAATACAAATTTTGATAACACAGTTTTAACACTGTTTACTCTCGATATCTCAAACTTCTATATTTTGAAAACCTTGTTATGTCAAAAATATTTATTTCCCCTTGGCATTACATATCCACATAATGTTAATTTGAATTCCTTTGTCGAAGAGTTTTTTCTCAAAATCTTGTTTTCTTAAATATTTTACAAAATAGAAAATAATTTTTTTCAGAAAAATCCCAATATAAGTTAATTGTAAACCTTATTTTTAAAAATAAAAATATCATTACTGTATTTAGAGTAATAGCCAACTATCATTACATACATATCTATTAGTACTTATTTTTATATTCCATGACTCTACTTTTCAAAGAACTGTCTTAGAATATATTATTCTAATTTTTAGAACTTGTATAGTTTTGAACTTGTTATCTCAAAAACTGGCTATCTCAAAAAAATTTTCTCGAGAGTACACTGTATCACAAAAAAATCTGAGTGCCCTATGTATTTTTTATGTTGTTAATAAAAAAAAATCTCTTGTACATACATTTCTTTACAACCCTCAATTTCGCAAAATATTTTTGATCACTTAAATTATTTTCCCCTGTTTTCTAAAGAATTTAAAATCCTTTTTGAACTCCAATTCTTAAAAACTGTTTTTTAACAATTTAAAATAATTTCTTGAACCCCTAACAAGAAAAATTACCATGTTTGAGAAGAAATTGCCTGAGTTATCTATTCCTAAAGAAGTAGACTGTTCATGATATAGGAAAGAACTTGCCTATTTAATAAATTCAAAAGGAACTGATATTTATGAAGTAGGTACTGTTTCAGTAGGTGTTGAGAGTGTGTAGAATCAGAAATATTGAAAGAGGTTAGGGCATCTGGAAAAATGAATAATTAATTTGATAAGGCAGTTAAGAAAATAGGACTGGTAATTAACAGTCAAAAGACCAAATGCATGGTGGTGTACAGGAGAAAAAGAAAAGCTTCATCAACACTAAAAATCACTGATGAAGTAGTTTGAAACAATATCCAAATTTACATACCTAGTCACTATAGTAGCTAAGGATCACAATCTATAGTGACTAAAAATAATTCCATTAAAACTTAAATTAAAACCGCACTTACTGCAGGAAACAGAAGTTTTTTCTCACTCCAGAAAATATTTAGATCTTGTATATCAGGCATTAAAAATTTACCAACCAGTTATAACTCATGGAAAGGAAACCTGGATAACTGCACAATATAAAGAAAAATTACTTTTGACTTGGGGCAGAAAAATCATGCAAAAAATTTTGAATTGCCATGTTTGGAGAGTCAGAAATTAGAAACTATATAAATACAAAGATATAATTAACAGCATGAAGTCTACAGTGGTTGGGTCACTTAATATAAATGAATAAGAATTGTAATTTGAAAAAAGTCTTATTGGGGAAAATAATAAAAAGGAGAGGGGCTGGGATTCTTTATGGATGATTCATCCATTCATTGATTCTTCATAATCAAATGAAAAATCAAGATATTCACTTTGAAAAAAAATATTTTAAAAAATATTTATTATTTTATTGAAATACTATTTGATTTTCTGTAACCAGAATTGTCACTGTCATAAAATTTTTATGTCTCCCATCAAGTTCATAATATTAAGATTTGACTGAACAAAGCTATTTTTTTAAGATCCATATTTAGCACATTATGGATACCTATTGTTTTAAATGTTTAGATATAATTTGATAGACTATGGCAAGTTTGAATTTCCTATATTTAATTTTAGAAACATATTGTAATATTTTAAAATTCAAATTGTGTTATAAAAATGGTAAGCTTTTTAGCATTTTTACAGAGGTGTCAACTGCTAAGAATTCTACAAAATGTTTATAAAAAAAATAGTTGAGAACTATAAACTAAAATCTATATATTTTTTTATTCATTTTGCAAAAATTTTAAAAGGTTCAATATTAAATAACTGTAAAAAAGTGGCATTTCATATAAGCCTTTGAATTATTTAGAAGTAATGATGGGGAAATATTTTACAAATTGCTAAACTAAGAATCGTACATTAAAACATAAATGTTGCTACCACTAGAAAATATTCATCTGCAATCGAGAGCAACTTTGCATCTCTGTTTTTAAAGTAAAAATAGTTTTTCTTGAAACCTTGCTCTAAAAAGACATCATAGTTTTAAAAATCAGCCAACAATTTCGTTTCTTATCATTGGACAAGTTCCAAAAATTGCTTACAAGCATTTACAAAAAGACATGTAAAAACTAAACAATATGTAATTACTGATATGAAAATAAAATCTGCATGTATAGGCTATTGTATCTTGATAAAGTTTTGAAATTTGGTATTTTGCTGTTTTTAACAAATAATAATGATTACTTGCTATTCAATCAAGAGACTTGGTAAACAGCAATAATTGAGGATGTTTTTTTGTCTTATTTAATATTTCTTCACCGTTGCTGCCAATTTGCTAAATCTTCTAACACTTTGTTTATAAATTTATCTAAACATTTAATCATAACTTGCTTTTGGAAGCTTTCCTTTGTTTAACCAATTTTAACACATTTCAAAAAAAAATAAAACCATATGCTAATTAAAGGTTTAAATAAATAATTGGAACTTTTATTTAAAAAATAGTAAAAGTACATTTGTTTTTTTAAACAATTTTGAAATTAATGAATAATCATGCAATAGTTTTTTATTAAACCTTTTTAATTTGCTTATTAATATATTATAGGTTGTCCAGAGATCATTGAAGGCATTTTGTCTTAGAATATCATTACTTGGTGAAGATAAGACTAGTAATGGAATTTTAGGTGCCATTGGGCTGGGATCTAGTTCTCATTTATCTGTAAAGTAAGAAAACTTTTTAATAACATTACCATGATGCTAATCATACTTTTGATATACATTACTTGTCATTTTATTTGTATCTTTATATTCACAAAATATCCTTTCATATTTTAAAATTTCAATTATAGCATTTTTATTCTTCTTTTTTTTTCACGATTTAAATATCTTATTCCTTCCTTAATAATATAACATTTATAATTGATTGTTCATTGCATAAATTGATCTTAAATAAATTGTACTTGCAATACAAGTTTTTTAATATATTCTTATGTCACTCAGCAATTAAACAAGTCATAAAAATCTACAGGTCGTATCATTATAAAATAATTTTATTATTAAGAAAATTATTACACACCAAAAGATAAGGTGTCAATATTTTCAGATTACTGAATCAAAAATAAAGCACATTTAATGCAATATTGATATTTGCATTGATTAAAAATTGATGCCAAGAAACTTTAACCCTAAATATATTAATTAATTTACCTCTAAAATAAAAATAGGATTTTCAAAATTGTAATAAGGTTCAGAATATTGTTTAAATAATTGTGAACATTTCATTTTTCTTAAATTCTAGCAATATTAATTTAAATAACATAATTTTCTATTCATGCATGCCCCATCTAAAAAATAATTCAAAAGAATAATAAACTATTGACAAAAAATTAGTGCAACTTTTGGTAAAAATTTTAAAAAAATTCATGCTTGCTAATTTTAGTATGCTCCAATTATTTTTAATTTGACATTTTGCAATTCTAGACAAAAAAAACTTAATTCCACATTTTATTATTGTTTGTGCATTTTTCAATAAACAGAATTTATAAGACATGGATATACTGTCAGTTGATTTTTCAAGTTTTATATTTTTGTTCTTTGTGCATTTACAATTACTCTTGGATGATTGTTTATTAGGGTGTGTCGCCAAATTTTTCAATAAAAAATAAGCACTTTTCAAGCACTCAAAAATATTTTAAAGCACTTTTTTAAAGAAATAATAATTATTAGAATATGCTCTATAATAAAAAAATGTCTTCCTATTGAAAGGTTGTATTGATATATTGTATTCCTAAGGTATGTGTATATATATANATATATTTAAACGCAAAATAATTACCAAAAGCTTTACATAATCATGTTAAAATAACTCATTTCAGACAAGAAACTCTTTTCTTGATTGAATTCGGCTCCATAAAAACAATTTATGCACATTTTTAAATATATTCAATTTTGAGTGGCTCTCATTCTATTTTTTAATTTAACAATTATTTTATCACGTAAAAAAATTAAATTTCAATTCAAAATAATGAAACTATAATTTAAAAAAATTATTTATGAAAGTATATTCAACAAAACATTAAGAAGAATATTATTGATCATACTAAATTCATAAAGATAAGTGTAAAGAATGCAAATTTATAAAGATATGCAAACTAAGAAAATCTTAATAAATTCATATTACTAATGTAAATTAGTGAATGGCCCCTAATTAATTTTTATTAAAATTTGTTACTTGATTGAGTATTTCTTTAATGAAATGATCAAAAAAACTTGCAATAATTTCGAAATTTAAAAAATGAGTATTGAAGTTAAACATTTTTGACAGAAGTAAATTTTTATGTGTTCCATACACATAATATTTAACAAATCTGAGGTTATTGAATTTTTTATTTGAATTATTTTGAAATCAAACCATTAAGAGATAAATTTTTTTTTTTTTTTTGGAATGGCAAATCTGAATAGTATAAGATTTTTTGCTGCATTTCAAATAGAGAAAGTACTTAAATAGAGAAAGTACTTCATACTTTTTTAAAACCTTGCAGCTAAATATTGAATTTTTTAATAAAAGAACTTAAAAGTTCTGGAAATCTTATAAGTAATAATACAATAATAAAAGAGAGGCACCCTGAAGTAAAAATCCTATGATAAAAAATTCTTATTTTTTATTGTTGTTGTTGGCCATTTAGGCAGAGGGAGTGAGATTGTACTTGTTTTCCAGTGACGCCATCTATGACCAAGAATTTGAGTTCTGCCACACCTGTTTCATAGGGGGACCCAATCGCACCTCTATTCATTCATCCATAAATTGTAATTTTGACCTGAACCAGAGAACAATCAATCTCCAATATTATACTCCACCCCAGAGGTATAATTTGTTATGAGAACAGGCGGAATTTTGTGACCCGACAAATTTAATGTGCACCAGTCACCGTTTACTACACTCTTAGAGCGCCCATCCAGCCAAGCTATCTCTGCCCCAAATTTTTATTAAATTAAATGTATAAAAGGGAGATAGAAATTTTGAGGTGATTAAGCTTTGAGATTGTAGACTATTCTGAACCCATGTGAAAATATGTAATTAGTGAATGATTCCCAAGTCAAGTTCATGGATTATGGTACTAATCTATTTATAGAAGAGCACAAGAAAGCCATTTTCTTGCCGGTGACGAAGATTATGGCATTTCACCAACGATGGAAATAACAAGAGGAATAATATTTTCTTTCACTGTTAGGGAAAAAATGTAGTATGTTTAGTTGGTTCCCATGAACAGCAAAATTTCAAAGGGTTGAAAATTAAGATTGAAATTCAGAATCTCTTGCAAAATACAGTCAAGTTGCACATAAGAGCACAAAAATCTTTCCGACCGAAACAAGCTCAGCTACATGCCAACTACCAGTATTTCATCAAACATGTAAGCTTTCATACGCTAATGACTGACGGTGCACTGAATTGGATTTTGGTTAAATCAATTTTATTTTTATTTTATAACCATCGTCGATCCAATTTTGGGTCTCGTCAATTTCGAAGCCTTGTAATTTTTAACCCAATCCAGAAGACAAGAGACATAATTTCATACCCTCCAACTGCTACGGAATTTCCGTAGTTTCAGAAATCTTCTTTTCAGACGGTAGCAAAATTAATGTCTTAATATTTAAAAAAAATTAATTTTAGCGTAACTTGTCCACTATTACTTACAAAAGTGCAGGCCATATGGCTAGATTCTTAAGTTCTGATAAAAGTTTTATGAGAAATCCATTTGCTTTAAAAATTTCTACTTTGGTTCGCTACCACTAGAAAGAATTATTTTCAAAATCTTCATAAGTTGGAGGGTATGTAATTTTAGAGATTTTTTCGTATCTGAAGCAAGTAAAACTACTGTTTTTGGAGTCATACCCCGGTGGCAAACCTGAAATCAATTGTTGACACAGAATCAGATTCTGTAAATAACAGAATTGGAAGAGAAACATGGTCTTAAAAGTTTAATAAGGTGTTCGCCAGGTTCCAGGAGAAAAAATTCACTACCCTAAAACTAATTTTCATGACTTTTTCTTTCACGGCATTTTACTTCCAATTCTTTCCTTTTAAATAAATTATTTAATTTATGTAAATCATATTGAATACATTTTACATTCATATGATTAGCTAAATATAAAAACAGTAGAAAGTTTTCGACAGACCATTGACCAATATTAAGAACATGCGTTTATTAATATGCTAAAGCATTATACACTATTCTAATAGGCATATCGAATAGTACAGTGTTATAACTTTTCAAGTATTATTTTTCTATGCTATTTGTCATTCCTCACAGTGCAATTTGGCAATAAAAATTCAAGTAAAGCAAGTATCATCTTTTCTAATAATAAAAATATATTATAGGAAGACAAAAAAATATTAGTTTAAAATAAATTTTAAAAAAATTCGTACTGTTTCCTAGTTACGATTTTATCATTCTTTACTAAGCGTTCTGGGGGATTTGGTTTTTTACCCTCAAAATAGGAGGATAGCCATTTTATAAATAAATTCTTTACTTGTAATTTCATTGTTTTTAAAGTTTCAGGTTTGTTTGTCGCATTATCTCTGCATTTCTTCTTCATCAATTACCTGTCAATGCTGGAATTCGATTAGAGCCAATGGCAACTGGACACATGCCCAAAGATGCTAAAAAACTATCTCCATCTGAGCCAGGTCCTAGTTTGGAAGCCATTCAATCTTTGGAAAATTTGCGCTCCTTATTAAAAAACAAATCTTATTCTGCTCTTCGTGAACTAGTCAGTAGTGCAATAGAATACATTTTAAATTCAAACCATTGTCTTTCAGATAGTCGTCAATTTTTAAGAAGTTACTCACTATTGGTTTTTCCTAAACAAACATTTTTATATAGTATTGGTTTGTAAATACAGAATTGGAACTGGTAACTTTGCCATCTTTTGCCCCAGAAAACTACAGTAGAGAACCGATTATCCGGAACAATCGGGACCATCACTATTCCGGGTTACTGATTTTTCCGGTTTTCTGAATCGCTACAAAAAGCCGTTTTTTTTTTATTGTTAAACCCAACTAAAAAAAAAACAAATATTTGGAAATAATCTTAAAAAGAAGAAAAAAGGATGAAGTAATACACTAATGATTATTTCCAAGATGATGGTACGGTTAACATCTTTCAAAAAAGAAAGAAAAATCCTGAAATCTTACGAGGAAAAAAAATTTTTTTTTACTAAAATGGTCGGAAAATTTATCGAATTTTGTTCCGGTTATTTTTGGTTTTCCGGATAATGGGTTCTGTACTGTACTTTCTTCTACAGGGTGCGTAGCCAGATTATTCAACAAAAAAAATTAAGCACTCAAAAAATATAATTAGGCAGGGTTGGAAAGTTTTTGACAGTTGACGGTTTTATCTTGTTTTAACCGTCATGTCAAAAAAAGAAACTTCTGTCATTGTTTTTGACAATTGTCAGAAATCATGAAGTTTGTATCATGTAAAACGAATGGCGAAAACGATTAAAACAATGTGAACTGTGTCTTTTTGCATAATTCGTAGGAAAAATCTCATTTTGAAAAAAGGAAAATTAAGCACTTCTTAAAAACACCCAATAAAAAAAGCACCTTTAAGGGCTTTTAAAAATCGAAAATAAACACTCTTTAAAAATGCTACGCACCATGTTCTAACACAGCTCATAAAAACATCTGGGCTCGCTATTGTATTTGATTATTTGTGATACTAAAGTAATTTTTTGACATAAATAAGAAACAGCAACTCTGTAAAGATTCATTCCATGTTGTATATTCATGACATTATTAACAAATAAAGTGTGATACTAACTCTTTAGTTTTCATTTGAATTGTATTTTTTAGCTTTGTTGTCTTAAAATATTCAAAAACTAGCTTGATTATATATTGGACCACTTTTAATCAGTATCAATACAGTGCAACGTCCCATATCCGGACGTCCCTTTCCCGGAAGGGTCGATTTCCTGGACACTTTTTTACAATCAAAATAAACATCTCTCCATCTTCCCCTTTCCTTTAAAAAAAAAAGATCTTTTGACACATTTTCTCTTTTTCTAGCTTGCACTGAACCTCTGATTTATGCATCGAACCCATAAATCACCAGAAAGGGGAAGTAAAGATCTACCAAGACCATTGAGTGACCGTTAGTGGTGCTCCTCCTCCCTTGGAATGTAGGAAAAAGAGGGAGATTTGTTATCAAAAGACTGCAACTGAGTCCCCTCCCCCCCTCCTTTCCTATGCAGGTGGCTAGTAAAAGAGGCATTTCCTGGAACCTTTTTATTGAAAAAAGAAATACTGTGGAAAAGGGTAAACGGGGCAAGCCTTAAGGTGGAGGGGGAGTCAAAATGGAAAATTTGAAAAGGTCTAAAAGGATACACATCCTTGAGAAACAAAACATTCGTTCTTCCCCATACCATGTAATATTTAGTAGGCAGGGGGAAAAAGGGGGTAACATTCTTTCTTTAGCAGATTCTTTCAGTCATAGAAGAAAAAATAAAGAGAACCCGATCAGCGTGCCCCTCCTTTATGCTTGATTGATAGCCAATGATTGGAGAGAAAACAATAATTTGTTATTTCCCCACCCTCAACTTAAATGATCTCTTTACACTTATTTTCTTTCACAAATAAGGAGGAAATGAATTTTTCTCCTCCACCTACCCACCTTAATGAATGACGGGAATTTTCCTTTCTTGCTTGAATCATTCTAGTTAAAAATGGCGGATTATTATTTTCATGTCAATTTTTTTTCGTTTTCTATATTTTAAGCTATAATATTTTTTTTCTAATATTTCATATTTTATTGATTAGATATTCTAATACTAAAACATCATTCCCCTTAAAAATAATGTTTATTTATTTTTTGCTTCTTAGATTTAGATCATTTTAAGCATTGTTCCAGAAAAACATGAATTTCCCCTTCCTGCTTGAATCGTTCTAGTTCAAAATGGCAGATTAATATTTTAAAACTGTTAAATTTTTTTCGTTTTCCATATTTTCAGCAATAATATTTTTTTTCTAATATTTTATATTCTAAAACATTATTCCTCTTAAAAATAATGTTTATTCATTTTTTGCTTCTTAGATTCAGATCGTTTATTAAATCATTTTAAGCTATGTTTACCTCAAAAAATTTTCAGTCTTGGCCTTTTTTCCAACTTGCACCAACTTTAGCCTGAGTTCAAGCTTGGAAAAAGCAGCTTTTTCGTCCCTCAGTGAAATAGATATACCACAAAAACAAATTGAAAGAAATGTTATATTCCACAAGATTAAATTGTTAAGATAAGGCATTCCTAATTCCTCATAAATCTATCACTCCTTATCTCCCCAGACGAGTGGTCCTCTTGGCATTCAAACCCCCTTCCTCTAGCATCCACCATGTGAAAGGGGGCGACCACAAACGATTTGTTGCTTACAAATTATCAATTTGTAATTGTGGGATATCTATTTCACTGAGGAAAGCAAAAGCAGCCTGTCCTCAGCCTTATAGCTTATTACTTTAAATGAGGCTCACAACATTGATTACATAGTAGTAACATTTATTTTTAAGACTCGAGTAATCTATTCCTATAGAAATGTTGCCTTTCTTAAATGTACAGAAACCCCAGAGAATTTTCAATTAAACCAGAAGCTAGAAAAATCCAGAAGTCTAATGAAAAAAACCAGTAGAGTTGGCAACTCAGAAAATAAAAATGTATAAAATCGTTTTGTTAATTGTAGTGATGAAAATTTATTTTCTTTAAATTAAATAACCAAAGGGTGCTTTTCCCCTAATACAAGAATATGTGTCCTTTATATATGTTGACAATGCCTGTAGATAGCACCTTCGTTTTTACATTAGTCACAAAAGATGTAAGAAAACAAAAATAATTTACTATATAACAATTTTGTTCTTCTGACCAAGTTAGATAAACAGTAATAGAAAAGTGCTATTTCACCATCAGATAAAAAAAGGTTAGGAAAACTTTCCACCTTTCGAAACATAATAATTAAATATATGAATCTAAAATTTATTAGATCAAATTTTAGTGTCTTTTAGATATCCCTTTTTTAGCCAGTATGTAAAACATGCCATATTTAAAATAAACACATCACAAAGTCTGAATGAATTTAGATACTTTCATAATCTTTATTATTATTTTTCATTAGAAAGTCAGTATTTCACTTTCAAAAAATTAATAAAATATGATTATAATGACAATGAGCTAATTGTTATAAGCTTTAATTTCACAGTTAAAGATCAGATAAATAAGACAAATATTTAGAAGGTATTTTTTACTGAATGAAAAAACAAACATTTTATAAAATTGTTTTCAAATATGATACAACAATAATAACGTGTCATAAATAAAGAAATAGTTCTGATTCCATCACATAAAAAGGAAATCATCAAAGAAAAAATATAAGAGATTAAAAATTATTACTAAAATTTACTTTACTGAATATGGTTGATACAATGAAGGAAAATTAAAGAAGTTAACTCTCCAAAGATTTAAAAAAAAAAAAACTAATTTTCCAACAACAAATAAAAGAAGAGTAAGACAACTGTAAACAGGATAATAAAAAAATAAAATAAGAATTTCCAAAAATAAAGAAACTAATTTAAAAAACCAGTAAAAGTATGAAATTGATCCCTTTTAGCATAAATCAATAACAGTTTCAAATTATGAACTTGAACTTCTCTTAACTGTAAAATTTTTTATGTATATGACAAAATATTTTTCACTTGTAGAAATGTTATAAAAAGTTGTGGTTAATTTACTACACTTCTAACG
This sequence comes from Parasteatoda tepidariorum, assembly GCF_043381705.1. NCBI lineage: Eukaryota > Metazoa > Arthropoda > Arachnida > Araneae > Theridiidae > Parasteatoda > Parasteatoda tepidariorum. Next base: position 48,692,230 of record NC_092214.1, on the reverse strand, counting down.
CATCAGTTTTTAAGAACACAAATTTTTGACAACTGGATATCACAATTTAATAAACAATATTATACACATCAACATTTAAAAACTAATTAGATTTCAGTAAGGCAACCAGAGTACTTAAGGCACTGAATGAAAACCAGTTAATAATATACAGTGTTATATAGCAATCAACAATTTAATATTTACAGAACTTTTTTTTTATCTATATTTGTTTATTAAAACAATTTTTTTAAGATCTAAAAAATTTTATTTGACTTACGACGTTGATAATCAATGTATAAATAAATATTGTATTAAATAAAATCTGGATTTGCATGAGCTTTTAAGTGGAAATTTTTGTTTCATTTAACCAAAAAATAATTATCTTTATAGAGGTATCTGCAATTTATGGGGATTTGAAATTAGGCAACTGCTATTTACAGGGAACTGAAATTTAGAAATTAGTGAACTGAAAGAATGTGATTGGTAAAAAATCTCTTCCAGCACCAAGTTTCTCTAGTACTGGCGGAAAGTTTTTTTTTTAACCCATTTTAAGGAGAATTTTCTAAACTATAAACTTAATTTACAGTCAAAATAAGCACCAGAATAATTTTAGTTTTATCAAAGTTGCAAATGTAGAGTTTAATGGCACACAAACAGGATAGTTATACTCACAGCAAAACCTACCATTATACATACTTAAGATAACAAAACTAGAAACTATGTCAAATGAAGAAACAAACAAAATGAAAGAGAGAGCACTAGGACATTAAAGAGTCCTGGAAAACATTGGACTGAAGAAGATGAAGTACCATAACATTTTTTGTATATAGAATATTATAGTATATATTAGTTATTTGTCATCATGCCCTACAATGTTAAAACTAATTTGTAATGTGTGCATGGGAAGATGTATTCTTCAATTGCAATTAAGCATTCTAAACTTAATGTTACAATATTTCTATATAAACATAGAAAAAAAATTTCACAATAGTTTTTGGGGAATTTTTTTTTCTTTTTTTGCTAAATGTAAAATAAAAAACACTACATATTAAAAGAGGTTTTCCCCAAATCTCATAGTAGGATTTTTCGACTGCTTGTGTTACATAAGTAGGGTTGCAAGCTTTTACATGAATTTTACTTCCAAAATCAGCTATTTTTTGGAAATGCTAGAATTTGCAGGAAAATTATTTGAAATTTTTATTCAATTTACTGCTTAAATTTTAATGGCAGTTAATACTTTTAATAGTAGTAATAATTTACAATGAACAATAGATTCAATATTCAAGAGTATAATAGATAAAACATTTAGGAGAATAAATCAAAAGGAAAATGACAAGAAAATAGTTCAGAAATAATCCAAAAGCTTTTTATACCTAGCATGACAAATTGATAAGGATACCATACCTCCCTAAGTGCAATAAGAATAGAAAAGGGGAAAAAAAGGGTTTGTACACATTATTGAAAAATTTGCAGAAATTAGGATGTAAGAATATGTTAGACATGCTATGTTAGTGATTCCTTTGAGTTGAAAAACAAGTGGATATACTGGCGCAATAATATTTTATGGTTTTTTTATTGATTAGATTGATAATATGAAACTGCTTTCAACAAAAACTTTATCATATTTTTAAATATTTATTGTTATCATATTTTACAGTTTATCATATTTTTAAAGTCTAATTCCATTTTATTTCAAACATTGTTGATGTAAGTTTGAGAGTTAAAAATATGAGCTGTACGAGTAAAAAGCAATTGCTTTTGAACAATGAAAACAGTTCAAAACAAGAACTTTAAAAGTTAGAAAAAACTTTTAATGTGCAGAAATTGCAATGCTGTAGAAAATTTCTCACAGAAAGATATCTGTGATAAATAAAAGTAAGATTCATCAGAACGAAATTTCAGAGCAATTCAGATAAAATTTTCTATAAGAAAGTTATAATTTATTTTAAAATAAGAACTGGTGGAAAGATGAACAACATAAACTTTCTGAAGAATCTTATCTAAGAGATAAACAATGTTTGAGATGTGAAGCGCTACATGAATAGTCTGGAAAATCTCATCTAAAGGATCAGCAGTATTTGGGAAGTAAAACAAATACGAAACCAAATATAGCAGAGAAAAAGCAATAAAAAGAGGTTGAACAATAATATCCAAAACCTAGTTGGAATGGAAGAGGAAGGAATAACAGTTCTGTCTCATAAAGATAACTTAAAGAGTTACAAAGAGCCTGAGCAGTCCCAAGCGGAGAGTCTAAAAAATCTTAGATAATAAAGAGTTAACATTTAAGAGGATGCTGCTTGAGCAATTCAATTAATAAGAGAAATAACATTTAAAAACAGCATAGCAAAGTTGAGCATTTAATGGGTGGAATAAACAATGTAAAATAAATGGAGTTAATTTCTGCTGAATAACCCTCTGAAGATTTCGGTTCATCATTTTAACTGTGACTTGCATAAAATTCCTTGTTATCAACAGCATTTAAAAGCTCCAATTCACAAGAGGATGGTACTATTATGACCCAAATATTAAACATTAGAAGCACAAATGCTATTGATAACAAATCTTTTAAAACTTCCATAAATTACTTTACAACAATATAACTCATAGAATAATTTGGGAGATAAAAAGTCAATACATAATTTGTTTAAATATATTTTAATGTATAAGACTAAGCAAGTGGTAATCTTTTAAATTAAAAAAGTTTTTAAGTTACGTGATTGGTGCTGATTTATAGGACATAAACAGCATTTAATGGATAAAGAAGATAGAATCACTAAGCATTTTCTAAACTTCTTCTATGAGAATTGCAAAAAATCATATTTGTCATACTAATACATAATAAACAAATATAGATAATAAATGTACAAATCTTGAACAAAAAGTTATCAATTAATAAAAAGGTGGGATTACTTCCTTGAATAGAAATTTTGGCTACAGACCTAAATATTCCACACATTAAGTCTTTAAGTATATTAGCCTCTCTTTATTGTAAGAAACAAGATTTTTCAACAGCGCAAACCAAAGTTAGTATGCTAACTTTGCTAAGCTATGCTTATTTTAAAAAAGTTATGCTTATTAAGTTATGCTTTATAAAAGTTATGCACAAAGCTATGCTTATTTCAAAAGAATAAATACATCAAAAAATTTTAAATAAAGGTTATTTTGATTTTAATAAATAAATATCTCTACAATTTAGGAATTTTACTATTATAAGGTTACATTGGAAAAAAATTATAAAAATAAAACAATGCAATAAAATGTAATGGCCAAAGAAATAATATAAAAATACAAATTAGTTATTATCCCTTAATTTCTATTCATCAAATATTGTCTTTAAAATATATTACTATAAAAGATAGTAATTACTGTGAGCTAAACTGCATTCATTAACAAATCCCACTAAAATGCTACTATATTAATGAAAGACCACTGTAGTATTAAAAAATACAATAAAAGGACTATATTGTATTTATTTAAAGTGTTATTCTTTTTATTATTTAAATTTTGAATGTAGAAAGATAAAATGTAATTTAAAGCTTGTACTATTAATGTTATAGTTTTAATGTTAGACATGATTTAAAAAGCTATTACATTAATTTAAAAAGATAGGACATTAATTTAAAAGGATAAGACATTAATTTAAAAGGTTTTAAATTTTTATCCAAATATTAGTTCATTTTATAACTTATTAGATACCATTAATAATCATGGTAATAAATTGGAAAAATTTTTAAATCATGTTTATAAAGGTAAAGAAATTATAATTTATTAAAATCTCAAAGCCTTGCACAAATTATTATTTTATTAGTCAGCTGTATATAAATATAGGGTACAATAAACTTATTGAAAAACCAACATTATTTTTATGTTTTATTTAATTTTATAGGAATATTATCCTATAATATCTTATCATTAGCCATTTAAAAAGTTCAATCTATTTAAACTATACTCAGACATATTCTTTGATAAATGTATCACTACTCAGTTCATTCTTTCTCAATATTTATCACAGGGCAAATAATATGTATGATAGCATTTATGCAATAATAGAACAATTATTTTTGTTAGAAAACAATAAGAGTGAAATAATAAAGTTTTCAGGATATCACAACGAATTAGAAAATTAATGTATCTTGGAAAATATATGGTAAGCTTGAAAAGACATTTATTTTATAATGTTTAATGGCATCTTTCAACAATATTGTCAAAGTTGTTCATGCTATATAAAAAGAAGAAATCAGACCAATAAATTAGAAACCTATAAGATTTTATATTAAATGCTCACTAACAGCAAACTATGCAAAAAATGTTTATGTTGGTTACACCGCATCAGAATGTTAGTATAAGTAAAATGAGCAGACTCATTTAACGGTAAACACAGCAGAATGAAAAAATGACAGATCTTTCGCCATTTGAAAAAGGGTTAAATTTCGTATCAAAGGTTTTCAAAAGTTGGAAACAGAAACCACAGTCCTCATCTAGAAGACATAATTATGGTTCAAACACAATTTACCAAAACCCTGATCAGCGTCGCCTCCAATGAATTGTGCAACAGGGGAAAAAAAGAGACCCCATTTTGCTTCAGCTAATAAAAAATTTCAACCAAAGTTCTTCTCAACTGATCTCGATGCAAACTATACCTAAAGGATCACTGAGAATAAGAATATGTGGTCAGATGCCTATGAGGATACTTCTCATTTCTGTCCAAAAGGCTAGAATTCTATTGCCATTGTGTCAAGTAAGACAACACTGTAACTAGAAATGGGTAATGTGGACGGATAAAAAACGCAACACCTTGCTTTGCTTTGATGAAAGATGAAGCCATTAACCCATCTTTTTTAGTTTGCACTGTTCAAAGCTCTGGTGAGAGTATCATGATGCGGGACATGTTCTGCTGTTATAGAAGTGATTCCCTGTTGTTTATCGAGAGTAAATAAATAGCTGTGCAATATCTGGACATAGTAGCAGATTAGATTCATTCTGTAATGTTATATTTTAATCTGAAGGTGGCACATACATCATGGGCAATATGCCCCAACAGAATCATGGGTGACTCACGTCAGAAGCGTTCAAAAAAAGTTCATTCAATATCAATTGAGCTTCCAACACCTTTCCTGGCCACCGCAAAGCCTGGAACATAACTAACTTAATAGAAAATGTTTGGGACATTTGGCCAGGTACATTTGACAGCAATTTTCTCTTCCATCTCATTTACAGGATACAAAAGTCTGTAAATGCTGAATCAACCTGGACATAATGCCTTCCAGATGCTGGTAGAATCGATGCCCTCTTTGATACGAACTGTTATCAGTGTAAAAGGGGATAAAATATTAATCTAAGATTTCTAATTTATTGGCCAATATGTGTAATAGCTAAAGCTTTTTTTTTTATTCTTCTTGGCTAAATTGTATCATTACTGATGAATTTTTTAAAAGAATCTCCTGATGATTCAGTAATTTTAATTGAAAATTAATAATAATAAAAAAAGATAAGGAGTAAGTATAAAATAGTTTTAAGTACTCAAATTACACATTAAACATTTCTCCCATAACATTCAATCTGGAAAGAAAGGGTTGAATAGGACACTTAAGAATTTCATAATTATAAAAATTCTCATTATGAATTTGCTGCAGCACTTTTGCTTCCTCCTCATCTTCCTGTAGACAGTTATCATTATCTATTGAAGTCACATTAGAATTTTGAAGTATTGTTTTGTTAAAAACATTAGTATCAAAGAAATTGCCATTAATTTCATATGACTGATTTTCCAATGGAGCCAAAGAAGAGTTGTTTTTAAGCTGCAATTGTTCATAAGTACTGTTAGAAATTCCACTTTCTTCTGAAAAAGAGTTCAGAACTCCATTATTTTTGACAAATATATTAGCTGAATTAATATTAACTAAAATTGTTTCACTTAGACCTGAATTGATGTTTGACAAACTATTATATTTATTTTTAGTTGTTGAATTTCGTTTATAAAAAGACAATAATAATTTCTTATAATTTTCAAAGGTGAAACTAGCTGAAAACATAGTATTATAGCTGGAATTTTCAATAGTTTCATTCCAAACATCACTAAAAAAAGAAAAACTGACAGAAGGTTCCTTTTTGTTCATAGAATAATTATTTGGCACAATTCTAGTCGCTGTAACATTTACTTCAGCAAGATTAATAGACTTGGAATTTGCTTGCCTAGGGTTTTGTTTTCGATTTCCTTTAAAAACTTTGAAAAACTCTTCATTATCTTTAATTTCAAGAAGTGAATGTAAATCCAAATTTTTTTGAAATTCATACAAAAGTAGTTCATGATCTTGATGTTTAGCACTACAACAATAGACAGCACCAATATCAATGGGATGAGCCTCAGTATTAAATACATATCCTCCACCACCTATCAAGCAATTCCCTCCCGACATCTGTATGAGCTCTCCACATGATCCATTATTGTGAATGAAATTGTCAGGATCAAATAAAAGATACAAATATTTAGTTGTTTCAGCAAGAAAAAAAGATTCCATTCTATCTTCTGTTTTATGGTCAAGTACATTTTTAATCTGAAAAAAAAATAGAGCTAACTGTAAAAGAGCAAAAGAAAGAATTCCAGAAAGTAAAAAGATATTTTACAGCAGACAATTATGCAATGCCATTTTAGAATTTTTCTTTTAGTTTAAAAATTATACAATTTAATTCTTTCCCTGTTTCAATCCAAAAAAAATCATAAATAATTAGCTTTTTATAGGAAAACCAAAAATTAATTTTAATTTACTTTTTATGTTATTATCACATACAAAAAAAATGTGCAGGTGATAAGTTAAAGAAATCAGGTATAGTAAAAAAAATGACTATTTGGAGTTCAACCAATACAAAAGCTCAAATAACGAAAATTTTGAAAAGTTCATAAAAAAATTAAACAAATATTAAAAATATTATTTATATTTATAGAAAAGATCAATTGGAAAATTAAAAAATCTACCATAAACAGGGTATCTGCTACATTTAAGATTTTCACATTCATGACTTACCAAGACTGATTCCAATAATTTTTCATGACTTAACGACGTTACTATTTTCTCAGACAAAAACACAACAATATATTTAAAAAAGCTGTATAATAACATTAATTGAAATGATAGGTATAACCAAAAGGTATTCTGCATTGTTAAAATAATAGATTTTAAATTTAAAAAACAGACTAAAGAAAGAGTAGAAGCAATAAAATAGCTGGAAAAAAATACAAAAGCAAATCTTTTTTTTCTTCTTTTTTTCCGTAGAATTATATTCTAAAGATACTTTACTTGTTCATCAGAAAGGAAAGAATTACTCCTGATTTTCCTGTTCTCATTTCAGAATATAAAAAAATTTGCCAATGACTGACTTGCTTCAGCTAGAATTTTAAATTGGTAAAAAAAAAAAATTATAAAAATAACAAAAATTCTGAAATCACAGAAGTTTAAAAGACAATTCGCTCCAGAAATTATATTTTTTACACCATAATTTTTAAAGAACATTTTTTATTTTAATAAAATATGACTGTGAGTGGGGATTTTGTTACAAATTCAGATATTCGGAACACCATGAAATTGTGAGGGGGGGATTCCATTTCAAAAATTAGATTTTTTGGCGACCTAAATCCATGACTTTCCCTGATTTGTTTAAAAAATAGTTAAAATCGTGACATTTCATGACAAATTTTGATCAATACCAAAATTCATGACTTTCCAAGATTTTTCATGACTTAGCAGATACCCTGCATAAAATAGCGATCAATCATTGATTAATAACTTCTTTTAAGCTGTCAAATATAAACAAGTATTTAGAATGAAAAGAGTGATAAGCCCCTTCCCCTCCCTTATTGCTTGAACAAGACTCCACAAGTTCAAATGTATAGCTGTGTTAAGGTCAGATTTCAACAGAAAATGAAACTTCTCTAACCTCTGTATGAAAAGAGATAAAGAATAAAAGGTTATAAAAAAAATATTTACCAATGTTGATATGTTGATATTTAAAAATTCCCTTCTTTTAAATAATTGTAAATCTTATCAAGATGAAGTATTTTGATTTGCAAGGTAAAAATATGAGTTTTTTTTTTATCCTTTTCAAATTATAATTTTCAGTTCTTAAAATTAACTATCAATGAAGAAAAATAAATGAATAAATAACAAGCTGTACCCTAAATGATAGTTAGTAAAATATTGAAAATGAATGTATCAAAATGATATGATAAAATTAATTGAAAGTTTTTATATAAGACATAAAAACTAATAATTATATCAAATAAAATATTTAGAAACAGATACTTATATCCTGTTAACAGTTAATAACAATAGACATTAAAAAGCATACTGTAGCATAACCACATTCTGTTTTTGCACTATGTTCAATAGATTCTAATATATCAACACCAATTTCAAGTAGATGATGGTCCTTAGTAGCATAGTAAAGGTACATAACACTCTCCACAAGTTCTAAAATTAGTAAAAAATATAAATAAATATAAAATGAAAATTCACAAACTAAGGGTGAATAAAAATAAGTATTGTTTATTTCATATCAAATAGCTAACAACTAGCTCACAAAATAAATTTTTGGATAGCAAAATTACAAGAATAATGTTTAAAAAAATGATCTAGCTCACAGAGTCAACTGTTAAAAGAATTTCATATTTTCTAAAAGGCAATTCTTACATCAAAAGGTGAAAAACATAAAAAGTAGATATAACATCTTTAACAATAGAAACAGTGGCTTTTGGCAGAAGTGAGGAAAAGAGAATTTTATAAATTTTCAACATGTTAGCAATTCATATATGCTGAACTTGCTCTGATGACAACTAGAAAGATAAAGTCACAGTGATTTATATGCTGCATCTGGGTCTCTTTATTTCTGCCTTAACTCACCATTATCTGTGCTAAAAATATTGTTTTAACTCTTTTTAAAGTTTTTTACTTACATAACTTAAGTAGTTATGGTTGCACAAATTACAAGGATTAATGTTTTTAATCTTTTACAAATGAACAAATTTCAGATTTTAACACATAACAACGTAAACTTCTAACTTTCCTATCATTCTTTTATTAAAAAAAATTGAAATAATCTTATTACAGCACAGAAATATCTAAAAAAAAAATTCCGTATTCCTATACAAAAAAAAGATAAACCAATAAAATATGTCATTCAAATTGAAAACCAAATAGCAATAAGCCTTATAAATATTGTTATGCAGACTTGTTGAACTTTTTCTAAAACTTGGACATTACTTCTTGACGGAAATAAATAAATAAATAAAATGTTCCATTAGGTAAAAAATGAATAAAACAATTATCCAGACAAAAGCACAAGCAACTCATAACAAACATAAGTACTTAATTATATAAGTATAAGTGAAACAAGTAATAAGCGTACTTCATGAAAAAATATTCTAAACTTTAGCTGTTAATGTAAGAGGTATATGCATTAAACGTTAATTGTGGCCAATTCTGCTTTTAGAAACTTATGATTTGCATAAATGAGAAATGGATATTTTTTTTAACACAAGAAAAACAGCAATTGTTTTTTTTTTTTTTTTTTTTTTTTTTTTTTTTTTTTTTTTTTTTTTTTTTTNTTTTTTTTTTTTTTTTTGCTCTGTAGTTCAAAAAATAACTTACTGAAAGAGTGGAATGTTTTCGACTTTTCATAATTTGATTCAATTTAAGTGCTTATTTAATCATTTATGTGTTAGCCTTATAAAAACGTATGTATAGAACCTTATACCTAAAATGACAAGAGGGGCAAAGGTTGGCTTATTCGGTATTTTAGTAAGTATCCTTTAACATAAACAAAAGTCTACCATATTAATAAAATTAAAACAATAAATAGTTAAATAAAGAACAATAAAATTAACAAGACAATTCTAAAATTCGAGGAAATATTAGATATCTAGAAAAAACAAAATCCATACACAAAAATGAAGATTATAAGCAAATTCTGTCAGAGATGCTCATCAGCACAATGATTTTCCAAATGGATTGTGGTCATTGATAAAATCCTGTTTTTGTAGATAAGAAAAGGTAGGACTTAAAACAAAAAAAAGCAGAATTTTTAACTTTTCTTAAAAATTTAAAACACAGAAAGAACTCATTTATGCAGAAATTACCAGATTTATTACAATCATCTTTGCCCTTTGTCTAAAAATAGAACTGAAAATTTGTATAATTAAAAAATGTCAAACGGTGCTTCGTTTCAGGCTTATGTTTTCATTTAAGTGCTTAAACAAAGTAGCTTATTCATATCTTCAATGTAAGCATATTTGGATTTTTAGCAAACATTTAATAGATAAAAATGATTATTTAAGCATAAAAAAAAATTCAGGAAATTATTTAAAAATTGGTAAAAATAACTTTAAAAGTATTACAAAGTAGGAGGAACGCGTGAAAAATCAAGTTAGAGGGAGAACTAGCAAAAAAGTCCGAGAGTTGGTAATTATGTCTTTGTGAATTTTATTAGACCATATAATTTGCAAAATAAATAAAAACAAGTTCTGGAAAATTGGGTTCATAATAATTTAGCTACTTATGATTTAAATAGTTAATATAAATAACTATAATTGCTATTTAAAAAATAAAATATATAAATAAAAAATTTAAAGACATTTTAAACAATTCAGCTTTGCACCTTCTTTTAGAAAATTAACAAAAAGCGTTATTTCCTCCAAAGAAGATACTAATGTTTTCGAATACTGGATATAATCCGATCAAGACTATGGCTGGCCAGACATACTACCTTTGTAAGGCTTTCAATCAAGTTTACAGGTACAAATATCTTTGGTCTTGGCAGTTTTGCATTAGATTATGTGTTCAAACATATTCTATTAGTAATGCTGTATAAATTACAAATATATAAAAATAGCAGTCTTTCTCAAATTACTTTGCATAACATATAGAGATAAAAACTTAAAATAAGTAGTAAATATGACTGTAAATATACTGCATTCATATGATTTATGATTAAAACCTGGTCTAAGAGGATAATTTTCTCGTTTAGCATGACTGTGTGCAACATCATATATTTCAGGTGTAAATCCATACTGTTTCCATATTTGATGATAATTATACAGGGTCTTCACAGCTTGTTCAATATCACCAACTAAAGTCTGAAAAATAAATCAAACATTCAGTACAAGCATAATCAAAATAATATTCTTGGCAAGAGGAAAAACTTTTTTATCAAAACTATACCAAAAGTCCAGGCCAGAAAGCCTCTAATGATTGAAAGGTGGGCAAGGTAATCTGGCCACTGTTCATGCTAACCCAGAAGTACCAATCATCTCGTTTCATGAATTTGGAAATAAGCTTTTCATATTCTAAAAAAAAACATTCTTTTTAATTATTAAGCCAGTTCCAAGTCACAAAAGTAAACCCAAAACAGAAATAATTAGGGAAAAGCTTGCCCAATATGGAAAGATGCGATTAGTCCCTTGATGATTGTAAGCCTCCCTCATGAATTAACAAGGGAGAGTGGGGTTGAAAGGAAAAACTTTACTATCTAGACAACTGAGGCATTGTTTCCTATGCATTTTTTACACCACATCGAATGACACCAAAAAATATAAAACAAGTAAAAGTTCCGAAGTACAGGGGTGGAACAGCAGCATAATTGTTTTGGAGCAGGAAAAATGTGTTTTTGAGCAAATAAATTTACATTTTGTAGTAGATTGGAACCAATAGTCTTTATACTTAGAACAGAATAGTGCTTTCAAAATTAGGTTTTTGGGCAAATAAATTAACATTTTATATCATACAACTGAATGGCTTTGCACAGGGAGGAAGTATATAAATCAGAACTGAATGAAATCATACACAAATTTAAAAGTAATATACAAAGGATATATACAGACAGATATGCATAATATATATAAATGCCTGAACATTGCTCGCGAAAAATTTTGCTTCATATCGTAAAGGTTACAGTTTAGTGCGGTTTTACCACATCATTCATCATTGGTCCTTTTTTTTCTTTAAGGAACTGTATGGGGACACATTTAGAACAGTTTCTGTCACAGATATATGATATGAAGCGATCTTCAAAAATAAAGTCATCCCTTATCTACAAGAAAGGCAAGCACTCCATTCAATAATATTTATGCAAGATGGAGTGTCTCCACACATAACAACTCCTGCCAAGATACTTCTGAGGTCGACGTTTGAAAATCATCTACTCAGTTGATGTTTTCCTCACAAAAACCCTCAAGGACTTTAGATCTTACACCTTGTGACTTTTGGTTGTGAGGCTATTTAAAGTAACGGGTACATAGAGAACGGCAAATGTCTTTGGCCCAGTTAAAAGAAGCTATATGTGTAATATACCCTCTGAAATGCTATTTAACACTGTGCAGAGTGTCTTCCATCATCTAGCGGTTGTAATTCTTAATGATGGGAAACACATTGAATAGCTATAATGTGAAAAAAACTTTTATTGTTCAAAATAGATTGTAATATAATTTTGTAAGACAGTAAATTAACTGCAATGCCATATTTCAGTCAAAAATGTAACTAGTATAAATATTTTTTTCATAGTTAAAAAAATCCCTCGTGTTTCTGAGCATTTCAGTGCAAACCACATCTTTCTATTGTAAATAGTTTAAAAGTTTTTAAAAAGTAAACTGATTTTTGCATCATCCAGCATAATAAATATTATGTATATATATAATTAAATGGTCAAAATTTCTATAATTTACACCACTGTCAGTTTTAGAAAAATTGGATACAAAAACAGAAAATTTGGCAAGTTAATAACACTAGTTTAAATCTTAAAAAAAATAATAGTTGAAAGTAGTGATAAGAGTCAATAAATTGTTTGCAGAAAGTTTATTTATTTATTTATTTATTTTTTTTTTTATTTATTTTTTTTTTTNTTTTTTTTTTTTTTTTTTTTTTTTTTTTTTTTTTTTGCAGAGATTTTGTGTTCACAGAATGTTTTTGTTTCATCAAGTTTGTAAACAGACAGAATTAATAAAGTTCAGTTATTATTAATTGTTGCCCTTCAAGGTGGCTTTATGTTATTAGAATAAGCAAAACACGTTTTTAGAATTTCACCTCATCAAAATAACGATTAACTGTATTCAGTATTTGGCATACTGCTTGGTATATAAAAAAGTTTAAATTAGTTAAAAGAGTCACTAAATCACTTACAGAGAGCTTTTAAGTAGAGATTCTGTTAAAAGTTTTTTATTTTATCTAAGTCTCTATACTGATACAATTAAAAAAAACTTACCTATTATAAATTTTTGCCCTTCAGGTGGCTTTGTTATTAGAATATGCCTAACACCTTTTTAGAAGTATATTCAATCACAATAACGATCAACTGTATTCAGTATTTAACATACTGTTGCTGTTCATGGCCAACTCATGCTTATCAAAATGTGTTCCCATTTCAAGCAATTTTTTTCAATACTTATCCTTTAAGAGGAGCTGTAAAAATGTACTTCTCCAATATTTATATTAAAACAGTACCGTATTAATGCAGTTTTAATAGTTCCCAAATATACTAGCATAATACCTGTATTAATGGATTTGATACCTATTAAAACTGCACTAATCACCATAATACCAATAGTGCCTAACAAGCACATGCAAGTGCCTATAAACATAACACCTTTTAAGAACTTTATTCCATCACAATAACGATTAACAGTATTTAGCATATTGCTGCTGCTCGAGACCAACTCATGATAATCAAAATCTGTTTCAATTTCAAGCAATTTTTTCCAATACTTATTCTTTAAGAGGAACTGTAAAAATGTACTTCTCCAATATTTATATTAAAACAGTGCCATATCAATTCTGTTTAAATAGGTAGCAAATACACTAATATTAATACACTGTATTAATGGATTTGGTACATATTAAAACTGAACATGAAATACCAACAGTGCTAATTAACAAAACTAAGCATCATTCATGTTCAATTTTATCAATTACTTTACCTGACCTAATGAATATAAAATAAGAGCAATAAAATAATTTTTACCAAAAATAGAGGTATAAACTAGCAAACATTGATAATTTAATTCAAAACAAAGGCTAATGCCTAACCAATGAGAAAATTCTATTTCTCAAACAACTCTACGGAACAAATTAGTTGCAAATTTTGAATGAATTTCAAGATCAGGGGGCTAAATTTGTTCTTTGCCGTTGCTATCCAAGTATCAGGAGTAGTACTAAAGTGTAAGTGGTTCAGGAGTTCTAAGAGAAACATGCACAGACCCTTAATTTATTTTATTATTTTAGATACAAGAGAGCCTGAAAAAAAAGGCATTATTAAATTTTAATAAAAGATGTAATAGAAAAATAATAAAGAATTAAATTAATATATACTTGAAAAATTTACTTAATAAGTCTCGTATGAAACTAAAATCTTTTTAGCATTTATTTCTGCAGGCTCATATGATATTTAAATAAGTATGGATTTTAAGTTATTAAATGTAAGAAATATGATTAATATTTCAAACTAAATAAAATTCCCACTTTAAACAAAATTTATTTAACACCACCAATAAAAACATACCATCATCAATAATATATAAAATCATCAATGCACAGTTAATTCTAGAAGGGGATTGTAGGGTGCACAAACCCTTCTATTTTTTTGCACAGTTTTTTTTAAAATTATTTTCACGCGGCTTTTCACATTATGATGTTTTGAATATGATGTAATTACAATACGTGATTTCAATTTCAGTTGATACAAATTTCAGTTATCACATATTGAACTGCTAGATTCGCTACGATTCCATGGTAAATCCACATTATTTTTTGACATTTTTTAAAACATATTTTTACATTTCTCATTTTTGTAGATATTTTTAATTACATATGGCATAATTTTATTAAAACACTCGAATTTCAGATTTCAGAAATGACTATTTGTAAACGGTTACTTGTTTTTGATAATTTAGATATTTTAAATACGATATTATGTCAAGTTCTAGGGTATTACTTTTAAAAAATGTTCTATTTGTGCTGATTCTGAAGTAAGGCATTGTCATTTATCGATTTTTTTAGGTCTTTGGCATTTCAGATTTAATGGCATTTGCAATTCTACTTTTTTTTATACATTTTTATTCTGACAAGTAAATTTCGTTATTTTAGTATCATTATTTTGCAGAGATATGTTGGGGCATTACTGATGGGGTGGCCTATCCAGTGTTTTTTTTTTACTACTTGAGATTGAAAATTCTATTTTGTTGAATTGATTCTTCAAAATTTCATTATTACTCTTCATCTTTTTATATTTTGCAGCTATTGATTTTTATAATTTACAATCAATAATAATTTAAAAAATTACCAACAATGCAGGTGAAAAACAGATGGCAAGAATGTAACAATAGTATAACAGACGCTTCTCCCTTTCAACCAAAGAAACCATTGACAGATTCCCCACCCGCTATCACCCTACGACTAGTCTCTTATAAGGATCGTCAGAAGGATGATTTCTTCTCCCTTTTTCTTCTGCTGCAGGTATGAAGAAAAAAAAGTAAAAGAAAAATATGCAAATCATTCTCTAAAACTAATGAGAGGGTGAAATGCTTAAATGATCTATCTTGAAGGTCAAGTTTACTTGATTGGTATTTCATAGTAGTAATATCAGACACATAGGTAGACAGTATAAATTTGCACTTTTCATGCATAAAAACTTTAACCTTTTGAACTATTAAGCCTATTACCTTTATTTCAGTTTCATTCAATTCAGTTTAAAACAATACCAAACTAATGACTTCATTTGTTTACATAGGCATTTCAGACAAACAAAAATAGGCATAATCTAAATTTATTAGCTTTATACCTAGTATTTCCCCTAAAACTTTTGAACTAATCATTCTATTGATTAGATTTTGATCTCATTCACAATCAGAGTCAAAAAATACATAGGAAACGATGCTTAACTTGCCTAGATAGTAATGTTTAAGTTTTACCTTTTACCCTTCAGTAAATTTAAGTTGGTAGCAAAAGCTCACCTTGGGAGAGGAGGCAAACTTTAGGTATCTATATTGGACCTAAACCACAACTTTTAGAACAATAAATAATGTAATAATTCTATGAATTATTTTATAGTATCTTATAAAATGCCTTCTGATTATATTAATGTTTATTTAAAAATGTATTTATTTTTAAACATACAGTTTTGAGAAATTTATAACTAAAATCATGACAAATGACTCAGTGGATTTTATAATATTTAAGTTAAATCTTCGAACTATTATTGATAGCATAAAGAAGCGATAAAACATGATTTAGGAAAAAACTTTTGCAAATTTTGCTTAAAAGTATAAACCACTCACCACGAAACATTTTTAAGTACTTAGGTTCTTGAAACAAGATAGCTCCTTTAACCAAGTATTCAAAATAAGAGTCAACACCTCCACCGATACCTGAATCTAAGGCTGTCCATTTTCCATCTTGAACGTTAATATGGTTGCCTACCTTACATAAATAAAAAAAGTATGAGATGTTTTCATATTGTAACAGAAAAAATTACCATCATATTGTAGAACACAATAAAAAGTTTAACTACAATACAAAAACAAAAGTTTAACTATAATTAACTACTACACAGTTAAACCTCGGCCATGACAAACAATAACTTTAATATGTTAAGAACTTACTTTTAATGATACTTAATTAAAGATACAATAACAGTGGTAGGAAGGCCCAATTGGATGAATAACTGATTGATAATTAGAATAAGATAATATAATTAGAAACTAATGATGTAGTTAAACGTGGAATAAAGAGTCCATCACTTGGAGATCACAGTGATGTTGCCATAAAAGAAATAAATTAGCATAAATAAGTTTTTATTTATCGCAATGCTTTATTGGTAGTAAAGGTGGATCAAGCTGCTAAGTAAGAGATGAAAAAAAAAGCAAACAACAGGGATGTTAGAGATGTAATACAAAATGCTATGTATCGGACAGCCAGTTTGAAATTTTTTTAAAAGAAAAAAATTCGTTTTTAAAAGTTATTCAAATTTGAGTAAGTGTTGAGTAAAACTCCAGAGCTATTTTAACAAAAATTATCAGTATCACTTGATATTTTTAATTGATATAAATGCAATTAAAGCCAGCAAATATAATATTAATAACTGATAGAACTGACCTTAAGTATAATAAAGGCAGATTTTACTGTGTATTATTTTTAATTTCAGAATTACTTTGTTTAGGACAAAAAGTTTTAGCAAATTCAAGTAAAACTAGTTTTATAAATGAAACACTGACTCATAATGGTTAGTGATCTAAATATAGACAAATTTTTTAACTACTATCACATTTAAAAAAAAACTAGTATTAATTATTTTCTAATACCAATATTTAATTAAAATTTGCAATCAAATTCAAGATTTTTTTTTACCAAATAATTTTTCAGTAGGATTTTAAATCTTGAAACGAAAATGCACTGAATATGCTGCTCAACATTTTTTTATGAATTTAATTTAATATATGATGCCAAAAAAAATTTATATGATTACTGTATTGTTGATTGGAATCTATAATTTTTAAAATCAAGTTAAGAGATGAATTAATAATTGTGAAACTACAAAATACCCCTAAAATATTTGTTACTGCTTTTGCTGAAAAGTATAGATAAATCCCTTATGGAGAAAAAGAATGATTCAGTGGGTCATTTATATTGGGATGTATTTTCAGTGATGATGGAATATTCAGGTGGTGAGGAGTAGTTGGAGATATTGATAAACTGAAGATTAATGCAGAAATCAGGGGATGATGAAAACAATAGTTGAGCCGGATTAGAATTAATAAAAAAAGGGCTTTTATTTAGTAGTATATTTGCAGAGCTCGAGTTACAAAATATAAAAATATATTATCCATAAGAATTTCAGTTGAATCAATTTTGCATAATAATATTAAAATAGGTCAGGCCAGGGGAGACGAATCCCCCACAACCTGCCTAGTCAAAAGCCAAATTAAAAAGTACATGTAATTTGTTCTCAACGGACACAGAAGCATGGGTAGGAGATCCAAAATTGGCGATTTATTAAAATATAGCATAGCCAAAACAAGGCCAACCAGCATATCAATATAGAGTTAAAATAATACCTTGGCGATCACGAGTCGCCAACAAATTTATGTGAATTATTACAACCATGCAACCAAAACATTTAGCCGTTGGAAATTTAGAATAAAAAGTTATAAATAGATTTTTTTGTTTTCGATTAAAGGCAACAGTGAATATATAAGTCTGCATTAGTAATGAAATAAAAAAAAGTATCCGTTACATTAATCTAGAAGAGAAGAAATAAATATTTTATGTTCGTTTAAAAGATTAAGTTTTTGATTTATTTTAAAAATAATTCCATTAATAAAAAAATCAGCTTAAGTAATGAAAGATATTTTAAAAGATAGAAAATAAATATGTGTATGCCAATTGTGGCATCACACCCCTGAATTAATCACCATAAAAATTTGATAATAAACATTGAGGTTTTTTTTACACAAAATGATTAAATTCCCTAAAAGTTTGAAGCAACTAATCCTGCCAGTAAGACTGAATCTGTAAATAATTAGTTAACAATAGAAGTTTGAACTAACGAATTTTGTGATTTTTACTAACATTACTAAGATTAAAAAGATGTAGAACTGTTGTCATAGCAGAACTGTTGTCATAGGGATAGTTTTATAATTATCATCATGAAAATAATAAATCACCAAAACTTCAACATTTTGATAACGAGCAAAGGTATGTAAAAAAGTTTCTGCATGAGGTTAGTTTGGATATTTACACTAAACATTTTGTAGTTAAAACTAGACTCTATAAAAGGTCCTAAGAAAGTCAATAAAATTTTAACTGTAATGATAGAAAGGTAATAAAATGTATAATAAGCTCACCAATCCCATTGGAGATCTCCTTTTCCATAGAGCATTCAAAGCATTCACGGCAACTTTTTCAAAAATAGGATCACCAGTTAAATGACTAAGTGTTCCAAACTCAACAATGAAGGTAGATACTCCAGCAGTGCATGTTATGGGGGTTTCACCTTCAGGAACACCATGGAGCAAATTAACTGTTCCGAAAGGCATGCCGGTTTTTGTTTCAAATGCTAGAAATTAAAGGAATTATAAAAATACAAAATTCAAACCAGTAAAAAATCAAACAATATACATTAAGTTGATAAGATAAACACCAAAGAAAATATGTGTAGTTGATCTTACTTAAATCTGAAAAATAAAATTTATGACTCTTACTTAACTATATCTCAATTAAAGCTTAAGGTAGAAGTTAAATAAAATAATAGTAATTCTGTTTATTACATTGTTAACATTGCTTAATATTATTCTATAACAATTTCTGGTATATTATTAGTGGATCACCTATTGGAAAAGTATTGATTTCAGCAATGCAGACAAAGGACAAGAAATTTTTTATGACTAAGATTTGTAATATGTGTTTTTGTTACAAATAAATAGCACAATAATAAATACTTTTTTAATTGGCCATAATCTTGTAATCTAACTTGATTAGATAGAATGCACAGTTTGAGGGGAGAAAAGCTAGATATGACTATGCTGTACAAAGCAAAGGTTAAAAAAAAATCATATTTTTAAAAAAAAAAAAAATAAACAAAATAATGTTGGAAAAGTTTATGGCATATAAACGAAATTTAGAAGAATTAACTGGATGAAAAACAAAAAGGAAAAAAAAGGTTACCAGGTCACATTAAGTTGATGGCCAATGGCTGATTTGATGTAAAATTATCCAATAGCCTTATCAGTCATGTTGCAGATTTTTTATGGAATGCTTTGTGAAAAAATACATACTAAAAGAAAGACAACAGCAAAAAAATTTCACATTTTTTAAACCAAAACAATGATATGGGGACCATTTTGAAGCATTACTAGAGAAGGTGGCTCATATGTTCTTAATGCCTATATTTTTTTATTTAAGAGCCAATTTTCTTAATTTTAGTGTCACTGAAAAGGTGGCAGTGAGTACTATGTAATAAAACTATTAAAATGCCAGAAATACAGATAGAAGTCTTTAAAAGATTGCATCAAAATTATTTTTTGGAAATTTTTCTGCAAATTTCAAGAAATTTTTTACAGTAAAGTAACAAGTTTCAATGTGTCAATTTTTTCACAAGTCAACAGCAACATAACTTTCAACATAAAACAATTCAAAATAGTGTTTTTTGTTTTTGATCATTAAAAAAATAAGTGGTTTTATAGTACAATAGCAATGTTCCTGGTTCATAATTTTTTCACTTTATGCTAATCATATTTTCAATACAGGGGAAAAAAAATCAAGATAGTGTTTTTTGTTTTTGGTCATAAAAAAAAATTTTCACGCATTAATTTTTTCCCCATAATGTGAAATATTATACTTTTCAACTTAAAAATCAAAAAGTTGTGATTTCTTTTTTTTTAATTTTGTCTATAAAAAAGGATTCTTGTTATAGTTTTGGCTCAAAAAAAATTGAAATTATAATTTTAGTCCTTTTTAGCAATTTTGTACTTTTTCACAAAAAATTTAACAGAAATACCGCAGCAATAAGACCTTTTTTTTAAATTTTTTAATATCAAAGGGAATGAGTCTAATGAAATGTATGTTAACATTAGAACATTCTGATTAATTACCACCTCCCTCAAGCTGTTCTTAATTTTGAAATTTGCTAAATTTCCAATTTCATCAGCCTTTTGAAAACAAAAAAACTTTTTCAAAGTAATTTACACTTTGATACTTGAAATAACAATTTTCACATGCATACTAAAATTTTAATTTTTACTTGTTTCATTAGATCTTATTTCAATTAAGACTAAACCTTTGCCATGAAATGAATAAAAATTTCAAGAAACTGAAGCAAAAAGATATACTTGTTATTTGAAAAAGTTCATTAGCTTAAAAAATTAAGGTGAAAAAACTCCACTTTTTGAGCAGTGAAAACAGATGCCCATTCTTAAGATTCGCAACAAACTAATAACAAAATAGATATGACAAAATAGATTTGAAAAAAACTCAAAAAAACAAAGCCATTTTCCTAACATTTTAAAAGCCTCACCACGAAAGAGCTGGAGCAAAGTGGCATTACATATGAACTTTTAAATCATTTATATCAAGTGGTGTGGAAAATAAGTTTAAATGAATAAAGAATAATGCCTTAAATTAACTTAGCTACCGCTAGAATAAAATTTTTAAAAAGGCGGAGAAAGTTGGCAGCCCTGTATAAGTGTTTTTTTCTCTTTTCATATACATAGAAGATACAGTAGGGAACCGATTATCCGGAACGATCGGGACCATCGCTATTCCGGATAACTGATTTTTCCGGTTTTCTGAATCGCTACAAAAAGCCGTTCTTTTTATTGTTAAACCCAACTAAAAAAAATATTTGGAAATAATCTTAAAAAGAAGAAAAAACGATTAAGTAATACACTAATGATTATTTCCAAAATGATGGTAAGGTAAAAATCTTTCAAAAAAGAAATAAAAATCCTAAAATCTTATGAGGAAAAAAACATTTTTTTAAAAAAAATGGTGGGAAAATTTATCGAATTTCGTTCCGGTTTTTTGGTTTTCCGGTTTACTGATTTCCGGATAACGGGTTCTGTACTGTATTTAAAATAGATTCCATTTATTTTAATATATTATTTTAATTTATTTATTTTAATCTATTTATTTTAAAAATAGGTATTTAAAAAAGATCTATACACATAGAAGATATTTAAAAAGCTGTCATTTAAAAAACTGCCATTCTGTCATTAACATTTACAAAGTTTAAAAAGAGAAAAAGAAAAATTCTTATCTAATTAATTTTTATTAATATCTAATATTAATAATTACATATCTAAAAAATTTATATTATATTTTATTTTTTTACATTTTACACATTGCTTCTTTTTTGCACTTTAGCAGTCATCACCGCATTAAAAAAAGACATTTAAAAAATCATGAATTTATGGCAATAATTGAAAAAGATTGATGATAAAACCATGTGTATTTATGATGAAATCACATGAATTTGACACAACAAAAAGGGGTTAATTAAATGTACATTTCAAGAATCAAGTGTTGTAATAAATAATATCACACTAAAAATATTGAGTATTTAAAAATATGTAAAAATCAGTAGCAATAACTGACAGAAAATCGATTGTAAGAAACAAAACATAGAATTATTATGTCAAATAGTGAATATTCGGTAGCAACTATTTGTATCATTATTGGAAATATTTATATCACAATACAAGGATTTTATTTAAATGTGCATTTTATTAAATTTTATTATATTTAATTTGTTGCTGTTGTAGTTCATTTACGTTGCACTAAAGCTGCACAATGGGCTATTGGCGACAGTCTGGGAAACATCCCTGATGATGCTCCGAAGACATGCCATCACAATTTTGATCCTCTACAGAGGGGATGGTGCCCCCGCTTCGGTAGCCTGACAACCTGCACGAGAAGATGAGCACTTTATGGTAGAACAGTTTAACAAGGACCAATACCGCATACTCTTAGTCCCTACACAGACTGATCCATGTGGTCACCCACCCGCACACTGACCGCAGCCAGTGATGCTTGACTTCGGTGATCTGCTGGGAACTGTGTCTTAACGATCAGTCCACTGCGGGACATATATTCAATAAAATACATTATAATTATTTAAATTAATTTAAATGTGCATTTCGAATTTCGCGTTTCTAAATAATATTGTATGAAAATATATATGGATTTAAAAAACCGTATGAATATCAGTAGCAATAACTGTGAAAAAAAGTAAATCAGAAAAACATTGGCATCATTGTGTCAAAAAGTGACTATCAAATGCAAAAATTGAATTTTGCATGTTGTAATAATAATGGTAAAAAAATACTTATTTTTAAAAACATTAAGAAAATTCATAGTAACAATAGCCGTTTAAACGATCGAAAAACCACACGGATTGATGTTGGTATCCATGCAAATTGAGCGTGTCAGAAAGTGATGCCTCAAATGTGCGATTCAAATTTTGCATGTGGTAATAATATTGGAATTTCAAAATTTATAAGAAAATCGAATTCATTCACTGCAACTGGAAAATAGGATCAGAACACGGATTTACAATGGTATCAAGTGCATTAAAAAGTCTTTATTAAAATGCGCAATTCGAAATTTCCATAATGTATTAAATATTAATTCAATCTAATTATAGCCAAATAAAAATTTGCGTAAAAAGTCGTTATTAAATGCATGATGAAAAAAGAGGAAGCAGATAAGGGCAAAATAAATGTCTCATTAAAAAGATTTTTCATCCGTAACAAAATTTACATTTTAGATTAGTCTTGAGATTCGCAGAATTCTACGAATTAGCGTAAGAATCACTTGTCTGATGAAATTAGACTCAAGAACATTAAGATAAGCTGAAGTGAAAAAGTGAAATAATTTTGGCATTACTTTAAAGCATTAACTAATTAAACCAAGGTTCCAACAAGGTGAAGCGATAGAAGATTTATCAAATTCTTGATGACAGACTCTGTTGTGTTTCCTTAACAGGAATTGCATAAACCCAGGTTTTTATGAAAAAGCCAGCCAATGTGGGCTTTTTCAAATATATTCTACATGCATACAAACCGTAAGAATAATATGTAGTGTTTACTAAAAAATATTGCTTGACTATAACCAAAGGGATTAATAAAATAAAAATAAAAAAGATTATGAAAATAACTATTTCAGCCATGTTTCTGCTTTCTAAATGTATAATGAATTGCATAATGATGAAGTTACTGAATTAATTTTTTGTAAAATATAAAGCATAACATGCTATTTGATTAGTTTTAAATTATAAATAAACATATAATTTGCATTAAAGTTAATTGATGGAATTTCTAGAAGAATTGTATATACATAAATGAAATGCACACATCTTTTTAAATGCATGGTATGTTTGTTTGTATTTTTCAATGTATGAATTCTCTACATGTCTTAACACTCAACAAAAATTAATAAACTTTTATCTTCATTAAACGTTTTGCTTTTAAAATGAATGACAAGGATGATAAATTTTAAACATTTGTTTTCTAAGCATTCCAAGTATATAATTTAAGATTTTTCAATGAACATCATCGTAAAAGACCAAAGGCAATGCAAAACATATCATAAAAAAAACAAAACCTACAACATGCATCCACATTCCATAAATAAATAATTTCATTCTATGTTTAAAACATAATTCACCAATATTAAATAAACTATGTTTTAAGTAATCATTAAAATGTAAAAAATAAGCTTTATCTCAAATTGTAGAAGTAGTAATACTTAATTAATATTAATGTTGCACTAAAGCTGCACAATGGGCTATTTAATCTCAAGCGTCATAACTAATTCATTTTACTAAAAATTCAGAATATCAGAAAAATACAGTTATTTTTATTGAAATATTTCAACAAGTGTAGAAAGTTTTTTGCTTTTCAGTGCCTGATTTCACAGTTTGAACTGAACTAATCAAAAATACCCAGCTGTCATCTAGTCCATCTATCAGTGAATAATAAACTAAGTAGAAGAGATGTTTAGTTTTTCAACTAATATTCTAAATTATGATTTTTTTGCCAAATTGGCACGTGATTGATTTAGGGGTGAAGAACTGAAAGGCTTGAGCGTAATATTTACGGTACCTCCTCTCGGCAGCAAGAAATTTCTCCTACAATATATTGTGGTATTATTTGACTTTAAAGCGCATGCGTCATATCCGTGGTATTGGCGATATCGGATTTCAAACACCCGCACGTTATATCAACCCTCCACGGTATACTTAGTTACTGATTTTGGTTTCATTTTGAAATAGCGTGCTTCTGATTTTAAAAATATCCGAGATTGTCGATGTTGCTTTTGGATCTCCTGTGAAAAACGAATAATACAGAGGAAATAAAAATAATCACAAGGTATGTATCTATTATTTTCAATAAATATTTTATGCATAAATAAATATTTAATCATGCAATTTCGTTTCTATAGATGTTTTGAGAAATGTTTCAAAGTTCAGCAATTTTAAATAAAAAATTGTTTTTTTTTATTTGTCTTGCATTAAATTATCTCTATTTATTTATTACTGAACAGAAAAAATACTTTCGATTAGAAAAAATGGGGATTTTCGTATCGTAATCTGTGGCTGAATAATAAGTAACAGAAGAATTTGAACCCCCGGGCAAAACCTCTTCGTATATTTTATTTTATCATTTATTACTATTTAATTATTTTTTAATTTGAAAAACTTAAAATCCATTTCGCCCCTTTTCGAATGAAGTGGCGTGACAGATCACGATGCGGAAATATTCCCCCAAAATGCATTTCTGTTGATGTTTCGTGGAAATTATAAATTTTCACAATTTGAATTGAAAAAAAAATTTCAGATAGAAATGGTTAAGTAGTTAAATTTGAAATAGCATTTTCAAAAAAAATCGTTTCTATTTTAGTGATTTAAATTTCTTACATTTTTATTATCTGCAATTTTGAAGAATTCTAGAATTTTATTGAAAAATAATGCTTGAATTTTAGCAATTTTAAAAAACTTAGCACTTGGAGTTTCTTTGAATTTTAGAAAATCAAATGCATATGTATCGATGTTTTGCGAGAATTTATAGAATTCCGCAGTTTTAATTTTTAAAAAAATATATTTAAGTAATATTTAAGTATTTAAAATGGCAAAAAACTGCCGTGATTTTAGCGATTGAAATTCTTTTTATTTTTATCGATGCTTTGAAGAATTTTAGAAAATGCTGCAGTTTTATTTAAAACGGTATTAAAATTATAATATTTTTGTATTTAAATTTAAAATAGCCTTCATTTAAAAATAATGCTTGAAATTTAGCAATGATTTGCGGGAATTTATAGTTTAAAAAATTTTGTGTTTAAGAAAAAATGCCTTGCTGACAAAAGTTTAGAATTTAAATATTAAATAGCGTCTTTTGAAAAAATTGCTTTGATTTTAACCATTTGAAATCCTTTATTCATTTTTATCTATGTTATGAAGAATTCTAGAAAATGCTGTAATTTAATACAATATTTTAATACTTTTATAATATATTTTACCTTTTTTTTTACAATGGCTTAAAATAAAAAAATTACTTTAATTTTAGCAAATTTTTAAAAAAAAATTATTATTAAGGCTTTGTTGAATTTTAGAAAATAGTGGAAATTTATCGAATTCTTCAAATTCATTTTAAAAATATATTCAGGTAATATTTTAGTATTTTAAGTAGCACATTTGAAAACAATTGTTTTGATTCTAGGGATTTGATTTTTATTTTTTCTAAATTTTTTTTGTTGATATTTTCTAGTTAATATATAATAATTAGTAAAGGCTGCAATTTTAATAATGGCGAAATATTTATTAGTAAAGGCGAAATATTTCTAGTAAAGGCTGCAATTTTTTTTATAATAAAATTATATTATTTTTGTATTTAAATTTTAACAAAACACTTGCATTAGAAAATGCTTGAATTTTTGGAATTTGAAAGATTGTTAGTTTCTATTGCGGTTTTGTGGAATTTTAAAAAATCAAAGAATAAATTTTCTTGAATTAAATTTCTTATAAAAAATATGTAGTCTTATTTTAAAATAGTGCGTTGGAAGATTTTTGATTGTATGTACTTTTTTTTTCATTTCTGTTTATTTTTCCCAAAATTATGTTTTATAAACTAAATAAAAAATTTAAAAAAATAATAATAATAATAGCAAAGATTTTGTCACATTATGGATTATGTTAATTGTTGAGTTGTAAAGTAAGACTGAAAACTTTTGTCAAAAAAAATTTATATTGATTTCATTATTATTCTTTTATAGAATATTTCTGTTATGGATGCTCTTACTGATTGTCCAGGATATTGCCAGGTAGTATCAAAGCCCAACACTAAAAGCGCTGTCTGGATTTATTTCGGTTTACCAGCTGATGATAAAGGCCGGATTTTAAACCAAAATATTGTTGTATGTAAATTATGCTCAAAAACTGTTGGATCAAAAAGTGGG
>NC_092214.1:48643587-48663974 GCF_043381705.1 Parasteatoda tepidariorum | reverse complement strand
CTGTAATGGAGCAAATTTTGATGCAAGCAAAGTATTGCTAAGTTGATGATATTTCAACTGTTTGGCGATACATTTCCGTTAAAAAAAAGTGGGTATAATGGATGAAATAATTTAAATTAAGAAAATTAGCAAATAATTTAAATTAGTGAAATTAAAAAAATTATCAAAGAAAAATTTCCAGCTTTTCTTTAAAATTCCCTGATTTTTCCAGGTTTTTATCCAAATTTCCCTGATATTTCCAGGTTTTTTCCAGTATAAAAAAATTCCCTGATAATTCCAGGTTTTCAAGGTTTTCCAGGTGGGTGGCCACCCTGATATAAGAATCGCAACGTACAATATTCAAATCGAGTGAATAAGAATCGCAACATGCAACTTTTATATCACACAAATCTGAAAAGCTATGTTTGATATTAAAATCGTGCCGGCCGATGGTCGAGTAATTAGCGTGCCTGACTGCAAGCGATTGGCTGCTAGTTCGAATCCGGCGCAGGGCATGGATGTTTCACTCTGTGTTTTGTTCTCTATTGTGTGAATGTGGCCCGCCCTGTAAAACAGGTATGTGGCAGTGTGGCGTGGGTAATGTCGCTCGCCTCCGTGACTTAGGTTCACAGGTGCCCACCGGATAACGTTAAATGAGTAACATTTCTGGCATCTTCCTCGGTGAAAAACGTTAAAGTTCAGTGCCTGCCGTTAGGAAAATAATAAATAAATATTAAAATCGTGTGAATAAGAATCGGGATATTAGCAGATTCCAGGCTTGGGACCTGTAAAAGGCTTGTCAGAAGCAGCGTCGTTTGAACTACGAAAATCGGAGCTATCTGGCGGGCGGGTAAAAATGCGAAAAATCTCATTTGCTGCATGTAAAAGGGGAGAAAATAGCTAAAATAAGTAAAAATGAGGAAGGATTGGTAACTATGTAGTTTCAATTTTCTGTTTCTCTTTGAAAATCGGTGAATTTTCTGAAAAAGCGGAATATTTATTAAAAAATATGAAATGTTTAGAAAATCTGAATTTTTGATAAAAAGCTGAAATTCAAGAGATAAAAGTGAAAAAGGCGTAAATCCACTAAAAAGCGGAAAAATCTCATCCCTGAGTAAAGGCTGCAATTTTTTTTCTAATAAAATTATACTATTTTTGTATTTAAATTTTAGCAAAACACTTGCATTAGAAAATGCTTGAATTTTTGGAACTTGAAAGATTGTTAGTTTCTATTGCAGTTTTGTGGAATTTTAAAAAATCAAAGAGTAAATTTTCTTGAATTAAATTTCTTATAAAAAATATGTAGTCTTATTTTAAAATAGTACACTGGAAGATTTTTGATTGTATGTACTTTTTTTTTTTCATTTCTGTTTATTTTTGCCAAAATTATGTTTTATAAATTAAATAAAAAATTTAAAAAAATAATAATAATAGCAAAGATTTTGTCACATTATGGATTATGTTAATTATTGAGTTGTAAAGTAAGACTGAAAACTTTTGTCAAAAAAAATTTATATTGATTTCATTATTATTCTTTTATAGAATATTTCTGTTATGGATGCTCTTACTGATTGTCCAGGATATTGCCAGGTAGTATCAAAGCCCAACACTAAAAGCGCTGTCTGGATTTATTTCGGTTTACCAGTTGATGATAAAGGCCGGATTTTAAACCAAAATATTGCTGTATGTAAATTATGCTCAAAAACTGTTGGATCAAAAAGTGGGGGTACAAGTAACCTGACAAGTCATCTAAAGCATCATCATCCTTTAAAATTTAGGGAATTAAACACTTCAAGCAAACAATTGACAAGAAGTACTATACCTGCCATTGATGTTGATGATCCTTCAGTTCCAGTTGATGCTGAGCAGAACCCAAGTGAAAGTGTGAAAAAGCGGCAAAAAACTATGTTAGATTTTCAACCGCTGGACAGTAAATCGTCTAAAAATTGCACCGAAGCTGTGGCAAAATTTATTGCAACATCAATGCAGCCATTTGCCACAGTGGAAAATCCGAAGTTCAACGAAATGGTGAGGGTTTTGAACCCAAAATATAAGCTGCCTGGAAGAAAGCACTTTTCAACTGTAGCTATCCCGAAATTATATAATGATACGGTTGAAAAGATAAAGGCTGAAATATCTTCCATACAGAGTTGTGATATCGCAATCACTACTGACTGTTGGACATCGATAACCAATACTCCTTTTCTAGCAGTGACTGCTCATTTTATTTTTAATGAATGGCAACTTCTAAGTGCGTGTTTGAACTGCAAACATTTCATAGAGGACTATACATCAGAAAATTTAATTGAAATGTTAAGTAATACTTTAAAAGAGTGGAATATTGATGTTAAAACATTGCCCTCAATAACATCAGACAATGGCACTAACATTGTTAAAGCAATCAGAGATCTGAATGTAAACCAGATTTCATGCTTTGCCCACAATATAAACATTGGTGTCAACCAATCTTTACAACAGTCTTCTTTGAAGAGAGCAATTTCTCGCTTGAAAAAGCTACAGAACACGATTTCTCATTCATGGAAGATGAAAAGAGACTTACAAAGAGCTCAAGAGCAATTGAGTATGAACGTTGAAAGCTTGCCGAGTGCATGTGCGAGTGTTGGTGAAGCACAACAAAACTTTGCAGGCGATTTTTGTCCAACCAGCTTCCTCTTTGCAAAGTTTTGCTGGATTATCCCTCCAGAAAACACTTAATGCTTGAGGGATCTGACATAAATGTTCTTCAAGATTTTGTAAGCGTCACGAATTTGCTTGAAGAAATGTCGAAATCTTTAAGTGGAAGCAACTATATTACAGCTTCCTGCGTTCTGCCGCTGTTGAATAAAGTAAAAAAAAATCTTGAAGTTAATGACAGTGACTCTGAAGTTAGCAGGAGTATAAAACAAGAAATTCTGGGGGCTCTGGAGGCCAAATACAAAGATTCATCCATGGCATTGATTTTGGGTCTTTGTTCATTATGTGATCCGAGATTCAAAGTTAAATATCTAGAAAATGAGTCTGCAGTTAAAAGTAGAGCGATTGAACTTATGGCTGAATCATATACTATGCAAGATGACCCACAAATGAGTGTTCCTTCTTCATCCAGTACTCAAACAGAAAGAAAAGGACTTGCTAAGTTTTTTGACTCAGATGAAGAAGAGGACTTAAATGTTAGGGAATGTACACCAATAGCAAAATCTGAGAGGGAGATGAATGAGTATTTAAATATTTCAAAAATTAGCATTTCGGAATGCCCATTAATGTGGTGGAAAAGACATTATGCCTCTTTTCCGAAATTGCAGTTAATTGCGAGGCGCTTCCTTGCAATACCAGGGACAAGTGTACCATCTGAAAGTGTATTCAGTGTAGCAGGCAATGTTATTACTAAAGATCGTGCATCTTTATTGCCTGACAAAGCTGAGATGCAGATCTTTCTAAGTAAAAATTCCAATTATGTTTAATTGTGTTGCAAAATTTTGAGAAATAGTGTTGTGATGTTTATAATTGTGTTGATGTTTATATTAGTAATTGATGTTTATATTAATAAAATTTTTCTGTTTTAAAATGATGATGCTTCATAATTAGTTGATTCTATGGGATATTTATGCTGCGAGCTAATATAGGATAAGTTCCCCATTCTTTTTAAATGATGCTCTTTAAACACATAAATTTTTATTTGCAAAAAAGTCTTAGCATTTATAATATGCATAACAATTTAATTACCGCGGTATATCATAATATCGTGATATGAAGCACACAATATACCACAATATCGAAATTCTGACATTGCCCAGCCCTAGTGTGTGTGCGAAAAGTGATTACTCAAATTCGAAATTCATGCATCATAAAAAAAAATTTTTTAAAGTCATGCAGAATTTTGTAGCAATAATCATTGAAAAGGCGATAGAGAAATGAAATGCTTACAATGGAGTCTGTGCAGATTGAACGAATTAAAAAGTGAAGACTCAAATTTAAAATTCAAAATTTTTTAAGAAAAAAAAAGTTCAGTGTGTTCAGAAACTATCTTGGAGTGCAGATTTTCCACCCAATTTATGCTTTAAAAAAAAAAAAAAAAAAAAAAAAAAAAAAAAAAAAAAAAAAAAAAAACATTGCTAGGAGTGGAGAAAAGACTCTAAATAGTCTCCTTTTCTGAAAATAGTTGCTTTTTCAGCCTTTTCAGGCAAAAAAAGTTGCCATAGTCGCTTCATGCCAAAAATAGTTGCAAATAGTATTTTAGTCGCCTGTGGCAACCCTGTACAAAATTACTAACATCCTGCACCGCTTTAGTTCTAGAATCATTTCCAGACCTGGTAACAAATTTAATTTACATCTTTTAAAGATCAAATCAGCACTGGAAATCACTGCTGATTTTTCATTGGGCATTTACCACATACTTAACCAATGCAACTTTGGGGAAATTGGACAAACCAAACATGTTATAAAAATTTAGATTAAAAGAACATGACAGATGTGTTTGTCGTCATAAATTCGATATATTTTCTATTGTCGAACTTCAATAATACAAAAATTCTAGACACCCCTTTCACTTCAGCTCATCTTGATGCTTAGAAATCCTGTTTTATTCATATAAATGCTGATTCTCTAATTAATGACTCACAATACTACTTGGAAATGTATCCTACCTTGATTTGCCACTTTTGGTCACCATCACTTCACTCACCATAATCTAATTTTTTTTCCCACATTTCATTTTTAATTTTCATTGTCAACTTTGTATTTCTTTTTCCAAATGTGTTTTGCTTTCCTAATTTATGTGTGGTATGTTTAGGTGGATCTGAGTGCTCAAAAAGAAGAATTTTTTCATCTTAATTTGTGAAGCAAATAAAATGTTTCACTTAATGAGTTAACTTTTGCTAGATTATATTTTTATTTATTTTAGTTGTTGTAAGCATCAATGTAAACAGAAGTGTTTTTATTATGTTAGTTTCACTTTTTGTAAGGAAACATTTAACACCTTTTTTAAAGAGCTTAACTAGACCAAGTCTTGTCTCTGACTTTATCCTTTGTACAGCATTCAGTACATATGAAGCACCATGACACACTGAATTCATATGAAGTTGCTACAAAAGCTTAGGAAACAAAAAGGAATCACCCACTAATGTACTATAGTACATTGATTGCATTGCATTTTGCTAGTAAAGCAAATAAAAAAGATAATTGAATAGTATTAAGAAATGTCAGTAGTTATTTTTAAATTTTGAGAATAATGAATAATTGGAAACCAACATTTTTAATCCTGCAAGCGTTGAACCCCCCGGTAAAATTGCGTTGAAACTTCCCATTACACACTACTTTCACATGAAATAACATGGAAAACTTTTTTTTATGCTGAAAAACCTGTATCTAAAAGTTCAAAAAAGACTGAGTGGATAAGTTGAGCAAGTGACCTACCATTGGATTAAATAGTATGTATGTTATTGAAATTTTATAAAGAAATACAATAGGGAAGCGATTATCCGGAACGATCGGGACCATCGCTATTCCGGATAACTGATTTTTCCGGTTTTCTGAATCGCTACAAAAAGCCTTTTTTTTATTGTTAAACCCAACTAAAAAAAACATTTTTTTGGAAATAATCTTAAAAAGAAGAAAAAAAGATTAAGTAATACACTAATGATTATTTCCAAAATGATGGTAAGGTGAACATCTTTCAAAAAAGAAAGAAAAATCCTAAAATTTTATGAGGAAAAAAAATTTTTTTTTTTAAATGGCAGGAAAATTTATCAAATTTCGTTCCAGTTTTTTGGTTTTCCGGTTTTCTGATTTTCGGATAACGGGTTCTGTACTGTATTGAAATTCACATAGATATCTAATTAGTCAAAGATCAAGTTTTACATTGGGTGTTCAATTTTACACATAAAATTATATCAGTCTACATAGCTAAATTATTTCCCCCAAACTAAACATCAATGAGGTCATTCCCAATTCGAAAAAAAAATTATAAATGATTAGGCAAGGAAAAATACAACTGTTACTTCAAAACATTCTGTAATTCACTTAGTGGCATTCAATAAATTTTCTGATTCTAATTGCTATCTATTTAAGACCTGAAATATGACAAAGTAGAAGATTTTTATAATGTGAAATTTAAAGTTTAGTATTATATAGATTATTTCTCATATCAGTAAATCGACAAAACATGGCAATATGCAACTGGAACAGATTAATATAAATTCTTTAAAATCATTTATAAAATACAGTTTGAAACAAAAATATGCACCAACGTATTTATTATTTACCGAAACAATTTAAATAACCAAGTGAATTAGAGCTAAAAACCAGCATATAAATTTTAGTTCTCTTTAAAAATTGTAAAGTTACTGCGGTTTATGGAGAATTGCAGTCAATAGAATTGCATTATACAGATCTTCTATTGTAGTGCAGTTTTAAAACAGTTTGGTAAGTTGTAACAATTGGGAATTCATTTTAACATAACTTTAAAACCTCACCAGGTAATAATCGTCTAGCTACTTGCTCAGCTAGATTTAGTAATGGTCCAGAACAAGGCCAACCAGGATCCACATCAAGACCAGCTCGTTTGGATAGAAGATGAGCAGAGAGCAAACCTCCAACAACTTTAACAAAAATAAAAGCACAATAATTATAAGTACAATGTAATTTGTCAAAAATTATTAATATAGAAATTTATTAAATTTAAGATTGATATACATAAAACATGAGGCATACTATAAGATGCAACTAACAACTGTTTATTTCTTATAACAATTATAAAGATTTGAGAAATTTTACTTAAATAGTAGCAAGGTTAGTTTTTACAAACAAGAAAAAACTTCAAACAGTTCCAAACAAATAAAATGTCACTTAACCTCCCCCCAAATTTTGAGGCAAACATGCAATATATAACATGTTTATAATGACAAGCTCACTCAAACAATCTTGTGTTATTCTGAATCATCGTTATAACAGACTTTAACAGTATAATTAAAAACAATATAGATCTTTGAAATGTATCTTAATTTAGAGAATTTTTAATAACAGCATCATTTGTTTTTCCTAGAAAAATGGCAACACAATTGCAATACATGCAATCTCTGAACAATAAACATGTGAAATTATGAAAAATGTAATATGAATATAAAATCAAACATATTTAAAGCAAATTTTAAAGAAAAATTAATCAAAATCTTCAAAACAATTAAAAGAGAAATCACTGAGAAAAATAATATCTTAACAATCATTAAGAATGTCTGTTTTCTGGGTAACAACTTTTACATCACTAAATAGGAATGAAGCAAACCATTTCTGCTTCCTAAAAAACAAAGGCAAAACTGTGCATCCTTGAACCGAACCAATTTTTTAGTATTCTCCTGAATAATTCTAAGAAAGCAAAGCCTTAATTTTTTCTTTCAACAATTCATTCACTCACATTCTTTTTAAACCTGTCTCTCTTACACAGTTTCATTTTTAGTTTTCCGCAAAGCAATGACATTTCAATTTGATCTTAATACACCAGTGATATTAAAAAAATGAGAGTATTTAATGGTGACGTGAGAGTATTTAATGGAAAGAGCTATTATTCAGTATTCACTACTCATCTGAATTTGTTAGAAATTGCAGTGGGGCTTTGATCGAGTTGGGGTGCTTGTTCGGTATAATACGGTAAAATTACATTTCATTGAACTGCAACACTAACATGCTTATAATTTGGTTTAATCCATAGTTAGACAATATACAAAGTTATAAAACTAACTTCATACACACTAAGGAATCATGAAATTATTATGAAACATTTTATATGTTCAAGGTAAAGATTCAACTTTTTGGCTTCCTCTAAAAATTTTGTAGTAAAAAAATTTTTTCAAGTCAAAAGCAATGCTTTTACCATCAGATTTTCATGAACTAACTAATATAATAAGATTTTCATGGTTTGTAACCGCACTCTGGAAACCAACATCTTTATAGTTTAACTAAGAAAGTGGTGGAAACTTTGAGCTCCTTAAGGTTTATTTCACTTTTTGTATATTTCAACATTTGTTTAGAACAAAATTCAAAATTTAGGCAAAATTGGTTGAAGTTTCTTAACAATGAAATTTCTAAAAAATCATAAATTTAAATTTTTATTTCCGAAGAATTATGACCAATATCATTCAAATTTTGGATTTTGTCATTTAAAAATATATACTCTAAAATAATGTAAAAATTTGTATGTCTTACAATTCAAAAGTTTTAATAACATTATTGAATTAAATGATAAGATATTGCAAAGAATTATTTTTCAGAAGAAACTATGTTTGAATAAACAAAAAAGTTTCGATTTGCTTTAATATTCTCAGAAAAATAAGCAAAAGGGGAAATTAATATTAAGGGGCTCAAACTTTTGACTGTTCTTGTTAAATAATTGGGACCATAACTTCCAGACTGAGGCTATTTTGAGGGTCAGAAATTAAAATTTGTAATTGTAGTTCATTTACACCGCACTAGAGCTGGCTTTTGAGCCTTTGGCGATGGTCTGGGAAACATCCATGAGGATGATCCGAAGACATGCGACCACAATTTTGATCCTCTGCAGAGCGGATGGCATCCCCGCTTCGGTAGCCTGACGACCAGCACGCGAAGTCGAGCACTTTACGGTAGAACAGTTTAACGAGGACCAATAACGCACACCCTCGGTCCCTACGCAGACTGATCCAAGTGGTCACCCATCCGCACACTGATCGCAGCCCGTGATACTTGACTTCGGTGATCTGCTGGGAACCGTGTCTTAACAACCAGTCCACTGCGGGACAAATTAAAAATTCTTAAATGATACATACACTCATGGACAAAAATATTAGCGCACCAAGAAGGAGTCGTCAAAATGAAACGAAATTTTACATACGTATTGACTACTTTGATATAAGTAAATGATTAGAAAATCAAAGAAAAACAATAATCTTTGATTTTCTAATCATTTGCTTACATCAAAGTAGTCATTACGTGTGTAAAATTTCATTTCATTTTGACGATTGAATTTTTTTGTCCATGAGTGTATGAAAAACGCATAAATAATGCCTCATAAACAGACATACTACAGGTGTAGTCAACAAAAAATAAACACCTTTTAAGCACTCAAAAAATATTTTTAAGCACTTTGAAAAATATCATTAGACAGGGTTGGCAAGTTTCTGACAATTGATGGTTTTATCCAGTTTATTTACAGTGACGAAGACGATGGCACATCACAAACAATGAAATTAACAAGAGAAATGAAATTTTCTGTCACTAAGAGAGAAAAAAAATTACAATGCTTAGTTGGTCCCCGTAATCAGCAAAATTTCGAGAGATTTCTCAATTCTATTACGGAGGGCATAAAATGAAGTCTGAAATTGAGAATATCTTGCAAAATGCAGCAGGGTTGCACATCATGAGAGTCAAAAATCCTTACCACCCCAGCTCAGTATACGCAAGTGCGGACCCGCAAGCATTTCATCAAACACGGTGTTTTCATACACTACAGACCGGCGGTACGCCAAAATAGATTGGGGTTAATTAATTGGGAAAACGTTAAATAAGACAATGTCTTTTTGCAAAATTTGTGGCGAAAATCAACATGGTAAAGAAAAATATAAAATTTTGGAGAAATATAAAAATATAAAAACCTCCATGGAAAAAAGCACCTTTAAGGGCTTTTAAAAAACAAAAATTGAAAATAAGCACCTTTAAGCACTTTAAAAAACGCTAGGCACCCTGTACTATAGTTTGGGTTTTGTAATGAAGAGCTTTCTCCTATTTTTTAATCATGCATACAGTACAATGTGCAAAAAGTTAACACCTTGATTAACTTTTGATCTAATAACCAGATTTTCACATGTCTCAATCTTTATGGTTCAAGAGCTGCACTTTAACTATGCTTATCAATTAAAGCATGTAATTTTGAATAACAAAATAAGAGGAATAGTTCTCAAGACATCGAATTTTAAATATGTAGCTGTTTAAACAGATTGAAATTTACTGTTAGTTTTTGGTTAAATACTTACCTCTGATGTTAGTTTCAAACACTGACACATTGATGTTGACATTAAAATCTGCAGTTGACAGCAATGTATTAACCACACGGCGAAACTCTGAGTAGTTCTTCATCACAACCAAAGTGTCTAATGCATCTATCAATGTTAAAGAGAAGCTTCCCCAAGTATCCATGCCTCGACAAGAAATTGGTTGCAATTCATCATAGGGATATGCGCTTTTTAAGTAGTGATCATAAGCATGCTGAAACATTTGCACAACTTTTTCTCTAAAGATCAAAACAAAATAAAATATATTTGAGTAAAATTAAATGTTGAATTACATTAAGAATTTAAATAAATATTATTTAAAATAAAATATTAGTTAAATAAAATAACACCCTTAGTACAAATTAAAAATATAATTATATAAAGAGGTATCAAATTATTAAAAATAAAAACAATAAAAAATACACACTAAGCAGCCAATATTTATGTTTCTAAAGCTTAATGATTTTAATGAATTTTGTAAACTTTAAATAGCGTTTTCTTTGAACAGTGTTTCTCATATAGGTATACTTACAGTAACTTTTTTTTACTTTTTCACCTAAATTACTTAAAAATAAAAGAGCTCATATGAATTTTATATAGTTCTCTTTTATTTTGCTTTAAGTTTGTTAACTTGAAACATAGTTTACTAATAAAATTAATGACTTTTTTCATTGACATTCAATTTAAAAAATTTGCTGAGCAAGAACATTTTTGTACAAATTCGCCTAGGTTGTGTAAAAGCAAGTTGGTACACACTTACTTAATTAAAACTTATGAAAGGAATACCATTTTTAACTGTATTACGCATCGTTAAAGGTTCAAGTAAATTTGGTTAAAATTGAAGGAATTATGCATGTAAATATGAAAAATATTATTCTTATAATACATTTAAAATTCATGAAAGCTCATTCCCTTAACACATTTCAATGTAAAAAGCTTTATACCTTTCTTATTTACATGTAATTCTTTTGACAAAGATTACAAATGCAAACTTTGCAAAAAAATTAAAAAAATAAATCAGAAGCGATTGCATAGGGCAGTCAACAGCTTACCTGTTGTAAAATTTTATCTATCACACCATAAAATTCACAAAATTTATAATAGTGTCAAGTTAAAATTGACTGACCTGAATTTCCAACATTTAAATTTCTTTCTATATATATATCTCTCTATACATTTACCTTTTGAAATCTCTCAAGTTAAAACTCACTCTCAAGATACAATGGTTCCTTGGGGTATTAATCCACTTTTCCTTCGAGGAGAATTTCATATCCCCTTCCTTACCCGTCAAATATCGAAGGCATTGTTATTAGTCTTTGAGTGATTGTTTTGAAAGAATTCTGAATGCTCTGCGTGTGTACTATGCATGATTCTTTATTGTCTTACGAGATCATCGCCAACAAAACCAATTATTTTTATTTTTTGAATCCGGAATGAAAAATGTAGTAGAAGAGTACCGATTTCTGTGTGGATGCTAGTTTCTGTTTCCGTTGGATCATTAAACTGGTTAAAGTGATTCTTCGCTTACCTGACTATGTACCAATCTTCATTTCTATAGTTCTTTCTTTTTTCCCTTTTCTTCTTCTTTTTTTAATCACCTTTATTTTAATCACTTTATTTTGTTATTCACAGATATATTTTAAAACAAACGGATTCACCAAATAAAAAGTTAGTTTTTCATTAATGCCTTAGATGCAATAAAAATTGAATAAATTTGTGTCATGAAATTTTTAGTATAATAAATTCACCACATGTTTTAAAATGCTTTAAGACAGGGAAAAAATTATATATCTCATTTAACCATTATAGCTTTCTGATTATGTCATTTTAATTATAAATATTTCCCAAGTATTTTATTTCCTCAAATCTAGCTACATACTTCGCAAGAAGGCAATTAGAAAATATTGTTAGAATTATGTAAAAATTATTCGTTGAGGTGTAAACAAATTAGTTAAGTAGTTTGTTTGTAATGACGTACAGGGGTGTGCTGCCGGAGCAAACTCCTAGATAAGAAGGATATGAAAAGAATAGTGTAATAATGCAATCTTTAGGAGAGGAGATTTTATTAAATAAAAATGAAAAAAACATTGGAATAACATGCATTAATAAAATTTTTTATTTTAAATTTATATATATGTATGTGTCTAATCATATATACAAGAGTTTGACAAAATAATTTAGAGACTTCGATACTAACACATTTTTTAATATTTAAAAAATAAATACTTAGAGAATCAGTTCATAAATTTAAAAGATATTAGATGGTACGATTTCTCCTACATATCAATGAAGTTTAATGCTTTTTGAAGTTTGAGATACCGACAATGAGCTACAAACGGAAAAAAATGTTTTTCAACAACTGTGCCAAAAAATGTGTGCAATAAATTTGTAACTCATAACTATTATTTTGGATATTATATGCAATAATTGGGCAAAACTTCGTACACCTTGGTTAAATATTTATAGTGATGTATGAACATTTTTATAAAAACGAATTTTTTATCTTTTTTGCTACAGCTTAAATATTTAAAAAAATTAAACAAAGCGTTTGAATCAATTTTAAACTGATAACGAAATTATTGCTTTAAAATTTAAAAAATAATAATAAAAATTGTGCCAGATAAGAGTAATTGAAGTAGTTGCTTTATACAGCGCATGTGCGGAAAAAAAAAAATTTTAAATTATCTTAATTTTACAGTGAATCGTATTTGACAACTAACAAGTCTGATTTGAATATCTTAAAAATGAAAAAAGTTTCAAGCAATTTTCTAAGTAGTTTTCTTACTCTTTTAAGAGAAAGCTCAAAATTATGAGGGATTTTCCACAAATTTCATTTTGTACTATTAAACAAGATTTATTAACAAATGATAATATCCTACTAATGATGGTCTGGACAACAAAGTGTGATGGAATTAGGAAATAAAACATGCGAAAGAAAAGAAACTTTAATCGGCATAATCTCCAACCGGTGTCATTTATAAATCTTGTTTAATAGTACAAAATGAAATTTGTGGAAAATCCTTTGTTATTTTGAGGTTTCTTTTAAAAAGAAAAAAACTCCTTAGAAAATTGCTTAAGATATTCAAATCAAATTTAAGTAGTTGTCAAATAAGATGCACTACAAAATTAAGAAAATTTTTTAAATTATTTATTTATTTTATTTAGTTATTTTTTTGCGTATATGTGCAGTATAAAAAAAACGTTAATTACACTTATTTGGAGCAGTTTTTAACATTTTTTAAAAAATTTTATGTCAATAATTCTTCAATCAATTTAAAATTAATTCAAAGTTTTTTTTTTATTTTATTGAATTTTTTTAAAGTTATTAAAAAAAACGCAAGACAAAAAAATTTGTTTTTTTTTTAAAAAAAAAATTTATTTTCTAATTTTTTATAAAAATATTCATATTTTCAAAAATATTTAAGCTACGTTTACGAAGTTTAGTTCAATTATTGTATATAAGAACCAAAATAATAAGTTACAAATTTATTACTAAATTTTTTTGTCATAGGGTGTTCAAAAGCATTTTTTCCGTTTGTTATTCATTCTCGGTGCCTCAACCCTCAAAAAGCTTTAAATTTCATTGATATGTATAAGAAATCGCAGGATCTAAATATATTATTTGATTCTCTAAGTATTTTCTGAGAAATATCAAAAAATGTGTTAGTATCGAAGTCTTTCGATTATTTTGTGCAACTCCTGTAGTATTCTTTTAATGAAAATTCGAACATTTATCTTCATTTTGAATGAAAAAATCGAACATTATGATGTTAATAATTTGGAAGTATACTTTTTTAATAATCGTTTTGTTTAAAAAAAATTAACCACTAATGTAGACACGTGAGGGGGCTATTGTGGATAAGTTATAAAAAGAATTATTTAATCAATTGTTAATTATAAAAAGTAAATAAAATAAAAATACCATTAAATTTTCAACTTGGTTATTCGATTTGTTAATATTCTGTCCCACCGCTATATTTTTAATAAGATACAGCGACCGCTGTGTCTATAAATGATAGCAAAATGATAAATTATAGCATTTTTTCACTTAATAATTTGAAAATAAACAAAAGAACCAATAATAATTTAGCAAGTTTTTTGTGTTTAAAATAGTAGTTAGAAACAGCGCAGGTGTGGAAATCAAAAAAAAATTTCGACAAATTCTGTAAAAGCTCCATTTGAATGGGGGGGGGGGAATTAAACATTTTGGGCAATTAATAACATATTTTTCTGGAATTTATATTTAAAAAAGCATTTGGATAAGGAAGGATTTTAAATAATTTAGATAAATACATAAAATGTGGTCATCATGCTCTGAAGTTGAAGGGGTGTGCAACCCTAAGTCTACCAGTCCTCTTTAACCCCCTATATCATTATCTCCATCATAGCTGCAGCTTCTTAGAGGGGTGGGGGCTGAAATCCAGGTGCATCTAAAAGTGGATTAATACCCCAAGACACCAGATACAATATGTAATTTACTTGCACTTTCATTTTCGGAACAGGTCTTCTCAAAGCTAAACGTTATTTCTTATGAATTCTTATGACAGCTTCTCAAATTTCATTTGACAGTTTCTCAATCAAAAAAACAATTTTAAAAAAATGAAATAAATTGAACACTCTTTATTTCATAAGATGTTTTCTATTTATATATTTTTAGTAAAAAGGGTAATATTATTTAAGTTTGTGAGATCTAAAAAGTTTATAAAAATTATACTCTGAATATTTTATTTTAATAGGTTTTTGGCTCTGCAGCAAACCAAATGTTTTATCCACACATTTGCCAAAAAAAACATCTACGATTAAAATATTTATCTCAACAATAGGAAAACATAAGAATTATTAAACCATACAAGATTTTACAAAGCAGTCGAATTAAGTAAATTTACTGAATATCTATCTTTGAAACAAATTATCATTTTCGGAGAAATGAAATCTCAAATTTGACTGATCAGGAGTAGAAAATTTTATAGCATTTAAAATGTCACTCCTTTTCTCTTTGACATTTATCAATAAAACCTCACTTGAAGATAAAAATTCAATACGAGAAAACCTTTCTCTTGCATTAAATGTCTGACTGAGAATTAATATGCATTAATAATTAAAAAAATTTCCATTAATTATTAAAAACATTCAGGAAAATTAGATTAATATAAATAAATTGTTCATTTCTGTTCAACGATTTACAAATGTTTTTGCTTTTAAAGACAGACTTTACAGGGTGGCAACGGAAACAGAAACTGTGAAAGAAATT
The DNA here is from genome assembly GCF_043381705.1 of Parasteatoda tepidariorum. NCBI lineage: Eukaryota > Metazoa > Arthropoda > Arachnida > Araneae > Theridiidae > Parasteatoda > Parasteatoda tepidariorum. The sequence continues at coordinate 48,648,728 of NC_092214.1, read as the reverse complement.
CTCTGGCCTTTTCCTGATGAAGCTTACTGCATTTCTCTTATTTTAAGTTGTTAACATAGTTTCCTAACTTATTATCTACTTAGAATCATTATAAATGTTCCATAAGCATAGTTAAAACACTTTTCACTAGTTACATGATATGAAAAAAAAAAAAATTCTTTTAATTTTTTAAATCCTAAAATGCAATTAAGAACAGCAGTTTTGATCTTTTTTTTTTGTGTACAAAAAATCTCGCCAAATAAGTAAGAGAAACATCTTTGCTCAAAACTTTAAAGCAGTTCAATAAGTAGAAAATGCTCTTGCACAGAACCAGAATAATGTATTAGAATAAATATATAAATAATATAATTATATTTAGATTCATAAATAAAATCACTATGTGCTACTTAGGATGCATTCAAGACCTTAAAGCCAAAAAAGACACCATTCTCAAAAAAAAAAAAAAAAAAAAAAAAATTATCAATATTTTTTTAGAAGTAGAAGAGTCTTTTTTAAAAATTTAAGTAACACAGGTCTAAAATAAAGAACAACAAAATTTCTAAAAATTAAAGCTGATAAACATTTTATAACAAACGCTTAAACTACTTTAAATTCATCTGGTCAACAAACATGCATTTTATTCACAAGAATTATACATAACTAGTTAATCAGAAATATTGCTTTTTACCTTCTGTTAAACTGGAATCAAATTTCTAAAAAAAATTGCTTAAAACAAAGTGAAAACTTTTGTTTGTATCATATTTTACATTTTCAATCACAGATGACTGGTGCGGCATGAATGAAAGTTAAGTGTCATTCATCGGTGACTGATATGGCACTCAACTGGAATCCCTCAGTCAGATGTTGAAATTTAATTGTATAATTTTAATTTAATTTTCTATTTTAAAAAAAATATTAGTTATTTTTTAATTAAAATTGTTTCAATAATAACATAATAAATAATATACAAATAAATGTAAAATTATTATGTTTGACAAACTTTTTTTTTTGATTAAAGTTACATCGGTTTTAATGAACATTGTCAACATGGATTAACATCCATTAATAAGGATTCCAAAAGAAAATATTCATTTATGCTTATCCTTGATTTTTTTTTAAATATTTGTTTTTTTAGAACTTACATTGACATGTTTCATTAGAATTCACATTTTTTTTCAATCTTCTATACCTGTTACATCAATTCTCTCTCCATTCCAGACATCATGACATTATTACTGTCCTTTAGTTCCTTCCTCTTAGGGAGCACCTTTTCTCTCCCCTTTTCTTCTTCTCCTTACCAGATTTATATCTGTCTAGCAACCCCATGGTGACCTTTTTTTTGTAGATCACCAAGAGGTTGGCAATATTTGGCTTCCTCATAATTATGATAAAAATCCTAACCAACTCGAGGGGTATAACTCATACTCCCTACAAGCAAACCTCTACTTTAAATTTGTGAGTTCAAAATCCATTTGGAGCTTTGGCAACAGTAATTAACAAAAAAGATCAAGACATAGAAATATTCCCTCATAGATACCCTCTTGAAAACCTCTAAATATTTTCTTATCAAAAGAATTTACAAGTTTAAAATTCATTGGGGGAAAATAATTTTTATCGTGATCTATGGCAGAATAATTGCTAAATCTTGGCATCAACCCAAGGGAAACTGTAAAAACAGCACAGAAGGAGATGAATTTGTAAGCTAGGGAAGATTTCTATATCGTTCTCTGCAACAGAATAATCACCAAGTTTTGGCTACTACCAGGCAGTGGCCCATGAGAAACTAAAATAAAATAAAAGAATCACACAAAGAAAGCGCCCTGAGGGTGTAACTCATGGTCATCTCTGAGCAAACCTCTACTTGCTTTTTTTTTTTCAAATTGCAAATTAAAAATCTCTTTAACGATTGTAGTTGGCGTGAAAGATCATGATATTGAAATTTTCTAGTTACAAATTATCTCTGAGTTGGTCTAATTTGGTCATGTCGTTTTTCAAGTTTTAAAAGAAAGGTAAAAAACTTTGTAATTCTTTTGACGGGAAGATTTCCTTATCATGATCTGTGGCAGAATAAGCATGAAGTCTTAGCAGCTTGCAAGAAACTAAAATAAAGACATCACAGAAAGGGACCAACTCCAAGGGTATAACTCTTAGCTAACCTCTACAGGTCTTTTTTCTTTTTTTTTTCAATATAAAATCAATTTGGCAACTTGGTGATTGTTGAGCGGCAGATCACAATACGGAAATATCCCACTTTTGACATAGATACCGATACGAAAATCTTCTCAATGCTTCAAATCTTTAAAATCCTGTCAGGTTTTTAAAAATTTGTCAGGTAGGATACAAAAACTTGATTTTTTTTTCCGTTAATTATTCCTACAATTATTTTCACCTTTATGAATTAGCAAATGCAAAAATAAAGGGAGACAAGGCAAAGAATATGATTTTCAATACCTATCTCATAATTTCAACATACAGAAATCTATTACATCTAGAAATTAACCGTATGGCACAACTGTTATTATTTGCTTACCTATACACTTTAACATCATCGTCAGAAAATGTTCGAAATGAATGCGATTCAAAAGTAATAATACTGAAGATCAAAATATAAACATAACAAAAGATACACACGTAACGCATATTTCCACATTCACGTTACCATTGCCGTAATAAAAAACATAACAATAAAATCACATTAGTCGAAAATAGCAGGTGCAGTTTTACTCGTCGATTATCAACAACCAAGAGATTGATCCAGGTTGCAGGATTTGCTTTAAGATGATGCTGACTAACAGGCATTTTTGGAGCTCCTTGCAGTATTTTGCTTATAGCTCGCTTATTGTAGAGTGAAAGATAGGCTGTTGGTGCAGCTTATTTACGTCGCACTAGAGGTCCCGCGGAAGAATGATCGTTAAGACACGGTTCCCAGCAGATCACCGAAGTCAAGCATCACTGGCTGCGGTCAGCGTGCGGGTGGGTGACCACTTGGATTAGTCTGCGAAGGAACCGAGGGAGGGTGGCATCGGCTCTCCTTAAACTACTCTATCATAAAGTGCTTGACTTCTCGTGCAGATCGACGGGCTACCGAAGCGGGGGGTGCGATCTCCTCTGCAGAGGATCAAAATTATTATGGCATGCCTTCGGATCATCCTCAGGGATGTTTCCCAGACCATCACCAGTAGCCCATTGTGCAGCTCTAGTGCGAGGTTGTTGGTTTTGTAGCTCATTTACGTCGCACTAGAGCTGCACAATGGGCTACTGGCGATGGTCTGGGAAACATCCCTGAGGATGATCCGAACCCAGATAGCAATATAATGTTTTTTTCACCCAACAAAAACCTTTTCCTGTAAACCTAAAAAGGGTTTTTACACGGTTTACGTGTAAACCTTCTAACCTTAAAACGAGGTCTGCGAGAATCTGCTCTATTCTACGCACATTACCCTAATACAAAACCTTGGAAAACAACCTTCTACCTAACAACCTTAAAACGAGGTTGTCTTAGGGTTTTCAAGAGAAAAAAAACTTGAATAACGCTAGTTCTAAGATGAAAAATCATTCTAAATCTACATAATTATAAGGTTTCTGTTTGCAGCGTTTCGTATGCTCAGTTAAAATCCACCTTGTCATGAGATTTTCATTGACAATGCAATTTAATACTATTGCTAGTGTACGTCAGCTAAAACGTCATTCTGAACGTGATGTCATCTCTCCCACGATTGTATGACGGCACGTTTCATTATTTGTTTTATATTTTACTTCTTATAGCTTCTCAGCCCGAAGAAAATTCTCCTTTCCATCAATTTCGCTTGATTATTTTGGGGGAAATAGTCATTTTTTATCAGTTTGACTTACTTTGCTGTAAGAACTTAAAGATTTACAAGATAAAATAACGTCTAATATGAATTTTTTTTTTATTCAACGATTTATGAAAACACAATATAAATAGAACGTAAGTAATACTTAAAGAGGGTCTGCGTATTTTCTTCTTTCTTATTCGGAAATTTATGCAGTGTGAGAAGTTTTGATGAGTGCAAAAATGTTCAGTTTTTTGTATATCAAAGAAAATTAACATGAAATATCTTCTTTTGTCAAAATAAATAAAATGCAACTGATTATTTATCTCTTACTTAATATGTATTCTATGATAAATGTAGGAAACTTAATGATAACAAAATATTTTTTAAAAAAAGTCCTTTAATGAATGTAGAAATTCCAAACATATTTTTTTTAGCACACAACAACAAATAAATATTATGATTATCATAACAATTAGTATATGACAAGTGCATTAGTACAAATCAGATATGCCATAATTATATTAGGCATTTTGTCAATATATAAAAATATTATCTGTATAATAACCATTAGTGAATAATACAAAACAGATGTACCATAATTAAATCAACTATTTCGTCAATACATAAGCAAATGATATTACAGGTTGTTGAGGATTCATGATACCAGATGGCGCTGAGCGCAAACAATTTCTTATTATTTTTTCTTCACTTCTTAAGTTTCAGTTTGGATTTAACCACTGAACCACAATGAAATAAAATCCTTTTTATTATTACAATTTGTGTAATTATTGTTGAATTCGAATCAAGGTGCTACACCGGCCGAAAATAGGCCACCTGCATGAAATGTAAGTTAACATTTGTTTTGTTTGGTCTCCCTTAAGTCGGTAATTTATTTTGATTTTTCATTGTATTAGTTGTATTGTATTTGTTTTAGTAACGTGCGAGCTGTTTATAATGGATGATTTTGAAAAATTAAAGTCCAAAAGAGCAGTAATCAGACAGCTGATTACAAAATTAATAAATAAAATTGATAAATCGTTATTAGAAACACTTCCTGATTATCCTGATTTGTATGATTATCTAAACCAGTTAAATGTAAAAAACGAAACTTTAAAGGATCTTGATTTGAAAATTGAAAATTATTTTGATAAAAGCGATGAATTAGAGAGTGAAATCATACAAAGTCAAGAGTATCAAGATCGAGTAGTGGCTTATAAAGGCAAAATTGAAAGATATTTACTGAAATGCCAGACTACAAGACAGGAAGTAACGGTTAATAGTGGTAACAATAATTTACAAGAAAATATAACTTATGGAAATATCTCGCACGTTGCTAACGTTAAATTACCTAAATTGGAGATAAAC
>NC_092214.1:48637428-48643566 GCF_043381705.1 Parasteatoda tepidariorum | reverse complement strand
AAAAAAAAACAATAGAAAAGATGTAAAAAGAAAACAAAAAAAGAAGGAAGGAAACTTTTACAATTCTAGTTATTCGTCGCCAAAAAAGTGCTGAACTAACGTTTTGGTAAATGGGGTGTTTTAAACTTATCCAACAATTTGTTGCTGCATGCATTTTTCCCCCACTTGACTGAGTTTCAATGAAGAGAAAGGAGAATCATTTACACCCCTTTTACTTATCTCACTGGGTGGGAACCGTGGTCGAGTTCAAGTGAAAAACCTTCCTTCTGAAAACTGCCGTAACAGGGGAACTCAAAATCTCAGACCCTACCGGAATGAAAGAGTTAATCATATTTGCAATGTATATTTTGAAAATCCTTCTCCAGAAGTAAAAAATTATATACATCTGTATGCGAAGCATCATAAGCAAAACGAAAGCTCGATTGAAATTTTCCTACCAAAATTCATCATTGATATCATCATACATAAAATATTTTCAAAAACATGATAACAACTAGGTATCGAAGTCCTTGGTTCTTTAAAATCAGGGAAACCGTTCTTTAGAGAGAATCTGCATTCATCAGAGAACAAGCGTCTCTAGTTGACGTTGCCCGTTTCAGTGTTTTGGAGGGCAAAGAATGCACTCCTTCTGAGGAACACAGAAGATATCTTATATAAGATTGTTTTTCTCATCTCCAGTTCGATTTTATGGATAAAAACGCTCGTCCATACAGAACCGGGCTGTTTAATGAATACTTTGAGGCAAAGATGATTAAACCAAAATACCCACGTCAGAATATATCAGCCATGCTCTTGGTAGAACAATTGCTCCCCGCTAGTTTCCCAAAAACATCAAGGGTCTAAGAACTGCATAAATGGAGTAGAATTTATTGTCCCGAGACTGACTAACTTAAAACATTCTTTTAACTTCTTAAACAGCGGGCGAGTTTACTGTGGGACCTGAATCTCCGTCCGGGATATGACTTTTTCGTCATTGTTTTTGTCATCTTTTCAAAGAAAAATATCGAATGATGTTGCTCGAGTTCTCTACGTGTTTGTTCTTGAACTTTTTGACAGGAATGTGCGCATAATTCACTTTCATGACATATCAAGAAAAAGAAAGAATATCATTTGGGACGAATAAAATTTCTTATAATTTTACAAATACTCTATATTTAAATCGTTTTTACTATGATAGCATCTATCTGACATCCAAGAATGTATTCAGACATATTTAAATTCAATTACCATTAATATATTTTTTTCCATAAATATATTTTAAAAAAAGTTAAAGGCACCATTATGTTTGGGCAGGTCATGCAAATGGCCATTTTGTATGAAAAAATAAAACATATTTTTATAAAAAATACTACAGGGACATAATTAATATTACAAATTATTGGGATACATTTTAATTTTTCACTGATGATTGAAAAGAAATTGTAAATATCCCCCGTAGTAGCCTCTTTACATATCATCTTTCTCTTTAATGACTGAAAAATGCAATTATTTAGAAATAAGTAGTTATGAAGTAACAGAAACATTTATAAAAGTTTGGCAGACAATTCTAATATTTATTTTTTCATTTTATTATAATGTTTCAGATGGAAGAAACTACGTATAATTATCATCCAAGATATATTGATAATATTAAAATTCTATATTCATATTTGAAATCGTGGAATCGTTAATACCTTATAGAAAAATGTGAACGGATAGGAAAATGTTAATCTGTTATTTATGTAACTTTTTTAAAGGAAAACTTTTTATATTAGGGAAAAACTAAGAACGAGAAATCGCTTCATGGAAGTGACGTTCAATAGGTGACGGCGGTTCGTCGATGGATCAAAGTTTCACACAGTTTTTCATCTTATTCAAATAAAATACTTCACAAGAAAAAAAAAGGTTTCCTAACATAACCAGGATCTTAAAATTTTAAAAAAAAACGAAACCAATGAATGATTATCACTTCCTTAATCACGGTTTTTACGTTTGTAGCTTTGCTTTGGTATATAGTTGCTACGTAGATTTTTCTTATAAGTGCTTATTGGTATTACTCACCTTATAAGTAATACCTATGAAACTTAAGGACAATCCACTTTGACATTATCACGACGTTTTTTTTATTTTATTTTTAATTATTTATTTATTTTCTTCATTTTTTAAGTTTCTCCTAGCCTAACTGGGTCTCTGTGCTCTTTCACTCTTGAACGCTTTACCTTTAAAGTCACGCACAAAAGACATAAATTATTTTATTTCGACTATAAATTAAGATTGTTTGAAAGGATTTAGCCATTTCATTTAGCATTCTGCATATTCTGTTCGGTAGGGAGCTGCACTGCAATAATTGCACTGCGCAGAACATAGTAATATATCTCTGATATTTCTAAGAGTCTCCACCTCCTGCACTATAACGCTCCCAAATTGTACGATTGTTTTGATTGTTTTCATATGAAGAACTTTCAAAATCAAGCAAATTATGATTCAAAACAGCGTTAAGGGATCTAAACAATATATTGATCATAAGACTCACCTTTTCTTGCCTTTATTTTAGTTATTTTCTTTGTGAAATGATGCCTAAATCTTTACAAACATGTCATTTCTTCTAAATCTGTGCTGCCATAACAGTTTTACATGTCCTGTCATCCATCGAAATAAAAGAAGAGGGGAGAGTGTAATGTGCAAATCTAATGTTAAAATGGGATTTATTTAGCCCACCAGCCTGTACTTGGGAGATATATATGTCCCTTAAGGTTCAAAAAGGATGAAACAGGATATCCTTCATTTGTTAACGTTTTAGTGACAGGGATAGAAAAAGAATAAGACATACTTCTTTTTAAAAAAAATGTTATTATCTTAATTTCTCTTTAGGTATTAGTCATGATGGTGAAGGTCGAAGAATGTATTTCAATCAGCGATACAGAGAAAAGCCAATGGAGAGATACTATTATCCAATTGTCAATTCATGGGAATACGGATGGGATTATAAACAATATGAGTGTGAGGATTGATCACGAAATAAAAATGCTAAATAAAATAATACTTCGGAATTAATGTTATTTTCCTTTACTTATTTTGAATGCCGTTCATATTTTACGACATCTGTTAGTCAGGAATTTTGAAAAAAATAATACAAAATACAAAAATTAAATTTAAAAAAAGCAAACAAAAGTCCCTTTGACCCAAAAACGCTCCGTCGGGATGCCGATCGAGTCATCGACTGGTGTTGTTTTTTCATAGGAATAATCGAAAATAATTTTAAATATTCAATTATTAAATTTCTATAAGGGGGGAGAATTTTATTGATAAGTACTATTGTTTTTAATGAGAGCAGAATTGAGCTGGATCATTGGAGTTGCAGTAAACCACGCCTGCTTTCTCCCGCAACCATGGCCACTCTCCATGCTAATGACTTTGGTTACCATAGGTTTGTGGTGTTTTGCCATATGAAAGCTATGTAAAGCTCTATGCTACCCCTATTCTTATGGTATCTTGCAATATAAATGCCATATAAATTTCGATGGTGTGACCATGGGTGTGACTATGGCAAATTTTCTTATGAGCATTCAGATTATATTGCGTTTGTGCCACGTTTTAGCTCAATTCTTTTAAATCAACTCATTAATCTGATCGTTAAGATTAGGTTCAACAAAAAAATGCGTATAGCGCATTGTGAATTAAAAAAGGTTTTTTTTTAACCGTGATACATACTCGGATATTTTAAAGCAAAAATAAATAAGTTAGCTTGATTAGTAAAAGAATACAAAATATTAAATTCTAAATTGACAAAACTATCTTTGAAAGAAACGGGCTTAAAAGCAGCAGAATTTTCAAAAGAAAGAATAATTGAAGCAATAAGGAAAACAATGGAAATAAAAATAAAAATAAAATATACTAAATTCCGAAGCCGACGTCTTCAGAACGTACCAGCCTCGAAAGCCCCAAAACAAAACCTTTTCTATTGAGAGGGAGAACAAATGCCAAAATTAACTCTCTCAGTACCCCAAAGGATTTGTAGAAGTCCGAGAAAAAATACATGAAATACATAAAACAAAATCAGAATTTTTTTTTCTGATTTGGAGTTAAACAAAGTGAGTGAAACAAAGGTCGATATTTTAATACAATGAGGGCAGCATCTGCATATCTGTAATAATAAAAATGAGAGTTTTTATAAGTGTCTCTTAAAACCACAGAATAATTTGTGCTGACGTTTTGAAATTCGCAGAGTTTGAGCAAATGGCAATTTTATTCCCCAATCCTAAGAACTTTATAATATTTTTCTTCGCTCGGAAGAGACAGTTGAAAAGTGAAATTTTCTCATTGGTTTAAGCATTAAATTTTGTAGTACTTTTCGGTTAGAAGTGAAAAGTTGCCAAATAAACCAAAAACTAATCGCATAACGATAAACAAAAATTGCGGTAACCCCAAAGTGACGACAATGAAAGCAAACAATATCATGGTTACCAGAATTGGAATTTCAGAAAATTTTCACAACTGGGTAGGTAAGTACTTTTTTGACTTAATACTAGAGCTGCACAATAGACTATTGGCGACGGCCTGGGAAACATCTGTGAGGAAGATCCGAAGACATCCATCGCAACAATTTTGCTCCTCTGCAAAGAGGATGGCTCCCCTGCTTTTATAGCCCGACGACCTGCGAGCACTTTAAGGTAGAACAGTTTAACGAGGACCGATATTGCGTACTCTCGGTCCCTACAAAGGCTGATCAAAGTGGTCACCCACTCGCTTACTAACCACCACCAGCGATGTCTGATTTCGATGCTCTACTGGGGGCCTGCACATTTGGATACTTGCACTCCAAGAAGAATAAGATAATCAATACCCACGCATGTGACCTATGGCGTCACCAGCTAATCTTTATCAGCAGTATGGAGCATTAAACTCCAACTAAGTTCTTCTACATAACTTAAATTGTTAATTAACGTTAAGTTAATTAAATATAGAGCCATATAGAACATCGATTGTCTTGAAATATAATTCTTTTACTTCACTTAGATTTATTATTTGTTTATGTACTTTATTGTAATTTTGTTTTGTGTACCTGGAAACTACGATGCATAATAAGTTTATGTTCTACATGGCTTCGTGCCTCTCATTGTGTTAAGTCTTTGTATAATGATAGAATTGAAATCTTTGTGAAAACTATAATAAATAGACTAAAGAAGAGACTTGGTGCTAGATAGGCTTGTCTTACTCGAAATAGAATGAAACGAACAGTTGCTAGCATAAACAAATGCCACATTTCAACAACCAATCAGGATCGAGATACTCACACTACGTCACTTGCAAGCATCCCATTGAAATTTGCCTCCAAGTCAGGGGGAGCCCCGATTTTACTCTACAACCGGAAAAAATTCCGTCTTTCCCAAAATTGGTTGCAAATAGAGATCATTACATAGAGGTGGTCTTTCTTGGAGATTTCACTGTATTATAGGATTGCTTTTATGAAAAGAAACACTACTTTTAGTCTTTAATTTAGAATAATAATCAAACTTAACATATGTCACATTTACACTTAATGTAATGTGACAATTTAATTTCTAATTTTACGTAAGCCTTTAATTTTTCTTTAAACAGTATTCCTTTTTTTCAATTTGGCAATTTTATTTTTAACTTTCTTGTTGACCTTTCTCATGGTCATTGCGGTCATCGCACTTCCTGTGGGGAAACTCAACCAACCCCTCTATTCACGCCTTTCTTTTTCTTCCTTTAATTTTAGGGGGGCTTTTCAAACTCTCCGCCTCTTTTAATTTAATTGGCCGTAATTTTCTGGTCCTATACCCAGTTAAGGAATTTTTAAGTCTTTTTAAATACATTCTCTTTTTCTCGAGCCTTCGGGGCAGGTTACCCTTTTTTCTCGGAGATGCGGACTTCGGTCCGTATCGAGGGATTTCTTTTTACATTTTTTCTTAACCTTAATCTTAAATTAAATCCATAGCTGTAATAAATTTCTGTAAAATTTAAAATCAGCATTTTATACCTTTAATTTTCTTTAACATTAAAAGCCCTCTCAAATTTAAGTTTTCTTCTCATATTTATTTTAATGGTTAAATTACTCGTTCCTTTATATTTAACTTTTTGCATGACGCCTTTGGTTTCTTTAAATTCTCTTGTCACCCATTTCCTTTTAAAAGATAT
>NC_092214.1:48632700-48637077 GCF_043381705.1 Parasteatoda tepidariorum | reverse complement strand
AAAAAAAATCGTTTAATGAATGTAGAAATTCCAAACATATTTTTTAATGCACAACAACAAATAAATATTATGATTATCATAACAATTAGTATATGACAAGTGCATTTGTACAAATCAGATATGCCATAATTATATTAGGTATTTTGTTAATATATAAAAATATTATCTGTATAATAACCATTAGTGAATAATACAAAACAGATATACCATAATTAAATCAACTATTTCGTCAATACATAAACAAATGATATTATAGGTATAATAACCACCAGTGAATACGTAACATATTTAACATGAAGGAATTAGCGAAACAATCTTCATTCAAATAAATGACTTCCTCGTCAGATATGCTCCTTTCTCTGAAAAATAAGAGGAAATTTTTGTGTGCGTTACTTGCGTATATTGAATGAAATTTTATGCATATACACATGAATTGTATGTATGTACATAGACACAAACGTATATTGTACGTACAGGACCCCAAACCTTGCGCTCTCCTGCCTAACATCTAAACGCTCTCCTGCCTAAACATCTTTGGATAAACGAATCTTATAATAGTGTGCAAAAATTTCATGATTCGCTTAAAAAAGTTATTGATGGATTGCTTCTACCACAAAATTTTCGGAACTTGAATGTAGTTTATCTATTGATTCGACTTCATATTTATGTATAGTGCAAAACAAATTATTCGTCTTAAATAACTTTCAATCTAATACGTAAATGGTTTACATCTTGAGTCTCAAATTTTTTTTTTCTTGTTCGAGGACATAATCTTGTACATGCCATTTAATTTATACAAACGATATTTTAAGTTACAAAACCAGAAAAAAAGATTTTTTTTCTCCGATAGATTTGAATTTTTGATCCTCAAAATATGGAAGGTAGTCAATATTTTAAAAGTTTTCCAGCCTGAAAATATTGCCAAAAATGTTTAGGAGGAGAGCGATTGTTGTTGTTGTTAATTTACGTCGCACTAGAGCTGCACAATGGGCTATTGGCGACGGTCTGGGAAACATCCCGGAGGATGATCCGAAGACATGCCATCACAATTCTGATCCTCTGCGAAGGGGATGCCACCCCTGCTTTGGTAGCCCGACGATCTGCGCGCGAAGTCGAGCACTTTACGGTAGCACAGTTTAACGAGGACCAATACCGCACACCCTCGGTCCCTACGCAGACTGATCCAAGTGGTCACCCACCCGCACACTGACCGTAGTCAGTGATGCTTGACTTCGGTGATCTGCTGAGAACCGTGTCTTAACGATCAGTCCACTGCGGGACAGGAGAGCGATTGAATGTGTGGATCTCTTAAAGTTAACACAGCTTTTTGAGTATTTCGCTATATTTGAAGCACTCAAGAGCCGCTACAATCGATCACGTTATCTTCCAGGTTGAACCCGAACTATCGCCTAAAACAAACTGAACTAGGATGTCTTAGTACTGGTCAAAAAAATTTTCATGACCATTATTCGAAAATTGACAGTATTCGACGATTTTTGATCAATTACAGAGATCAAATTTCTGAAATGAATTCCAATTTCAAAATGAATCACAATTATTCCTATAAGCAACCAATTCTACTTATGGTGATTAGAAAACGAATAAAACATATATTATCCTGTCTTGAAATTAAAAATGCTTAAGCTAATTGGAAAGTTACCGAAATTGCAATCTTCTAGCCATGAATACACTCGAAAGTGGGTTAAGAAAATATTATAAATGCTACGTTTGGTAAAAATCAGATTCAAATTATAGTAATACACAGTTTCTATTTTAAAATCCTGATAAATAGTCTGGAGCCTCATAAAACTTTTTAATATGGATAAACCTTCAGTTTCTGAAATATTATTTTTATTTGCTGAGCTATATTTTGGTATTAATGTAAATCTAACTAACGTTAGTGCTAATTTCCATTTTTTATAATAACTATAAATGTATTGTAAATGCTATTTACTTGAATCTATCGGCACTTCATGCATCCAGAAAAAAAATAATAATAAGGTAAAATAGTAATAACAGTAGTAAATTAAAGTATTTCAGTGTTTACTTGAAACTTATTGAAATTAAGAAGGGAGCATAATAACCATTTAATGTCCTTTAGGTAAGGCCGTTCCAAGCATAAATTTAAGTTTTAAATTCTTAAGTTAATATTAATTGATAATCTTAAAACAACAAATAACAATGCGTAAATTAAATACTTAATAAGGCAAATGAAATGCAAATTAATCCGTGTACCTACTTTTTATATCAGCGAAAGGGAAATATCTTAAACTTGGAACAATAAAACAGAATATAATTAAGAAACTTCAATTTTAAACTTTAGTCACGCAAGTAAACTCCAAGAGTGTAAATGATCTGCAGCTGTAATATTAGTGCAAAGTTGCGCATGACGTAAGCAGCAGTTTTTAAGACAGTATTTTGAGAGGGAGGAGAATCAGGGGTTTGCAATAATTTCCAAAAGTTAAATTTAGTGAGATTATTGTCCCGCGGTGGACTGATCGTTAAGACACAGTTCCCAGCAGATCACCGAAGTCAAGCATCACTGGCTACGGTCAGTGTGCGGGTGGGTGACCACTTGGATCAGTCTGCGTAGGGACCGAGGGTGTGCGGTATTGGTCCTCGTTAAACTGTGCTACCGTAAAGTGCTCAACTTCGCGCGCAGGTGGTCGTCGGGCTACCGAAGCGGGGGTGCCATCCCTTCCGCAGAGGATCAAAATTGTGATGGCATGTCTTCAGATTATCCTCCGGGATGCACTCACGGAAATGCTCACGGTTTCGGCACCGCTTGGCATTCTTGGCGGAAATTTTAAGTCAAACCTGCTCTGTCGCCAAATTGCTTTTGCGTAGTGTTTATAAACAAGGGATAGAATTGTTTTCACTATTTTATTACAATTTTTTTCATTGTTTTTGTGTTTTCATAAGATCATGTAACTCACATATTAAAACACAAAATTCTATTTGCAATATTTAGTAATAATTTTAATGAAATCTTTCAAATTTAGTTTTAATCTGAACTTCTAAGCTGGAATTTAATTTTAAAATTTTATGACTGTGAAGGGCATTGACCTGATGACGTATTCTGATACATTGATTGTATTGACTTGTTTGGAGTTATCTCAGAAGTATTTTTTATTTTCAATTTCTTAGTTAAAAAAAAATAATAATTAAATAGATAAATGAAATATTATTTTTACTGATTTGATTTAAATTTTAATAAAATCATTTTATCGCGTTTAAAGTTATAGTTTTTTTTTTTGAATTAAACTCCAAATTTATAATTGAAATGCTTGCAATGGAAACTAGTGTTATACTTGCGAACAACTTTTTTTCGAGTTTAAGTGTTGTTAATTATGATAAAAGTTGACAATGTAATTTTCTCTATAAATCAACTATAGATATTTTTCAAGATGCAAGCAATCACGGTGGATAAAACATCACACTTTGTGACCCTTTGAACCTATTAGATTATTGTTATCCCACATAAGCATTGTACTACCACTTTCATTAACGATCACATCCCCCTTAATTTAATAATTACCTTTTATGTATTTTCGGCCTTAATTTGTTCTATCACGACATTTCAATCATTTACCTACTTTAATCATGACTATATCCAGTGATACATCCAATCATGTCCCCATCTCTCCATCTATCCATTTTAAATAAATTATACATAAATAACCCTACCTTTACCAAACGCACGCACCAAAATTATTAATTTATTACGTACCAAAATTATATAATTTATTAAAATTTTACAACATATTAATAGCAGGGAATACTAAAAAAGGATGATAAATAAATACTTCAAGCAAATACGTTTAAATTAGGGATAAAAATATTTTTACAGGTAAACAATACTTTAATACTTTTATATAGTTTATGCCTGATACTTTTATAGTTATAGATACTTTTATACTTTTATAGTTTATGCCTGATACTTAATACTTTTATATGGACTACCTGAGAAATTTGAATCTTCATGTGAAAAAACTAGATCATTGTGATTTATTTGAACAATGAGAGTGTACAATCTGCAAAAAAAATTTAAACCTGAATAACTTTCGTTATAACAATCGGATTTTCAGGAACTAAGTGTCAATCTTAATGGTCCCTGGACGTGACCACAAATATGCTAATTAATTAGTGCTAACTGCACTACTGACCAATAAAATTGCTACATCAGGAAGGAATGCAAATAACAGAATGCATTATAGTTGAAAGAAAAAGTGATTACATTTTCAGGATATTTGGATCCTGAGGAATCAGTACTCAGAGCATCCTGCCCTGGCAGCAATGACAGCAGTTATTCTCCTGGACATCGAGTCGAACAGAGATTAGATAGCATGTGCGGGTAGCACTCACGGAAATGCTCAC
>NC_092214.1:48624988-48632200 GCF_043381705.1 Parasteatoda tepidariorum | reverse complement strand
TAGTCTTAATAGAGGATAAAATTTTAACCAAATTCAACAAGCAACTTTTAAAAATATCCATGAGCGCGAAGATTCGTTTATGACTTTTGCGAGTACTGTATTGCGGCGAGCGTAGGGTTGCCTCTGAGTGAGGGTTACTAGATAAGGCGGTGAAACAGTTGACAAATAAAACCGCGGCCAGTGGAGGTGCCCGGGAGTCGACAATGTGTAAAGTCGCCACCTGGTTGACCTTACCATGAAATCACTTAACTAGAAACATGTACCCATAACGGGAAGCATAAAAAAAATGTCATATTCCATGTTTATACATCATTTAAAATAATTCCCATACATTCCTTATTTTTTGCCAGCTTTTTAGGGTAAAAGGAGAGATATTTTTTGGAAATATCATCTCTGGAATGCAAGCAACATTTATGAACTTTTGACATTCTCTTTTCGAGATTACTACACAATTCCAAGTTTGAATCAAAAATCAAATATTTACCAACAGAACATTAAAATTAATGTCAGCATACAGTTGATTCATAAAGAACCTTTTTTAAGTAAGATATATTATCAGAATTGGGTTTTTGACGTCAAAAAGTGGTTTTTGACATGACAAGGGTATAATACTGGTTTAAACAGTCAAAAACCCGTCAAAAACTGAAGTTTGCCAAGAAAATATATGAACTTCAAAACTAACAGCAGTTGCCATGCATTATATTGAAATTTAATTATACTATAGGTAATCAGCAGGTTTTAAAATATTTTTTAATTAAAATTAAGGTAAAATAACAGATTTAAAATCTCNACTATCGTTCTTTAAAAGTCAGTATTACAAAAGATGTGAGTTTTCAAAAGTACAAGATTTTGGTTACTATTCAAAATATAAGTATTTCTTCAGAATTTTAAATTTATTTTTTCTAGAACATATTTAGAAACACTATCCTTTATAGAAAATATATAAATTTTATGTATTAATTAAATTTCACATATGAATATAGGTTTTTGACATTTTTGACAGTGAGGTTTTTGACGTGACGGTTTAAACCGTCAAAAACTGTTACATGTCAAAAACCTGCCAACCCTGTATATTATAAAAGGTCAAAATGAAATTGAGAAAATTAGTAACTATGCAACAATTGTAATGACTTGTCAACAAACACTGCTCTTAGCAATTGTAAGAAAAAGAGTGATTCATAGGTCAGCTTAACTGAGAAAAAATAATGCAGCTTTCATTGGATGGGAGTACAAAAGCCTTTAGAAAAGTAGCGCAATATAAAATCTATTATTAAATTATAACCAACTAATTTTCGGAGAATTTTATAAAGTTAAAAATACTAAAGCACTTTGAATCATTTTGTCAACAAAAAAAAAAATACCCCTAAAGCATTGGAACATTTTGAACAATAAATGGATTCAAGCCATGGACTAAAAGAAAAAAACTACTTTTATAAACTGAAGCAAATACCCTAACGTCGAAGTTTTCCCCATTCATTTAGAAACCAAGGGAAAGTTCCATGTGGCATTCTAGTTTAACAAAGTTATAATGGAACAAATTTTAATACAAACAAAGTATTGCTAAGTTGATGATATTTCAACAGTTTGACAATAAATGTTTGTCTAAAAAAGTGGGTATAACAGAAGGCAAAATAATTTAAATTCAGAAAAAGATTCCAGCTTTTCTTTAAAATTCTCAGATTTTTCCATGTTTTTAATAAATTTCCCTAAGTTTTCCAGGTTTCCACCAAAATAAAAAAATTCCCTGATAATTCCAGATTTTCCAGATCGATGGCCACTGTGATAAAACAAATTAATATTTAATATAGTTAAAATAAGGACAAATCAAACTTACAGAGAAACTTTTATTTCGGAATAAACACTAGCCATACTCTGCAAGCTGTCTGAAAACTGGTCGGAAATAGGGATAACTTTAATGATGAAAGATTTCTTCTGTTGAGTCAAACAAAAAACTTCACCATAGGATCCTTCGCCAATTTTTTTAAAGCCTGTTTTTCTGAAAGTATATAAATATGCAAACTAATCAAGTTAAAAAATATACATAAAAATTGAGAGAAAAATAATTATAAACATGAAAACTTCCAAAAGTTATGTTATCTCATATTAAAAATTTATAAAGTATGTATGGAAAGATAATTTGAAATAAATTCTGCCTATTTTTATCAATAACATACAGTCAATAATGCAAATTACAATAAATTTAGACAAGAAACAGTCTATAAACTCTATTTACATAAGAACAATCAAACATTATCAAACACCAATTAATCTTTTAAGATTATCACACAATCAAGAAAAAAATTATCAACTATTTTAAAAGTATGACTAAATTTATCTAAGAAGGACAATATATTTATAAAGAAATCTTGTAACATTGCAAAACAAGACATTTTATCAAGATAAAGCAATTTAAGTTACATTTTTACAAAATAAGTTTTTCTTCCTAAGTGTTTATCTTATTAATATTAATAATCTGAAACAAATTTAAATGTACATAAATTTAACGTAGGTATGGTTATAAAAATGGAACAAATGAAGACTGAAAATGCTTAGTTTTCTTTATTCCAAGAAATGGAAGGAATTTAGGTTGGAAAAAAAACTTCTTTTTTTTTTTGTTTATTTAAAATGAAAGGTCAAATAATAATTTAAGCCCCAAATCAAACATTAAAAAAAAATATTCAAAAGTATTTCATAGGACCATTTTTAGATGTTTTCAAAAAAGAGAGATAACTGATATATGTATAGGGCAATTTCACAGAAAGTAAGACGTATTGATTTTTTTTTCTTCAAATTAAATTCACATATCCGACATAATTTTTTAGTTGAAAGTACAAAGAAAACTGAACTGAAAGAATTTCATATTTCTCGGTTTATAATTTATTTTTTAAATAGTTTAGAAAATAACACTTTTTAAACCAAAAATTTATGAATTTCTATGCCAATATTTAAAAACCAATTCATATATCTCTGTCTGCATAGTTAAAGTATTTCTTATAATATTAGTAAGTTTTTCAGTTGATAATTAAAAATCTACAACTTGATAAAAAGGTTAAATTCAATTATTCTGTGAAATGCAAAAAGAATGATTAGAAACGTATTAATATTTATCTTAAATTAAAAATATTTTTTAAAATCAAAAATATTCATATGAATGGAAACTGATCTATACAATTCATCTACAGTTAGTCAAAATTTAATTATGTAACAAGAGTAACAACAAGTTTTTCTGATTATTGAATTATTTTTACAGTAAACTTAACTATAAAACTTAACTAACAGCAATAGTTAACAGAAGATAGAAGTTTTAATAAAGTAGATAAACTCAAATTCAGCATATCTCTTCTCAACAAAACAAAAATTATAGATCAAAACAACACATGCTTATTGCAGAGAGTAATTTTATAGAAATTCTACATGCTAATAACAAAAATTTAAAAGGTATAGTAAAAATTTGTAAGTACAGTGCATAAAAACGGCATAACACCCTAAATAACTTTTAATCTTTTCGTGCATTAGAACTCAAACTTAAGGATTTTAAGGGGTGACACCAGATGTTAATTACTTAGTGCAGACAATATTTTAAGTCACAAAATCAGAGATATAAATGTACTTTCAATAAATTAATATATCTTTTTAAAAAAAAGAGAAAAAAAAAACAGATTTGGATTCCTGTTGCTTAAAATATGGGAGGAGCTACACTCTGGAAAATATGGCCTCAATAGTTTGGTCAGAACAGAAGAAAATTAGGACCCCTAAAGTTAATTTTACTTTTTGCGTAATACCCCATATCTTACTTTTTTTTTTTTTAAAGAGAATCCAAATATTTTACACACAGTTGTTAGTCATTATTTATCCAAAGCAAAAGAAAAAACTTTTTGACAATAAATTATTATTTATTATTTTTACATTAGTTTAATATAATTTTATATGAAAAAATACAAAATTTGAACAAAATAGGTCAAAATATAGATCAAAATTGGTCAATAGGCTCTTGAATTCTTGAACTTGAATTTTGGAATTTTGAAAATTTTAAACAAATGCCTTTTTTTTAAAATTTGATATAATGATTCTTGTAGGCAAACTAGTAATGGCCTAAAATGAGAGCTTTCCACCTGTTATTAATCCTGGAAAATACTTTTGCTTTAAAGAAATTAAATAAATACACCAATATAAACTTATTTACACTCATAATGGGTTTCGAAAATTTCTTATCAAATCTTCGAAAAGGGAATGTTAATGGAGTAATATACTTTTTTGCAACAAGAGTAACTAGAATTTGTCTCATAATAAAAAAGGTATTTGTATATAAAATCTTTTAATGGCTTTTATTTAATAAGTTGACTGTTTCATGAAATTATTTAAAAATAAGGTTTCATTACATAGTAAATTTGCAAATGCCTCACATCCTTTTCAGATAACAAGATTAGCCGTATTTTAAATTCACCATTCTATTAAAACTGAGTTTTTGAGTGGCACCATCTGTGGCCAAAATACGACTTCAGCCACACACTCGTCACAGCCTGTTTTACAGGGTGGACCCATTCATACTTCATTCATTCACCCACAGATCATAATCCTGTCCCGCCCAGAGAATCATCAATCTCTAATTTGTATTGATTAGTTATGGGAAGTTGGAGAACCCTGTGAACTCGACAGATATAATGTGCACTAGTTACCATATAATATGTAGGGATTTTTCGGCTGGCAGGATTTGAAATCACAAACGTGAAACTAATGTCCTTCCAACCAGGCTATTCCGGCCTAAAAAGTTCATAAGTAAAAGCAAATTGATGAACAATACTACAATACACAAAACAAGAGTAACACAGGGGTGAAAGTAGATAGGCTCGAGTGAAATTTTTTGAAGAACTTGAGAAATTTTATATCAACATTAGATATGAAACTTTGAAATAGTTTACGCTAATTTTTTAAAATGAATAGCTCCCCCAGAACATTTTAGCCATGCCTCAATATCAGAGTGGCACTCATAAGTGTATTATTTATATCATTGCTGTTATTCCTTACTTAACAGAATTCATTACAACACTGCTATTAAGCCATTTTTTTTTTTTTTTTTTGCCATAGTTTGTTCACTATCCTGACAAAATACCTCTTAGTATTCCTGAAGTTTCATCTTTGTATTCATAATGTATTGAAAATATCTTTCACATGATGTAATTTCTTATATATGTTTTCAACTCTTGTATTAATGTTATTTCATTTATTTCGCATGCTATTTTTGAGTTTACAGGCTAGATCATTAAAAGTATTGATTTTTTATGGAAAATAAGAATTTAAATTTAACCAAAAACATATCAATAGATAATGAATAAATTACGAGATTGTCCATAGCCAATTATTTATAATTATCTCTAACAGAATCTTATTTTTTATCTTAAATTTATACTTCATATTAAAAAAAAAATGCCCAACATGTTTTACCTACCTCAAATCGTAAGTTTCAGAAAACTCAAGTACTTTATTTTGATTACATAATTCAAGCAGTTGTGGTAAAATTGAAAAATGCTCAGTGTCGTACTCAGCAACCTAAAATATAAAAATATATACAAGCTCAATCTAATCAAGATAAACAAATGATGCAATGTACAATAAAAAGATAAACTAACTGATTACTGATATTGCAGCTAGCAATTAGCACTCACTTTGAGAAAATAAAATTGAACTTTTTTTGAAATAAATACATTTTACTTAATAAATTCATTTCTTTTTTTCTTGATCTTATCATTCATTGATTGCATGCATTGCAATTGTACTGATAATTTTCCCAAAAATAAATAGATAAAAATGTGGTTTTTAAGAATCAACATTTTTTATTCAGTACAGTGTAACCCTCCTACAGGCATACAAAAGTTTTTCTTCAAATTTTGGGACATCCAAAGGTATTTTATGGTACCACTCTGTGAAGCCAGATGGACATAGAAACATAAAACTGAACAAATATATTTTTAAATGCTCCTTTGTAAGACTAATACTAAGACTTATGTAAAGTGAGCAAAAATATTTCCTATATACAAATATATCAGACTGATCAAGACCTAAATGTAAAACAGTATAATTATTGGTAAAAAGTTCACTGGGTTCAAAAAGTATGATGAGGGAAATAAAAGTCGACATGTTTTGAGTGTTCAAATAATAACGCATATTCTCCAGACTTGTCAGGCATGAAGGAGTAGTGAAATTACAAGGGGTGATCAAATGAAAAGGTACGAAACGACACGGTGGGTACAAATGTAGACTTTATTCAAAATATACACCAGTCTTTCTCAAAGTGGGCGATAACGCCCCCTTGGGGGCGTTTGAAACCTAGAGGGGGGCGCTAGGGGGCCCAGAAAAAATGGGGGGGGTTGATGTGGNGGCGATGTATGATTTGTAATTTCATTTACTTTATATAGTATTTTAAATTTCACTAAAATTAAAACCCACCTACTACACAATAACGAATAATTAGTTTATATTTCTACCCTGTATGATGTTATTAAAACTTAAAATACTTAACATAGATTTCACAGGATAGCCCGCGCACCGTACGCAATCAAGTTGCAGCAAGTTTCTGCGGATAGATAAAGGAACATGATCGATGATGGTTAAAAAACTAGAGCAATTTTACCTTAGTTACATTGCACCAGAAATTATTTTAAACATTAGGAAAAAAACTACCATGCAGAGTTTTAAAATATTATACATACGTAAACTAACATAAATTGAAGTTTTCATTACTTTCTTTCTTGTTTTTAACATAAGGGTATTTTACAGCATTTTCCTAGCATTTTATAAGAAATTTTTGATGTAAGAATCATCATTTTTATATAAAATGGAAATACGTATATAATTATTGTTCAAAAAGTTGTGTTAGAAATTTTTTTTACAATTAACCCATTTCCGTCCAGTGTCAAATAGTATAGTAAGCCTAAACAGTTCACTTATTGTAAACATCGTTTACTATTTCTATATATTATAAATATTAAATATTACAAATAATAAAAACGCTGGCTTAGGCGGCGGTTTTTATTTGAACCAGTTCTAAATTATAAACTAAAATTCTATGAAAAATTACCCATATTTATCTATAATACGAAATGATATTAATTTATTTTCCGTAGTTAAATAAGTTATTATTGTTAGTAGTATTATTTACTAGTCGAAATATAAAATTTTAATTATCTTATGATGAGAATCTTATCTTATATTAAT
>NC_092214.1:48610294-48624442 GCF_043381705.1 Parasteatoda tepidariorum | reverse complement strand
TACAATATCTCTCTGTTAATTGCTCAAACAGGTGAACCACACACCATCGGAGAAACGTTAATTTTGCCGGCGATAAAAGAAGTTATAACTACTGTGCTCCATAAACCGGCGGCAGATATAATTCGAAAAATTCCTTTGAGCAATAGTTCTGTCCAAAGACGAATTGATGAAATGGCTGAAAACATTGAAAAGTCATTGTGCAATCATCTGAAGACTAGTAAATTTTCAATTCAGTTGGATGAGTCCACTTTACCAACTAATGAAGCATTGTTGTTGTCTTACGTGAGATTTATTAAAGATGAAAAAATATGTCAAGAACTTTTATTTGCTAGAAATTTAGAGACAGACACGAAAGGAGAAACCGTATTTAAAACACTGGAAAAGTTTTATGATGAAAAAGGAATTCCGTTGAAGAATATTATATCAGCTGCTACAGATGGTGCTTCAGCTATGACGGGGTGTCAAAAAGGCTTCATATCGTACTTAAAAAAGAAAATTCCTGATGTGCTTGCTGTACATTGCGTTATACATCAACAGCATTTAGTTGCTAGAAATTTAAGCGAACGACTATTTCAATCATTGCAACATGTCATCAGAGCAGTCAATAAAATCCGAAACAACTCTTTAAATGACAAATTATTTAATCAGATTTGTGTTGATAATGATGAAGATTTCAACAGATTGATCTTTCACACAGAAGTGCGTTGGCTATCAAAATGAAATTGTCTGACTCGTTTTTACAATCTGTTTGACTCTGTCATAGAGTTCCTGGAAAACAAAGACACAGAATTGCGCGAAAACCTCATCACATCAAAGAATGATATCGCATACCTGACAGACCTTTATACATTGCTTAATGATATGAATCTCCAACTTCAAGGCGATGACTTGAACTTAATAAAAACAAAAAATGTCGTCGCTGCTTTTGTAGCCAAGCTGCTCTTACACAAAAAGAATATCGGCAGACGTGAGTTCCATAATTTTCACAATTTATCAGTATCCTGCAACAATGACGACTTGCTCGTCTACTGCCAACATCTGGAAAATCTTCACAGTTATTTCATTGAAAGATTCCAGGACATTTTGAAATTGCAAATACCAGACTGGGTGTTAGATCCTTTTTCAAATGAGCCGCTCAGAAGCCTATGCGGTTAAGTTCATTTTTTGATATTTTCTGATTTTTGGAAATTTTGATGAAATAAATAATAATCTTCTTAGTTATTAAAGGATTTACTTGTTGGTTACTTTTTTCTAGGTTAGATAGCCCTTTTTTTAATAGCTTCTGAATATATTGTATAATCATTTCAGAAGCCATTTTGAATAAGTCCACCTTTTATCAATATTTTTTTACATAAACTTTGAAATAAAAATTAAATTCTTCTTCTTCTGTCGATATTTGTTGGTAACACTGAAAAACAAGAAATTCATAGTATCAGGGTTGCCAGACGTAGTATTTTTAATACTACGGTAGTATTTTTTCACCAAAAAAAGGGGTATGGTATTTTTCGTAGATTTTTTTTAAAATGTGGTATTTTATTTATTTATTTATTTTATTTTCATTTCCTAAAACAAAGAAAAGTGCCACTCTAGTTTTGAAGTAAAAAACAATTTTTGAGATAATCCAACAGTTTATTTTCTATTAGTCACTGTATCTAGTGATGATTGAGAAAAATAAAAGTTCGTTTATACTAGTAGACATAAATTTCTTATCTTTTTCAGCTGCCAAAAGGTATAAGTCCTAAAATTTTTAAGATGCTGTCATTATTTCAATAAATACTTACGTTTTTATTTACACATCTTGTACATATCTTGTTTTTTTCGCAGAGTTTACTCCTCGAAAAAAGACTTTATACACTTTTCTAATTAAATTAATAAACCAAGAATTTTAAAAACTAATGTATCAAAAAACATTTATTTTCTCAATTGTTGTGTTTTGGACTTAACCGCATTGGCTTCTGAGCGACTCAAATGTCAATATAGCAATATCACCCCAGTTGGAAGAAGAACTTACAGAACTGACAATGAACGAGGAAATAAAAATCAAATAAAAAAATGGCTACCAACAATTTTGACTACAAAAGACAATTCCGCAGTTGTACCCTGGATTGTGGTCTATCGTTGAACGATTTTTGATAGCATTCCCATCGTCATATTTGTGTGAACGTGGATTTAGCTCTGTGACAACGCTGCTTACTAAAAAGAGAAATCATTTGCAAGTTACCAAACGCGGCGACTTTACGACTGTTTTTGAGTAAAATTGAACCTGATATCAACAAACTTATTAAATATCATCAAATTCATCCATCTCATTAGATTAGTATAAAAACGAAAACTGATTACATATTTATATTGTTTCTTTTAATTTGATTAAAATATATTATTAATATTATAAAGTTGGGTTTTATTTGCTCTCACTGGTAAAAATTTCTAGTTTAGAATGTAAGTTTAAACATCAGAACCGACTAATACGTATGACTAAATTAATTAAAGTAATGAAATTGTGGTTTTTAAGTTTTAGGAGTGTGTAAAAAATGGGGGGCGCTGAAAAATAATTAATTTTCAAAGGGGGCGGTAAAAGAAATAAGTTTGATAATCACTGATATACACCATAGGCCTGAGCACAACGATTCCACTGATGAACATGCAGCAGGATTCCTTGTTCCCAGAATTCCTGTGGCCGTGACTAGACACAGTCCTTCACAGCGTCCTTGAGTACGTCGTCCGAGTTGAAGCGCTTCCCTTTCAGGTGTTTTTTCAGTAGAGCAAACACATGGAAATCGCAGGGCGACTTGTCCAGACTGTAGGGAGTATGGTCCAACGTCTCCCACTTGGCCAGTTCCATGTGTGTGACTCTGGAGACGTGTGGACGCGCGTTTTCATGGAGCACAACCACGCCCTCCATGAGCAGCCCCGGTCTTTTGTTCTTGATGGACCTGCGTAGGCGTCGGAGTGTCTCGCAGAATACATAGGAGTTAATGGTTTTTCTGCTCTCAAGTTTCTGTTCCTCATATGGACTGCCGCATCATTTGGACGCCGCTTTTGATAAGAGCCCCTGCTCTCTCCTGCGCATGCGGGGGCCCGCGCATGTTCTGATCCCAGTCAGAGACTCCAATCGCATCCCGAGATGTCTCGCTACGTTCTCCCATGGCGGAATATGCAAGTATTAAACTGTTACGTTTTTAAGTCGTTTCGTACCTTTTCATTTGATCACTCCTTGTAATAATTGGACGCTCTAAACATGTCTACTTTTATTATCATCCATTATTTTTTAAGTTAATAAAGTTTTTACCCTTTCGATTCAATTTCTTAGGATTATTAATTTAGTAACCAAGTACCGTAATTTATGGAGGAAACACCGCGGAGTTTACGAGTTTAAAAATTTTGAGTGCGGCGTTTACGCTATTTTAAAAATAAGTTTTAAATTTTTTTAAAGAGAAAACATTTTTTTTAATCAAAATAGTTGTGAATTATGGCAAAAGAAGGCGCCACTATTGCTAACCCTCCACCCCTTAAAGAAAGTGGGTCGATCTTGATCTAGTTCCGCTCAAACCATGTGGTTGATAGCTCTTTCACATTTTTCTCACTTTGTTACAACGTGCTTTGCATAGTGTAGAGAAATTAAATTGCGGAAAGTTTTCTTTTAAGTATTAGCTAATATTTTTTCATATTACAATATGCCTCCTAAAAGCCATAGGAGTTATACAGCTGCTTTCAAACTGCAAGTTATTGAACGAGCTGAAAGTATAGGAAATCGTGCAGCAGCGCAAGAATTTGAAGTAGATGAGAGATGCATTTGCTGATGGCGGTCGGAAAAAGAAAGCCTAGAAAACATGCTGAAAATGAAAAGGGCAAGAAGAAGTGGAACTGTGCGCTGGCCTGAGCTAGAAGATGTTTTAGAAAAGTGGATTTTTAAACAGTGCAAGAAAGGACTCCCTGTATCCACCATTAAAATTTGTCTACAAGCCAAAAAGATATCTGCAAGCATGGGAATTTCCAATTTTAACGGCAATCCAAATTGGTGTCATCTGTTCATGACAGGAAAGAAATTATCTATGCGAAGTAAAACAACGATCGGCCAAAGTCTTCCAGATGACTGGAAAGAAAAAAAATAATCCTTTTTGAATTATATGAAGGATTTAAGAGCTCAGAAAGGATTTAAAGAATGCCAAATCGTCAATATGGACAAAGTTCCGTTGAAGTTCGATTGCCCACCCAACCGAACGGTAAATAAAACCGGTGATAAAACCGTTTCAATTGCTACATCTGGCCACGAAAAAACATCCTTCACTTGTGTGCTTGCCTGTGCTGCTAATGGCGAAAAACTAAAACCGATTCTGATTTTCAAGCGGAAAACGTTGCCTAAGGAACTTTTCCCAAGTGACGTTGTCATAAAATGCAACGAGAAGGGCTGGATGTGCAAGAAAAGAATGCTTGACTGGATCAATGTAGCAAAGGTCATTTTTCAAGCCAAGTGGCATTCTTATGATGGATTCGATGTGGGCACATTTGCTTGACTTGGTGAAAAAGGAAGCAAAAAGAGCTTCAGCTTCTTTAGCTGTTATCCCAGGTGGGCTAACAAAAATACTCCAGGCGCTGGATTTAACAGTAAATAGAAGTTTCAAAAGCCACATGAGAAAACTTTGGGACGCATGGATGGCTGTCAAAAATCATGCGTACAGAAAAAAACGGAAATTTGAAAAGAGCTTCATAGCTCGATGGGTTTCAGAAGCTTGGAAAGCAATTTCTCCGGACACTATAAAATTAGGTTTTTCGCAGGCGGAAATAATCCAGAGTGTTTCTATCAAAGAAAAATGTGATACGACAGATGAAAATAATGATGATGCTGAATTGGATGAAAAATTGCTTCAATTGTTTAATTCGGATTCTGAATGCAGCGAATTTGAAGGGTTTGAGTGAACCTAAATTTTAAGTGGATGCGACCCACTTTAAAAAGCGTGCAAAGTGGATGCGATCCAAAGTTGTAAAATGTAAATATGTTGCAATGTCAGTCAGTTATATAATTCTTAACCTAGAGATGGCGCCACCAGCGATTACCGATTGTAAAAATATTTTTTTGAGCAGTTTGTCCAAAGTGTTTAATAACAGATTCTTGCTTTTGTTAGACTACACATTTTATGCTTTAATTGATATTTTAATTTTAAATTTTAGTAATATTTATAAAGCATTAATTTAATATATTTAATTTTTGCCGCTACAACGTTGTTATGGGTGCGACTTAGAAACTGATATCTTCTTAGTTAAATAAAAGAGGTATGTTTCCAAAAAATAAATAAATAAAATAAAAAATAATAATTATAAAATGTAAATGCGTAGTAATGTAAAAAAATCATTTATATTAAATTAATATAAATGTAGTTATTTAAATTTTTTACCTAAAGATGGCGCCAACAGCCGATAATATATTGTTCTAGGCAGTTTGTCCAAAATATACAATAACAGATTACATTCTGGATTTTATTATAATATATAAATTTTAATTTATATTTTAATTTGAAACATTAGTAGTATTTATAAGGAATTAATGTTATATATTCACTTTTGCCGCAAAATCGTTATTATGGGTGCGGCGTTTATAACATTAGCCGCGTTTACCATGATTTTTTTTCTTTTAAGTCTCATTATCGCGAGTGCGGCGATTACGATAGGTACGGCGTTTCTTCCATAAATTATGGTATATTCAATTACTTCACGCGATATTAAAATAAGTTTTATGTAAAATAAAGGCATAGGTACTTAGATTGAAAAAATAATAATTAGTTACTTCTTTTTAAAAAAATCAATACAGTAAAACTTTTTAACTGCTAGGCTTATTTGCATTTTTTAAGGACATAACACAAATCCGTTTACAATTGAAATTTCAAAAATGAAATGTTCCTTAGCAAAATTAAATAGTTACAAGGACAGCTATTTCAGACAAGTTAGCGTTTCCATCCTACTCATAGTTGTTTGAAAATGTATTTTTTATTTATCGGTTCCGAAGTTTATTATTCATATATTTTAGGGTATACTTTAGGCGTACTTCGATCATGTTACAACCTTATTTGCTTAAAAATATTAAATAATTTGCTTAAAATAAATTATTCAAGCTACATGATTTAACGCATTTATAGTATAATAGTAAACGGGGCTTCCATCACATATCCTTGACCTTAATACCGCTATCATTAAATAAATGGAATAAGCTTAGATAAATAATAAAAGTTAATTTTTTCCTGGTTTTAATTTCATGGAATAATATGCTTCGATGAAACAGATTTCCTTCTGGAAATAGTAAAATTATTGAGTAGGTCCCTTGGAGCAATATCATACTTAACCTCTTTTGACAAAATATAGGAAAAATTAGTTTTCACTGTTTCTGTAAAAAGTATGTTAGTCTTCTTGTCACATTTTTTTATTAGAATAAGTTCGGAAATTGCGTATTTTGAAAAGCATTTTTTTAAAATCAGATGACTCTAAAATTGGCACGGCTTCGGAATCTTCTTACAAATTTCAATTTTTAGTATTTCCAGCTTAACAAATTAAGGCATTTTCCTGATAGCAAATTATACTACAATAATATCTTGGGAATCGTGCTAAAGTAAAAAATTAAACAAAATAGTTTAGTATATTATCAGGAAAAAATTCTACTTGGTATCATAAAAAAAGAGTAAAAGATATAATGAAATAATTAGTGAATCACACGTGGTCAGATAATTAAAAATTTAATTTCACAACTAAGATGTTAGGACGACATTTAAGATACTGAGATATTTTAAGACGCTTAAAAATTTGGCTACGTATTCGACAGCGTTCTATGTTCGGTATCTTTATACTCTTTGTAGTGACTTATAAAACATCAACACTATTTTAGATAATCTATGTTGAAGTCACAAGAAACAAAACAAAACAAAAAGACAATCAATAATTTATATTCTTTTTTCAAAAAAAATAGTATGCTTAATAAATAATCAGCTGTTTTTCAGTATTCAAGTATTCTGTCCTAATCAAGTATTCTGTCCTACCCCAGGTTTGGGGCAGAACAAGGTAGTAAGGAAAATTTATTGAAATGAACATATAAAACTAGTGGAGATACAGAAAAAAAACGTGTTTGCCCTATATTTAGGTACATTTACATCTTAAAGGGATAATAAGGAGTCTAATCATGAGTTATACCATTGATGCTTAAAATACCCAGACTTCAGTGGTTGAAAATTTACATTTTGGTTCATTTTGCCACAAAAGCAACAACCTGGCATTAAAAAGCTTCCCCCTCTTTCGCTACCCTGCTGTGCTCAGACTTACCCTATATATAATTGGTTTAACTATATATGGGTCATTCTCACGAAAACTGTCATTTTTCAGTTCATAAAATCCCAAAAAAGTAAAGTGAATAAAAAGCTCTGAAACTTTTTATATTAATAGAAATATGTAATGGCATTATAAAGAAAGTATATATCCTATAAATGATACTTAATATTTAAATTAATTAATTTTTTAAATAATTAATTTATAATTAATTAATTTATAATAATTAATAATTAATTAATTAATTTAATAAATAAATTAATTAATTTAATAAATTAATTTATTAATTTTTTAATTTATTTTTCAAATTAATTAATAAGTAAATTAATTATTTTCACTATTTAAAAAGTGAGGGAATGACACTAATAGTGAGGGAATGATATTTTATTTTAATACATGTTTTTATCTAAGTTACATCTACCTAAAGTTTGAAAATGATAACATACTAAGTATATCTAATATTTATTATAATTTAGTCTTATATATTTAATAGTTTTTACAGGTTTGGGAAATAAAATTGGCTGGCACGATTGAACAAAAAAAAATTTAATAATATACTCATCTTGAATCATTCCCTCACTTCAGCGTCATTCCCTCACTTTATACACTAGTGAGGGAATGACGAATTCAATAAAATTTAAAAATAACAGTTAGGCCTAATTAATTTCTGAAGTCAATCACATACAATTATATTCATACAAGAAAGCAACATATAATTATCCACTTTCTCGATGAAGTTGTATTTTATTTTACTCTAAAAAATGACATGAGGGAATGACAAATGTAAAAAATTTTACCTGGTTTGATTCATTCAAATTTATTCCACAGCAAAGCTTCTTTAAGTTGAAGATGGAAACATACTGCAATTTTGTTCTATGATGCCAGTTGTTAACTTCTGAAGTTTTTATTAAAATATTTTTATTCTAAGAAGATTGCAGGTGATAAGAACATTGTTGTGAGGGAATGACGCGAAACACTGGGGACAAAGTTTAAAATAGTGCTGTGTTAATATTTTTATCAGAAATTAATTTAAAATTGATTTTCTGAATTCTATATTTCAGTATTCTGAAATAAAAAACACGAATTTGTAAAAAAAAAAAAATTTATTTCAGAAACAATTTTTTTCTTTTTTTAAATCAGCAGTGGGGCCAAGTGAGGGAATGACATATTGGTATATTTTAATTATCTAAAATAAATAAAAAATAAAAATTCATAATTTTATTTTTATTCTTTTGTTAGCTTGCATTCTGAAGGACACTTTCCCTGGATTTTTTTTTTTCGTAAGCCGTAAACCAAAAATAAAATATACTGGAAACATGAAAATGACTGTTTTTGTGAGAATGACCCATATATAAATATTGAAAAAAGGAAAATTTACTGATGATTTTTTACTGTGTTCCACTGCAATGCAACAGCTTTTCTGTTTAAAACTTTTTTCTTTTTTTACTGTTGGAAATACCAGCTTTTAATGAAAGATTTTGATATTTTTATAATTGAGACATTTTGTTGTTGTTGTTAATTTACATCGCACTAGAGCTGCACCACGGGCTAGAGAGACGTTTTTGAATTTTCAGTATTAAGAAGTAGTTAAAATAATTCAAGATATTAAGATTTTATAAAAACAAAAAGGATTGAAATTTTCATTAATAATGTGAATTCAATGTTTTGCCAAAACAAAATACAAACTAGAAATAAGCAACATAACTAACCTTTTTAATGGAGCTGTGGCTTTGCAGATATATTGATCGCTCAATATTTGAGAAAGATTTAAAAGGTAGATGCAATTTCTTTGACATTCCTTGCTTTGCAGGATTTACACTTCTTCTAGATGCGATTGATGCCGAAACTTGTGAAGAAACTGAATCCTCAAAAGTAAAGGCCTGTTTAGTTGTTCTTTTATGCTCATATTTAAGAATGGGACTTAAGTCAACATTATTAATATATCCACCATGAAGCTTTTTAAGTGATTTGGCAGGCGTACTAGCATATGGAATATTATTTAGACTGGAAAAGTTGTGTTTGTTTTTAAAAAAGTCAAAACTGATAGGAGTAGTAGAATTTGATGCTACATGATTATTAGGATCTATTTTCAATTTTTCCAATACAACACGCAATTCTCTCAATTGCAAAGGAGACTTTTCACCTGATAAGTCACTATTTTTGAGAGGACTATGGGAAGAGTTAGAAGTATTAGAAGGAGTAGCAGAATTTGATGCTACATCATTGTTAGGATCTATTTTCAATTTTTCCAATACAACACGCAAATCTCTCAATTGCAAAAGAGGCTTTTCACCAGATAAGTCACTATTTTTGAGAGGACTAAGTGAAGAGTTAGAAGTATTAGGAATAGCAGAATTTGATGCTACAGCATTGTTAGGATCTATTTTCAATTTTTCCAATACAACACGTAATTCTCTCAATTGCAAATGAGGCTTTTCACCAGATAAGTCACTATTTTTGAGAGGACTATGGGAAGAGTTAGAAGTATTAGAAGAAGTAGCAGAATTTGATGCTACATCATTGTTAGGATCTATTTTCAATTTTTCCAATACAACACGCAAATCTCTCAATTGCAAAAGAGGCTTTTCACCAGATAAGTCACTATTTTTGTGAGGACTAAGTGAAGAGTTAGAAGTATTAGAAGGAGTAGCAGAATTTGATGCTACATCATTGTTAGGATCTATTTTCAATTTTTCCAACACAACACGCAAATCTCTCAATTGTAAAAAAGGCTTTTCACCAGATATGCCAACATTTTTGAGATGACTAAGTGAAGAATTAGAAGGATTTTGTTGAGTTTTAACAAAACTTGTAGAAATAGCAGGAGATTTGTGAGGAATTAACTTTCTCTTAAAACTTTTAGGACGAATAAGTGAAGACCTAGGAAAAGGACTTGCAAAAGATTGTCTTAGACTTCTTCCACCACAAATATTATTTAAGATATGTCTACTCGAAGCATTCTTGTTAACTACTAACTGATGTTGATAAATACTTGACCAGTTTGGTACACCTTTTGTAGAAATATACTTCGGCATAGAAGAATTTTTACCTTTTTGTTTTCGTTTCCCTTTATATTTTTTCACCTTTAAATGAGGTTTCTTCTCTATTAATTTAATGCTTTGATTAAGTTTAAAACATCTATCTTGATGTGGCTCAAAAATAAGAGATCCAAATAAACTTTCATGACTTTTGCTTGTTTTAAGAGGCGACACATTGCAAAAACTATGTAGTTCCTTCCTTTTCTTATGATCCTCAATGCCTTTCATATCATGATCAGTCTCCCTTTTAAAACAAAAGTGGTGAAAAATATTTAAAAAAACAGCCCAAGAGAAAAAATTTTGCTAAGAAATTAAAATCACAACTCACCTACATTTCTGCAACTTAGGATTGTCAAAAAATGCATTAGTTTTTGATGTATCAATAAACTTTGTTTGTTTCTTTCCATAGCACTTAATTCGTTTCATGTTTAAAACTGTAAAGGAAATAAAAAACTTGAGTTAAAGCCTAACTATCTGGAATTAAACTCCTCGGAAAGATCAAGCAACTCAAATTTTCTAAAATATAAAAAAAGCAAACATTTCATTCAAAAAAAATTTTTACACATTCCCCTATTTATTGCCAGTTAAAATTTCACAAGTTTAAACTCTCAGTTATGTCAAAGTCAAGTTTTTAGAAAACGTGAAATTTTCTCTTCAGTAAGAAGAGCAATGATTAGAAGAAAATGAGGTAAGAAAAAAACTAAGAGAAATATTTAAGATTGTCTTTTAATTTTATAAAGTTTTGATTTGTGCCCATTTAAGTTTTTTTTAAAATAAGTTCATTACCATACAACCACTGATATCCTGCAAAAAGAACAAAACAAAAATAGGAATAAAGAATATTAAGTCGATTTAGATTAAACCAGGGCACAAAATTTCAAGTCACCAGCTCACCATTGGCGATCATCAATAGAGTAGGTTTTATTTTGCTTACGAGTAGGTTTTATTTTGCTTAGAATATCCTGCCTCGATGAAGAATGATATGAAAGTGTTTTGATGACAAGCAACAGAATTTTTCATTGATTTAGAACAAAATATACTGAGTCTCCTACTTGTCCTTTATAATATTTGTGCTTTTTAAAATATTGAAGCGTTAAGACAACTTTATTTTGATTTTTTATTATTGCAATAAATATCTTTCAATTATTAAGTTTCTACATTCTTTTATAGTTTTGTTCACCAAAAAGTTCTGCATAATTATCAAATTTGTTAACATTTCAAAAATAGTTTATATTTCTAATGAATGTAAAAAAGTGGTGAGGAAAAATTTTAGTCCAGGAAATATATTTAGAACTGCAGTGAATTGCCCTGGATTAAATGCAGAGGACTTTTGTGTTTTCCAAATTTTTCCTTCAGGTTGCAATTTCATTTTAATAAACTTTTGTTTTCATCTTTCTTTTTATCAGCTTTAAAATATAGCTCAATATTTTTCCAGGGTGTTTCTGATAGTTATAAAAAAAATCTCTGTAGTTTATATTAAATTTAATCTTAAAAAAAAATTTTTTTTCCATTATGATTTCAGAGGAACACAATCTTGATATTTGGTACAAACATTGCTAAGAAAGAATTACGAAATATTTTTGCTCAAAAAAACTAAAAATGTCAATTTGGAAAATGACACAAAGTTTAGCTCCCTAGTTCAAGTAATTCTAAAGTTTCAACTGTTTGAAAATAATAAAAATTAGTAGTTCTTCAAAATTTTAAACTCAAAAACTAATGATTTAAAAAGTTTCAATAATTTTAATTTTCATTTAACCTGTCAATTCTATTTCTTAGCCAAAATTAAGCAAAATGTATCTTATTTATTTTTATAAAATTAGAATAGGAAAAAAAAATAATTTTACTTATTTCAGTCAGAATGCGCACTTTTAGGATCAAAATTTTCAGAAATAACCATTTGTTCTAATGAATTACAAAATCGGAAGAACAACAAAAATAAACATCGATGCAAACATTAGAATAAAAATATTATTGTCAAAACCACTGACAATATTATTTCAAGACTACAAGCAACATATTATATTCCCAAATGTTTTATTCTGGCCAAAAGTTAGGTTATTTTATAAATCAATATATGATAGGTTGCAGCAGAAAATTAGGAGGAAATAATACAACAACAAAAAAAAGATGAAGCAAAATTAAAACAATTTTAGTGAAGAATATTCTTTTAAAAAAATAGATCAAGGAGAAAAGCCAACTAAGAAGTTAAAATTTACTAACTAAAGCTAAGATAATCACAACAGGAATATTATTTTAGATTATATTACATAAATACAAGAGAAATAGTAAACAAATTTTTAAATTCGATTATTCTATATTTATTTAGAATAAGTCAACTCAGCAACCAAAACTAACTTTTAAAACAGCCTCGAGAAGATAGCGCAGAGTGTTGCCAGAACCAAGGGTCACAAATGCAAATGTTTCTTATTTACAAAACTTTGCAAGTTTTGCAGTGTCGTAGATATGGACGATTGCAACGCTCGAATACGCCATCTGGGGAGAAGACTTGTTCCATGTTTTTGGACCTTCTAGTTTCCTTCCTCTCTTCAGTTGTATAGGAATGTACCGCGATATTTTTCGTTTTTAATTAATGAAATTATTTTTTTTTAATTTCTATGATGCTTTCTTTTAGAACTGTGTTTAATGTACTTTTCAGTTCCATATAGTTTCCCAACTTAAAAGATTTTAATCTATATAAAAATCAAGACTGAAACTAGCGCACTTCTTTCCTCTATGACTCTCCAGGAGCTCCTGGGGAAAGCATGCGAAGTGTTGCCATAGGTGGAGCTGCTCCATAAATACAACCATCTAGAGTAGGTGTTGTCTTCCCCACCAGCAGTCCATTTCGATTGTTATTTGCAGCCCATCCGTAAGAGGAAGGAAGTAAAGTTCTCATTTTTTTGTTGAAAACTGAAATCTGGTTTTTAAGTTTACTTTATTCTTGGGGTTTATCTTATTATTGGGGTAAAAAAATCATTTTTTATAATAAATGTTCAGTTGTAATAGTTGATAATTTAATGATGACTTTATAGATAATGTGGTGCTCGACTT
The DNA here is from genome assembly GCF_043381705.1 of Parasteatoda tepidariorum. NCBI lineage: Eukaryota > Metazoa > Arthropoda > Arachnida > Araneae > Theridiidae > Parasteatoda > Parasteatoda tepidariorum. The sequence continues at coordinate 48,611,048 of NC_092214.1, read as the reverse complement.
CGCGCGCAGGTCGTTGGGCTACCGAAGCGGGGGTGCCATCCCCTCCGCAGAGGATCAAAATTGTGATAGCATGTCTTCGGATCATCCTCCGCGATGTTTCCCAGACCGTCGCCAATAGCCCATTGTGCAGCTCTAGTGCGACGTAAATTAACAACAACAACAACATTATAGATAATGTGTGACTTTATACACCTCAATAAATACTTGACTCTCTTTAGTAGAAAAAGCGTAAATTTTTTTATAACTCTAAAGACTTTTTTACATATAAGTTTCTTGCAAACAACATGGCATACCTAATAAATCACCTTATCAATCGGATTGATAAGAAGTTAATTTAAAACAACCTCAAAATGAGCTTAGGTATAAATAAATTGACTTCATACACCTCAATAAATGCCTCACTCTCTTTATTTGAATTAAGGTAAATTTTTTATACCTCTTTTGTTGCAAGTTCCAGAAAAGCAACCTGGTATACCTTAGAAATCACCTCATCAGCCTGGTTAATTTGAAGTGAAATCAACCAGGCTGAAAAGCACCTCAAAATGAGCTGAAGCGTATGTTAAACAACCTCGTACACAGGGGCGAATCTACTTAAGGGCTTTTTGGGCTGCAGCCCAGGGTCCGGTGGATACAAAGGACCCCAGTCCCCACCGAAACAATAGGTAATATTTTGAATTAAAAAATATCTAATATTAAAAAAAAATATTATAAGGTTGGCAAAACTGCCCTTATGAAAAAATCGAGGTATAAATGA
>NC_092214.1:48547998-48609794 GCF_043381705.1 Parasteatoda tepidariorum | reverse complement strand
TTTCCCCCTTTTCATGGAATTGCCCAACTACGTTTTTTTTTATTTAAAAATTCACTTTTATAATAGAAAATCGAATAAATAATCAGAGTTCTCAATAGAAACAAAAAAGGGAAGAGTGCTTTCTCCCAGAAAAGGGCACTTAACGCTGTTAAAATTGATCAAATTTGTAATATTATGTAATAACTCAATTTGATCCTCAACAATTTTTAAATTACACTCTTATTCTATTTTACGTGTATATTTCATAAAGTAATACTCACTCATTATCCAAATAAGAGAAAAATTTGTAGTTTATAAAAAATAATTGAAGATATCCTTAAACATAGTCACTGTGCACAATTCAGAAAATAAATAAATAAAATCATCAATTGATAAACAACTTGAAACTTCTTTCTATAATTTGAACTGAAAATTATAGAACAATAAACATTTAAACTTGCATTTTTCAAAAAAAAAATATTTATTTAAATTATAATTTGAAAATTTAAAGTTACTTAATTCATTAATATACCCCCTTCAAAAAAAGAGAAACTTATAAAAATTTAAACAGATGTAGATAAATATTTGTAAATTTTACCAGTGTGCAATTGCTATTAAAATAGTGAATAAATTTTTTTAAATGGAATATGAATAAAAAGGTCTAAGGTATTTTTTCAAAGAGGGCACATCAAAAGACAACTTCTAAAAACGCTTAGGGAGAACACTTAAATAATACTTAAAGTAAACTGTAGCAAAACAGGTTATCTTGCACAATTGTGTAGAAACATTTAACATTTTGATTTACAAAAAAATTCTCAAGATGCACTTTTGATATTTTATGTCCGACAACAAAATACATAATCAATTGTACTTTGCCACTAGGATTTAACCCTTTGACGGTTAGGGAAACGAGCAGTTTTCGTTTTTCTTAATTCAGGCAGTATTAAAAGTAAACAGTAATTGAAAGTGGCAGCTGCTTTCTCCTACCATTCTTCCGAAAATGTCACCCTTCTCTGGCGATGGCGTAGATAGCTCGCCTCACGTGTTTTAAAAATTTCTTAAATTTTTTGTAGTACATAAATAAGTTTTTACGTACTTTAAAATAATTATTAAATAGTTTTTTTTTCCAATGCCCACCTGTGTTAACATCCGTCAATTCAGGCATTTACAGGGCGATTTTGTTGGCCTCTCTTTCAGGAGCACCATATTAGGTGGGCCAACGTCGCTCCCACAGTGAGGACAGATGATAGTACTGAGAAGTAAAGAACATCCATGCCTTGCCCGGGATTCGAACCCAGAACCTTTCTGATGCAAGGACAGTTTTATTAAATACAGTACAGAACCCGTTATCCGGAAATCAGAAAACCGGAAAACCAAAAATCGGAACGAAATTCGATACATTTTCCCGCTATTTTAAAAAAAATAATTTTTTTTTTCCTCATAAGATTTTAGGATTTTTCGTTCTTTTTTGAAAGATGTTTACCTTACCATCATTTTGGTAATAATCAATAGTGTATTACTTCATCGTTTTTTCTTCTTTTTAAGATTATTTCCAATTTTTCTTTTTTTTAGTTGGTTTTAACAATAAGAAAAACGGCTTTTTTTAGCGATTCAGAAAACCGGAAAAATCAGTTATCCGGAATATCGATGGTCCCGATCGTTCCGGATAATCGGTTCCCTACTGTAGTAAATTATAAATGATTATAATCAATTATATAACTAATAAAAGTTAATTATAAATATAAGACAAATATTAAATTGAAAGGACTAAATAATTACAACTAATATAAAATTTCATGAAGCATTTAAATACAGTAATTAAATAAAAATCTTTTTGTACACGCTATAAAAAATTACCGTAATTACCTAAAAATCTTTAACAATCATAATCATCATCATAATTATCTAATTTTCGCTTTTGAGGCATTTTACTTTACAAACACCCTAAAAAATGAGCTAAAATACGCATAAAAAGAACAAGGTAAAAAAAAATTGCCCCTTCATTATAAAAAGAAATTCATGGAACCCGTACTGCCATCTATAGACAGTAAAACTAACTACATTTCGTGAGTAGGATTCGTTTGTAGCATAATCAATGCAGAATAATAATGGCGAACAAGCTCAGCTCGTCAGCGTGCATTGGGGAAAAATTTCACTACGCAAGTAGTGCTCGTTTCTAACCATTTCGGTCGAAATCTTGCTCCTGAGCTTAACTCGTTTGTGCACATTATGAAGATTGATGACTCGTTGTGCACATTATGTGCACACGATTCGATTGGGAGCCGAACTCGTTCATAACCATCAAAGGGTTAACATAATGAAATTATTTTTTATGTTTGAAGCGAAATTCGAAGTCTCATTTGTGTAATCTAATTTGATTTTGAAAATAATAAATATTTTTATTGTAAGTTAATAATTATTTTTACGTCCCACATTATTTACGTCAGACACCACTGCTTTTCTTCTCATTACATTTATTTTTATCTATTTCTGTCTCTTATTTCCCTTTTTCTTTATAAAATGAAGTGAAATATGAATAGAAACCATCTAATTTACAATAATGCATTTCACCTTAGTAATCTAATAAAATTTGCTCAACTATGCTTTAAAATTATTTACATTAAAACTTAAAATTGATCAATGAAGTTCTTATATATATATACAGTGAAACCTCCGTTAAGGGGACACTCTCGGGACCAAAAAAATTATCCGTTTACGAAAGTTGTCCGCTTAGGGGAAGGGTATACATTAATAAAGAATACTCAAGCCATAAATTGTTTTCAGAATAATGGCAATGATTAAAAAATAATAAAATAAGAACTATTCACATTGACATTTATTTAAACATAACGAAATTATAATATTTATGATACAAAAAGAAAAGATTAGATTTAATACATGCCTCTGTTATACTATTATCCAGTTGAAAAGAAAGATGTGATAGAAGTTTGTTTTAAGTGACTGCGACTCACCATATCTTCATAGTACATTTTTAAATCATATAGCATTTTTACACCAATTTCATAATTTCTCGATAAATAAAAATGTCTCAGTTCCTCAATACAAGTTTGAGCATCACTTAAAGTTTTCACTTTTGGTTCGTATTCAGGAAGCAGTTGAGTATCAATGTCTTCATTTTCACTCTCGGCATCAATATTTGTAACCATTTCAACAATTTCGTCCATATTTAAATCATTCTTTTGACATTCAATATTTTCGTCTATTTTTACAAAATCATTACCATTGACAACACTTTCTCCAGTCAAGCGAATCAAATTTGTTAATTCAGAAAAGGTATCATCAGAAATTGTGTCATCGACAACATCGGTAAGGATATTGCATTCTGATGTATCTTTTTTGAAGCCTGCCTTAGTGAATCAGTTTAAAATGGTTGAGCTTTTTACTTTTTTCCAGGTTGCTATTATCCACAAAGAAGCTTGTAAAACATCAATTTTTACGTTTTCTTTATTTGGCCCATCTAAGCTCATAATCAAGTGTTTTGAAATTAGTTGCCGATAAAACACTTTGAAGTTTTTAATAACACCTTGATCAAGTGGCTGGCAAACAGACGTTACATTTAGAGGAAAGAATGCAATTTTCACATTCTTTAGATTATTGTTAGGGGGAGACGCTGCATTATCAAGAAAAAGAACTGTCCTGTTTTTGTGGCCCATTTTTCTATCAAGTTCAAGCAACCACTCAGTCATTAAATCCAGGGTCATCCATGCTCGTCGATTTGCTTTCCGTTGTATTCCAAGCCTAAATAAATACATTACTTTAAAACATCTGGGCTTATTTGATTTCCATTATTCAACGGGGGTTCTTGTTCTCCGGTCATACTTGCGCAAAGTAAAATCGTCAATCTTTCTTTTGGAATTTTACCTCCTTCACACTTTTCACCTTTTAAACACGAAGTTTTTTCCGGTAATGCCCGAAAAAAAGACCAGTCTTATCAGTATTTAATACGTCATCGAGTGCATAGTCCTTCAATAAGGAAGGCAGCTTCTCCAACCATTCTTTAACCATGTCAGTATCCACAGAAGCGGACTCTCCGCTTATTGATTTAAAAGAAATGTGCCTCTTTCTGAACTTTTCTAACCATCCATTAGAAGCTTTAAAATCCTTTATCCCCAATTTCTCAGCTGCCTCTCTAGCCTTTTCCTGTAACATTGGTCCAGATACAGGATATTTTTTGCTTCTAACTTCAGAAAACCAATCAAAAACGCATCTATCAATTTTAAATCCAGGTCCGTTTTCCGAGGATATTCTAATTTGGTTCTTATTTCCATTTTCACACCAAAGTTTCATTAGTTTTTCTCTATTTTTAATGATGTCTGCTGCCTGAGTCTTTCCAATTTTAAAGTGTTCTACCAATTTTCGGACACTGCTTTTTTGATGTTTGGAATACTCTAAAAGTTCAATATTTTCTTTCAATGTTAAAATTTTACGAGGCATAGTTGAACAAGAATAGACTTTCTCAAGAATAAAAAAATCTTTTAAAAGTTCTATCTCAAATACGCTTTCAACAGATGTAGTTACAAAGAAATGAAAATGTTTTTCATTATTATGCAGATATTCAAGTTAGTCATGTGATACAGGAAGGACACTTATATTTCTACGTCATGACCACACTCGGTTTCAATCAATACGTTTATTCCCCCATCACTTGATAAGAAATGTGGTAATACCTCCCTGAAAGTAAACTTCCAGTAATGCATAGAAAAAGGAACAAGACAATGCTTACCTGAAAGACACCAGGCTTATGGAGTTGTATTCACAATCGATCATTTGTTAAGAGTTTGAATAAGTGTTTGATTTATATGAACACCTCCATGACTAAGATTTCTATTCTTTTAACCCAGATGGGATGAGTGCAGGGTACAAACTGAATAGAAGTAGAAAGGAAATTTCAGTGGAGAGGAGGAATTGATAAGAATTAATGTGTCACTTTAACTTGTGGGGTCTCAAGACTGAGCATGTGGGGTCACAACTGTGTAGTCCTGATAAAAAGATCCAAAGATGCCGATGTCTGAAATATTTTACATGAGCAGAATCATTTTCCTTTCTTTCTAGCCAAAGATGAAATCAAAAAGATAAAGAAAGATGACAGGAGAATGATAGTCCTTAGAACTGAAATAACTCAATGTTTTTAGTTATGGATAAGGCAAAAAATTTACATATTCTGAAAAATGTTGGAGAGAGGCATCTTTTTCTTAAATATAATTGTAAAAAAAATTTTTTTTTTCAAATTTAGAAAAAGTAGTGTCCGGTTTGAAGAGGTAGAAAATTACTTTTCAGGGCAAAAATGACTGTCAGCGTCCTGTTAAGGGAGTGTCCGCATTGCGGAGACCATACATAATGGTTTATTCATAGAAGATTCTTGGGGAATTTAAAATATGTCCGTATTTAGAGGCGTCCGTTTTGTGGGAGTGTCCACAACAGGAGGTTTCACTGTATATATATATATATATATATACAGTAGGGAACCGATTATCCGGAACGATCGGGACCATCGCTATTCCGGATAACTGATTTTTCCGGTTTTCTGAATCGCTACAAAAAGCCGTTTTTTTTATTGTTAAACCCAACTAAAAAAAAAAATCTTTAGAAATAATCTTAAAAATAAGAAAAAACGATGAAGTAATACACTAATAATTATTTCCAAAATGATGGTAAGGTAAACATCTTTAAAAAAAAGAAAGAAAAATCGTAAAATCTTATGAGGAAAAAATTTTTTTAAAAAAAAAATGGCGAGAAAATATATTGAATTTCGTTCCGGTTTTTTGGTTCTCCGGTTTTCTGATTTCCGGATAACGGGTTCTATACTGTATATATATATATATATATATTTGACTTAGCTATATTTATTTATAATTTTTATATGAAGTGATTAAGGGTGTGGTAATTATTTAATTTTACTTTTGTTTTGTAATTATTTATTTAAATGCTCAACATGCACATTTCAGTACTTTTTATGTCCTTTATTTCAAGATTGAAAAAAATGTTTCATTCATAAATTTAATAGAGCAATTGTCGTTAAAATTTTTCTGAAACTATGAAAAAATTTTTTTAGACCTTTAAAGGGTATTTGATTTGATATCCAATAAAGATTTAAAAGACAAGCAAAAGTGTTTTTTTACATAAAGTCTGTAGTAGTGATAAGTTATATCTTTTTTAAAAAATAATTTTATATATTTTCAGAAATTACCTTTTTTTATAGAATATTTACGCATTGATGAAACAAAAATGCCATTAATTTTCTTTTTCCAGGTGTTTAAATAAACTGAGAAGTAATGAGATCTATCAGACTAATAATTTCAACTTACTTAAAGGGTATGTACAAAATTTAATCCATTATGCATAATTAATTCCATTGTGCAGCTCTAGTGCGACGTAAATTAACAACAACAAAATTTAAATTCTTTTAAAATTCTTTATCTTTCAATAAAAAAAAAGAGTATAATATTAAACATGTATTTCAATGTGATTTGTTTGTTTCAAAATCGGCACATATACGGGCGGTTCTCCAGAAAGTGCCGTTTGCTTTATTCAATTTATTTATCTTTTAAAGATGTTTTTCTTCTTTTTATGTATTAAAACCTTTTAAATATGCATTTTATATTATAAATTTTATGACTAACAATTCAATTTGAATGTGTAAAATTTCACTTCAGTTCCTTTGTTCTAAAGATTTGTCTTAGATTCAGATATTTAAAGATATTTTCATTGTAGGTACAAGTCACATTAAATATATACTGTGCATATTTTAGTAAAATGTATATTTCATTAATAAACATTGCTAGAAATATGTAAAATTTTTTCACTAACTTTTTTAAATTTTTTTTTTACAATTCTTCAGAAAAACTCTTAGATAACTTGTCACTGCTGTCTCATGCAAAAATATTGTACAGTAAAAGCCTGACTAACTGGAATTTGACTTACCAGAAAGCTTAAATGACTAGAATTTTCAGAAGTTTATGTAAAAAAATTTTAAAAACAGAAGTGGTTTTTTTAAAATTAAGAATTGTTTGGAGCATTCAATAATCTGCTATAAAATATCGATTAATCATAATTCGCTCCGCATTGAATGAATGTCCCCCTTAAATTTCTCCATATAACTATAAAAACAAGCATTTAGTTTGGCAGGAGTGGCTCTCACCCACCTTTATCGCTTAACATAGACTACACAAGTTCAAATGCACACTATGTGAAGATCAGGTTCTAAGTAAGTGACAAATTTTCCACACTTAAACAGGAGAAAGGGGAGGTGGACAAAGAATTGGAATAAAAAACATGCAGAAAGCAGAGGAAAATGTTTATTATCATTTTTGTTATGGCACAGTAATATGAAAAATTGAGATTTTCAGTATTGAAGTTTTGTTATAAAGATTATTAGTTTTCTATTTTTTTTTTAAACTAAGTATTTTAAGTTATTTTTAAAGCTGTTTAGCTGTTTAATTTTGACACAATGTTCACAATAGCTCTAGTTTTTGTTGCACGTTGGGATTGTTTAATTGAGTTTAATGATTTTAAGTAATGCACAAAAATATGTATTTTTGTAATTTTATGTCATTTTTATAAAAAATTTTTCTTTTAAAACAGGGTTATTTTATTAAAAAAAAATTATTTTTTAAATATCCTACTTGTAATAAAAACTACATGCATGAAGTTAGAAAAATCAAAATGGTACTAAATTAGGGTGAATATTTTTATTCAACTTATGAGTACAGTGAGTTATGTATGATTTTAAAAAATATATTATAAATATTATATAAACGTTAATTTGTAAACTTTTTGAATTTGTAACATAACAAAATGAAAATTAAAATCTGTACAATGCAAAAAAAAAATTATTAAGTTTATCACAATTCTTTTAAAATTCATTAAAAATTTCTTTTTTATTGACTTTTACTGTGTTGTTCCCCTTAAATTCTAAAAACAAATGGTAATTAAGTAAAATTTTTTATTCTCTTCTTATGTTCTTCTCATTTCTCTATTTCAGACTTTTTATTTAATTCTTAAGAACAACTATTATTATTTTTTAAAAGTATTGTGTTTTTTGTTTTCCTTGTGGTATGTCACTTTTTTGAAAAGTAAGGTAATATTACAAAGCAATATTTTTTGTGTTTTTTACATATCGGGAATTTAGTGGTTTTTGAGCATTCTGGATAGTTGAGTACAAGTATCACGGTTCGTATTTAAATTTTTAAAAATCCCTTAATGTGATTCGTGAGTCACTCTTTAAAATTACACATTGTGATTTATATTCATGCCGTTAAAGAATCAAACATCGTGGTTTGTGTTCACACAAATTAAAATTTTCACATATCTATTTATATTTTCAGATTTTTAAGATCACACATCCTAATTTATATTCACACTATTTTAAGATCACAGAATGCGATTCTCATTTACTCTTTTTTAAAATTACCCAGAGAGTATTCAGGCAATTTTAAAATCTAACTTCTTTTTTCTAATTCACTCAATTTTAAAATCTCTCATTGCAGTTTGTATTTTCTCGATTTATATCTAAGAGTTGGTAATATTAATTTTATAGATAAAAATCAGAAAAAAGTATATTTTCACTATATCTAACCTACTTATTATTCAAAACATTTTTGTTACATTTAAATTTATGTTCACTCAGATAATTAAAAAATAAAATTTTATATAATTTTCTTTAAATTAATTTTATTTTTATTTTATTATTTTTCGAGAATAGTCCGAATCTGTGTTAATAATTGAACTTCTTTTAAAAATAATATGGCTCATAATTTTGGTGAATTCTATTCATTTATACTTCAATATGTAAGTATTAGACTTGAAACAAGATTGAAAAGAAATATATCAGTCTCTCATTTATGAAAATTGTAATTAAAATTTATAATTATTTTAAATAGTTTTTATTATTTTTGATACTTTTCCACATTTCCAATTAACTTTTAAAATCCGAGGAAAAAAAAAATTTCCACTAAAAATACATTGTACTTGACAGAACATTTTATTTCACTTATTGAATCCAGAGTTCCATAAAATGTGGGTTCGTTATAAATGGCTTCTACTCTTATATCCTTTTTGCGCATATGGAAAAAGATACTGACATAAAAATTTTTTTTTTGAACTTTGTAACTAAAAGGTTGCACAATTGTTTACCAAAGTGGCTAGATTCTATCCATTTCTTAAATAAACTTATTAAGCATCAAATCGCTACTTGTTTTTGTTACCAATTTTTAAATATTTTTTGTTCTTTTAAAGTGTCTGATATTAAAATAAGTATATTGTATTTTCTCAACCTTTTTACAATCATTTAATTTGTTAGAATATTTTAATTATAAAATCGATGCATATAAGTTAATTATAATAGTAAATTAATATTTTATCTCTAATTGTGTGTCATAAGTATACTTGCCAACACTTTCGGATTTTATTTTTGTGTTTAATGTGGCAGCAAAACTTAAACATTCATACTTATTTCATATTTGAATAAATGTGATTAAACAAAAATTTTGAATACCACTACTTTCAAATCTTCAAAACATATATGTAATAAGCCTGTTGGCTGTCTGAATGTGTGTTTAGGTGTCGACTAAATTTTAATGAGACACCATCTTTTAATTTTAATTGAAATGGCATTTCTCTATTTCTTGGAAAAACTTTTTTTGAAAAGAGTAAAAATTGGCAGATATGCATAAGTAATTTGTTATTTTATTTGTTATAAAATTATATCCTTATTTAAAATATTTTGATATTATAGGTCTCATGTGGTAAAGGGATGTTATCCAGAAAAATTACTAAAAGCATGGGATAAATTTTCAAGAGAAAAAACTGCTCTTAACGTTAGACCAGGTTGCTATGCCATAAAATATTGTCTTTATATTTTTAATTTGATTAGATGATGGTTTTCATTTAAAGGATTTTAGATGTACAAAGAAGAATGTGCTGTTTTGAATTTTCTAATTAATTTCTTCAATATTAGAAGTTACATATGGAAGATTATTAAATATAAATCTAGAATATTTAAAGGCAGAGAGAGGTTCAATTGGGATAATTGTGACCACATGTTAATTGTGTCAAGCACTATTTTTTATTTAGAAAAAAAGTAAAAAAATAGTTGTCCAGGTTAAAAATGTTTTTTCAAGTTTTATATATGTATTTTGCTAGGCATGCTTAACAATTTATATAAAATGTGCACCACATTTGTAAACTTATCTATTTGTAGATTTGAATTGACTAACAATAAAACACTTGTTTTTTTTTATTTTTGTATCTGATAGGAATCTCACTACTATACATTTAAGATTTGCTTACATAAAAATTTCTTATGTCCAAATATAAGTAATAATCATATTAAAACATGTTTGTAAAAAAATAACAAAACAAGAGATCATAATTTTAACATTTTGAGATTTTTTGAGGGGTTATTATGATCAATTCTTTAATAGCCTAAGTAAATAACTTATAAGGTTATTAAGTCACAAGTGATCATAATTACACCAACTGTCCGTATTTTTTTCTTTCTTATGATTAAGTGTGTAGAATATATCTATGACTTAATGCAATAAAATCTCTATTAAAATGTAAAATAAGTGCTAAATTTTTAAAAATTGGTGACTGAAATTTTAAAATCACTCGTGGCTTTTGTTTGGTGTGTACAATTTTCTGTCTATGTCTGTAATTTGTAAGATAAAGGGATTTTGTATCTTTAAAAAAAATTTCAAACAATGTGATACTGAGCGAGATCAAAATGAATAATAATGAGCCTGTGACTCAAACTTCAATTTTTGTAGTTTTTCCTTAGTTTTTGTAACATGCTTTACTATTCTATTAAGTTACATAACTTAAAGAAATACTTTTGCTACTTGTTAGTTGGGTATTCACTTTTAGTATTTTTTTCCCCTCTAAATTCTTTTATTTAAAAAAAAAGTTTTGTATTTTGAATTAAAAATTACTTGAGAGTAGCTCAGATGAACTATTTTTCTTAATTTGTATTGCATAATTTGAGGATAAATAATAATATTTAGGAGCAAATTACTGTTAATCTTATGAAAAAAGTTAAAGATTTTTAAATAAATTTAAGATTATTTGTTTTAATTCTATTTCATAAGCAATCATATGTCTTCAGAACAGTAATTTACTTTTTCCATTCTTAACCATGTTTTATTTAAAAAAAAATTGGGGAAAATTGGTTTTTACAGTATTAAGATTGAATTTAATTTTTCATTTACTTAAGGACTATTTTAACTTAAAAGAACATCTTATTACAAAAAGACTTTTCTTTTTTTTAGGTTATTATGTGTTTTTTAGCAAAATTTTTCTCAAAGCTGGACTTTTTATTTTCAAATTTTCAGTCTTCAGAATTTTTGTGACTTTTTCCTAAAATAAAATTAAATGATTGCTGTTTTTAGACTATTACTGTTTTTTTTATTGAAATGTTCCTATCAATCGTTTTTAAATCAAGTTATAGATGCATTCTTAGACATGAATACTATGGTACTTAGTATTTTTATCATATGTGCTTCTTCCTTTTTGTTTGTTTGCTCATTTTTTGAAGCATTTTTAAGTTTGAAGAATTTACCCAATGTAAAAAAAAAGTATTTTTTACATGTTTCTTCAAAACGTTTTTATTCTGTCTATAATTTTAATTTTTGTAACATTAATATTTTTCTTTTAATCGTAAATTTATTTATTTTGTTTCATTTTACTGTTGAAAGCAAGCCTTTCCTTACCTTTCCTTTACCTTAAAAAAATGAGTTACTTAAAAAATATTACATGCATCTGGGAAGATTGCATAGATTTACATGTTATTTATTGCCTACTTTATTTGATTTAAAATAATAATAATTATTAATATTATTAAGAATAAACTTTTTAAAATACAAAACATTTTTGATTAAATGTCATTAAAGAAGCCTAAAAAAGAAATCTCAATAATTTTTTAGTTAAGAGAAAAGTTAATTTTTTAAGAATATTATTGATACTTTATTAATTATTAATGCAAGTATGATTTATTTATCACAGACAATATTATGACAGTTTTAACTGGTCTTTACAATTTATTTCATCAGTATTATCCAGGCACAAGTAAAGATAATGATACAAAGGAACCATTGTTCTAAATTATTTATACTTAATCAAAAATGTTATTTTGTTTCTTAATTTCTTATTAAATCTTTATTTTTTGCACCTCTAATTTCAGACCTATTTGATGAAGAACAGATGTTTGTAATCATTGAACTGGAATATGGTGGTCAGGATCTATCCTCTTTTGTGGTAAATTGTAATTTCAATAACTATATTTATTGAATTTCAACGTACTGTAATTTCGCGGAGATAGGCCGCGGCGTTATTGATTTAAAACTTAAAAATTTAGTAGGAAGGCGTATCTAACGGGGCGGCCTATATAGTATAACTTTTTTTTTCTTCAAAAATTTTGCTTTTTAGAAACCGCACTGGAAATTTCATCTTCATTTTTTCCACCTGTTATTTTACTTTTTATTTATTTTTTCATGCTTAATGTCACTCCAAGGAATGGTCAGTGCAACTGGAATTTTCTCCTCCCTAATCCTTTCTTGGAATCATTTTCTGGAGACCACTATCCACAAGAGGACAAAGTCTCTCTTTCCCTTCTGCCATATGGACAGCTGTTGAGTGCAGGAAATGGGCGTGGAGTGGAGAAGCATAAATCAGAAAGGAATGAATGAAGAAAATCAGGGTGGGGCCAGTGATAAGGTAACTGTAAAACAAACGCTCCCCCACCCCCTGTTCTTTCCAGGAAATATGACTCTTCCACTTGTCATGGATGCCTCTCTCCACTCCCCTTTTTTCTTCAGCTGGTTGTTAAAAACAGGTGAATGTTTGGTAAATAAAGCATGCTGATGAGCTTGGAATGACCTTCAATAATCTTACAATTAGAATGTTCAAAAAGAATTTCAAACTTTCCACTGAGAGTCAGTGCAGAGGGAAAAAAACAAAGTGTGTGAGAATTTTAGACAGGGATAAAAGAAAGACCGTCCTAGGCGGAGTCAGTTGAAAAAAGAAACCTGTTTTGAGAAGTGAAAATAGGGGGAGGAATTGCTAAAAATAGAAACTTGTTTTAAATGCTTGGGAGAGAGCTTTTTATTGTTTTTTTTTCATTGCTCATATTTCTGTCTGATTTCGATCATCTTCCTCAGCTGATTATTATTACGTTTTTTTATCGTTTTATTTTCAGTTCTGATGTGTTTTTGTTTTATAAATATTTTAATATTTTTCTTTTGTTAATATTTTTGTTTCGTTTATACTATTTTCGCTTTGTTTTAACATAACTTGTATTTAAGTTATCCATATTAAATGCCTTCCATTAAGAGGAAAAGTTATACCGCTGCGTTTAAGCTGTCGGCAATTAAAAGAGAAAAAGAAACTGTGATAAATGGCTTCAAAAAAGCGGAAATCATCCCGGGACAAACGAGACCGAAAGTGACAGGGATTAACCCGAAATAAACAATTAAATAGTAAACCTAATTTGCTCTGATGCAGAGAGTTCTGATTTTGAGGAATTTTTAAGTGCAGTGATATGAATATATAGTGATACGTGATATCTAAATAAATTATTCTTAAGTTTTTCTTTGAACAAAATTTGTTTGGATTTATCGTTTATTTCTAAAGCAGGATTTTGGATTGTTAATTTAAAAGTAAAATCGTTTTATTTTTAAAAAATTTCATACTTATTTTAATGGTTTATGATATATTAATTATTTTATTTATATTTTAATGGTCACTTCACTTTAAAATTAGAAAATGCTTAATTTTACTTAGAAAATTATTAAGATCTATTTTATATACTAGGATTGTTTCTATATTTTTTTTAATATTTAATATCCTTTTATTTATTTTTATTTAACTATTTAAATTATATACATATGCATATTTAGAGCATGTGTTAAGTCTTTAATCAATACCTGCATTAAGTTCAAAATTCTTTAATTGTTAAAAATTCGGCGCGGCGTGTCCGGTGAATCTGTCAGTCGATTTTTGAGGGAGCGGCGTATATACCAGGGCGGCGTTTCTCCTCGAAATTACGGCAGTATAAATTAAAGTGATGTCGAAGTTTGTTCTTTATATTCAGAATATTTCCAAACCAGCAGCCAGGGTCTCAAAATTTAACAATTGTGTGATAAAAAAAATTTAACAAAACTTAATACACTGAAACCTGTGCAAATTGATTGCTTGTGGTGCATTGCTTTAATGGTCAACTTATAGATTTTTTGTATTACATTCAACTAGCAATCAGTGAGTTTATGTAGTAGTGCTTGCTGAGTTCACTGATTTAGATCAGCTTGATTTAATTTATGTTTAAAATCTTAATTAAAACTGCTTGAATTTTTAAAAAAATGAAAAATCACTTATAGAAATAAATTTTTCTTCTTCTAACAGTTAGTTAATTATCTTTGTGTGAAATGTAATCCAATTTAATCCTATTTATAATTTATATAAAATAAAATCTGTGTTTTTTTTTGGGGGGGGGGGGGAGAGAAGTAAGTTATTTTCAAATTTATGTTTATTACTGGTACAGTGCGCATAAAAAATATATCTCTTTGAATAACTTTCGTTCTAATGATCAAATTTTTGCATACTAAGTGTCAATCTCAATGGTTTCTGGAAGTCATTTCTGGAACTTCAAATATGCTGATTAATTAGTGCTAATTATTAATTAAATTGCGATAAAGTTTAGATTCGATGCAGCAATAGATTTATCTCATTCTTGAAAATGGGACTTGTCTACCGTGTTCCTTTAGTTTAGATTTTAAAACCAGTTTGGTTTATACAATATAGCCAAGGTTGCACTGGCAAGAAATTCATTCTTTGTTTCACTCTCCGTTGCCACGGTTTCTATTGTTTTTATTTTTCATTTTTCGCTGGCAACCATACATTTCTTACTTCAAATTACTTTTGTTTTCTTGATTCACATCTGGCGAGTCTTAAAATTTGGTGTCTATTTTTGAATGCTTAGTCAGGGCTCACTAGATATTAATGACTCGTGACATGGATTTTTGAGCGCTCAAAACATGTCGAGTTTTATTTTCTTATTTTTTTAAGGTAATGAATTTTTATCTTTTCGCTTCAGTTTCTATGGATTATTCATTTAGTGACACAGTAGTGCAGTAAGTATATTAAGTTAAAATACTTAATGCGATATTAAAATTAGTTTTATGTAACATAAATTATGAAAATAATAATTATTAAAAATTATTTTTTGCATGATATTATCTTTAGTTTATCTTAGGGTTTTATGAATGGGTGCAAATTTTTTTTGGAAATGTTTAGTTAATTTTAAAAATGAAATATGACTAAAAATGCAAAAAGTGAAATTAACATTAAGGGGTCCGAACTGTGGATCGCTCTCTTGATCTAACTATGGCGACTATATTTCCCGGATTGCGGCTAACTCTTCTATTTTGGGGTTAGAATTTTGAATCCGTCAGAAAAAAGGTAAATGTTTATTCAGAGAAAGTATGTTTTTGTGTCTGATTTTGTAACTTAACAGTTAGCACTGAATAATTAGTACAGTGGTACCTCGAGACACGAGCGCCCTGACATACGAGTTATTTGAGATACGAGCTGTCGAGCGAGCAAAGTTTTGTTTTGAGATACGAGCGACATTTGAGATACGAGGAACGGCCATACATGCCCTTCTCGTCCTCGACAATGCTCCTGCTCACCCACCGAGCTTCGAACATGACATCCTCGAAGAGTTCAAGTTTATAAAAGTTCTCTAATACCACCTAACACCACTCCTATCCTGCAGCAGGTGATTTCTAATTTTAAAAAACTGTACACTAATCACCTGTTCTGGCGCTGCTTTGAGTTGACAGAAAACACAAACCTCACCCTTCGAGAGTACTGGAAGGACCACTTTAACATCTATATACCTCAGAATTATTGATCAGGCCTGGTTGAGTGTTACAACGAGGACCTTGACCTCAGCATGGAAAAAGCTGTGGCCTGAGTTAGTCTGTAGCCGAAAATTGTGCTGTGGCCTGAGTCTGTAGTTTCGAAGGATTCGAACCAGAAGTGCCAGTGGAGGAGGAGATTGTGTCTCTGGCAAAATCTATGGACCTGGTGTTGGGTGAGAGAGACGTGAACGAGCTCGTCGAGGAGCACTCTCAGGAACTGACGACTGAGGAATTACAAGAGTTACAGTCGCAGCAGCATTCGAAGGTTCTGCAAGAAATTGGTTTCAAGGAAGAGCCAGAGGTGGAGGAGGTTGTCTCTACAAGTGAGCTAAGAGAGTTCTTGGGAATGTGGGCGAGAATTTCACAGTTCGTGGAAAAGAAACACCCCAAAAAAGTTGCAACTAGTCGTGCATCGGAGCTATTTAATGACACTTGCCTAACTCATTTCTAAAGCATTCTGAAAAGGAGGAAGAAACAAACCTCCTTGGACAGTTTTTTTTAAAATCCGACTAAGAAAGCAAAGACCAATGAAGAGAAAAGCAGTGACTAAAATTAAGCATGCCGTAGCATTTAAGTTGTAAGTTGCATTTAAGTGACCAAAATACAAATATGTATGTACACTTTATAAAACCAGTTTTTTTCTTGCTTTACATTCTCTTCTATTATGCTTTTATGCAATATTTGTCATTTATAAATACGTAACAAAAACAATTGGTGGTAGCATTTTTGGGGCTGGAACGGATTAATTGCATTTCAATTAATTTCAATGGGGAAATTTGCTTTGAGTTACGAGCAAATTGACATACGAGCAAGGTTACGGAACGAATTAAACTGGTATCTCAAGGTATCACTGTATATGAGTTCATTCCTAGGAACCATAAAGATTGACACTTAGTATGTGAAAATCCAATGAATAGAACAAAAGTTAATCAGGATATCTTTTTTTGCGCATTGTACGTAGCTCTCAACTCAAGTGAATTTTGCCGGTTTTCTTTGATCTCCTGGCTTTATTAGAAATTCTCCTGGTTTTTGCATGTTTCTGAAAATTTCTTAATTCCCTTTTTTGGGAAATTTTAATAGAGTTAATAAGGAATAATCTGAAATCATATTTTTTACTATACAATATTAGAAAAAATTTTTACTCATGTTTTAAGTTCTGAAACTTGTTGATTTATGTTCTGAAAGATAAGGAAAAGTGAAATTTGAAAACTTGAAACTTGATTACTTTGTATTGAACCATGAGTATTGTAATGCTGATTTTTTTCTTTTTTAAATTTTATTCAAGCAAGTCAATTTCATTGTTTTTTCAACACTTCATGTTTTGAAAATCGAGAAATATTTTTTTGTTTCATTTTTGTCTGTTTTTCTGCTTTAACTAAATTTAAGCATGTTAACAGAGCGTTTCTTATAAACTTTATTCTTTTATTGTCATTTTTTCCCCTTGTTCAGTAACTATACTTCACAACTACTATACTGATTCTCAATATTAAAGTTATATTTCAGAACTAAGAAAAAAAATTTCTGTTTCTTTTTTTATTATTTTTATAAATTTTTTTATCAGCGTTTTTATTATAACAGCATTTTTTAAAGAGCGTTTCTAGGGAACTTTATACTTTTATGGTTACTTTTTTCTAAAACTACGACAATGTGAAAAAGTTGAATTAAGATTTTTAGCGTTAAATCTTTCACTTAAAAATTAAGAGCGATGAATGAAGAGGTGCTTTTGGCCGAATATTCATCTATTCGGCTAAATCATTATTCCTTAAATCCTTATACTATAGTCCGTTTACATAGTTTTAGAAACTAGCTGATTTCAGCATTTATGGTTTAGAAATTTTGCGAACATTTAAAAAAAAAATTTGTAAGTTATTTTATTTTGAAAAAGAAAAAAGTAACTCTTGATACTAATGATGAAAAAGAAAATGAAGATTTGTAACTGCTTTGTGAAAATGCTTGAAACATCACATTTGATAATTATGCATTAGTTGATAAAAATATTGAAACTTGTGGTCGCTTCAAGAAATGATTACAGAAACTAAAGTGATATCAATGACAATGGCAATAAAGAATCATAAAAAGTTCCAAAAATCTGTGGAAGGTCTCGAATCCTTTGAAACACTGAGGAGCTTTCTGTATTCACGAACTTATAAAAATTGAACAGCAATTTGTTTCAATTCTTGAACATTTATTGTTTGCATTGAAAAGAAAAGAATAAATGAGAATTTCTAATTATTTTATATAAATAAATGTGCGTATACATGGTGCTTTTGCATCATAATATATTTGCAGTAAGAACATAATTTTTATTTCTTTTTTTCTTGTAATTTTTTTAATTTTTAGGGTGAATTACTTTAATACTTTTCATACATTTTCAAGTCATTAGTTGGCAATTTATGTTGACCTTAATTTGTCATTTTCCTGTATCTACCATTCATACTGTATGTTTCCATGAGAAACGATCAATCAAGGTTCTACTCTAATTGGGAAACTTTGAACATTGTTTTCTTATTTTTATTAAAATTAGTCTAAATGCAATTTATAGAAAGGTAAAAAAAGAGAAAATATATGTTTAAAGCAGTTAAATATATTTTTAAAATCAAATGTGTACAACTTGCACCATGATCTATTCATAAACAAGAAGAAAACAACTTGCGCCAAAAATATGACTTATCATTATTTTTAAACATTGCTTATCCTATAATTAGGAGCCATAAAGAAAAAAATGTTTCAAACTAAAAAAAATAAACACATATCGAGTATAAATTAAAAGAGAAAAACAAAAATTCAAATAAATGAGCAGCACACACTCTTTACAAAATACTTCAATTGAAGAAAGCGGGGACAGTACGTTGCAAAGATTTCTTGGACGAAACAATTAGCATGCCTTTTTGTTCCCCTAGAAAACGGAAATTTGTTTTTTTTTAGGAGAGAAAGATTTCTAAACTAGTGTCTTTGAGGGGATGTAAACATGAAAAAACAACTCTATGAGGGTAGCCTGGGACTGGAAGGTTCTTTTAGAAGGTAGAGAATCAGAAGATAAAAAAAAAAGAAGTATCAAGATGAAGGAAGAAAGAGAAAAGGGATGTTTCTCAGAATTTACATTTGAATTGCTTACCTTAAGATGTTGTTTGTTTAGAGAGATTCGTATAGCTGAATGTCAACATCATCCCCCGATTGGCCTGTTTGCTAAGTGGTCAGCATATGTCATCAGACTTCAAGCTTCAACCGCAGCTTCCATCAGAATTTGTTTCGCTTTGAATGTGATGTGCAGTCGATCTGGGCATTACAATGGCAAAGTATACTAAAAAATCTTGTATTGTTAATTTAATGAGAAAGAATATTTTTATTTAAAATAAACTTGTATATTTCCACATTGAAGCTTATGTGTGCTATTATTGGGCCCTTTAAACTAAATATGCTGTTATTAGATGTTAATAAAATTTTAATGATAGTATTTGTCATTCGTACAATGGTCAACAGATGGGTACACTTTAAATTATCTGTCTTCAATGATTTTTAGTTTAAAGAATAAATTTAGTATTTCTTCTTTTTTTTCAAAATAATATATTATACATTTGTTTGATTAAAATATTCTCAATTAAAACTTTTATTCAGGGTATCCGCGCACCTGGAAAGTCGTGAAAAATAATGGAAAGTCATGAATTTTGGTATTGAACAAAATTTGTCATGAAATGTCATGATTTTAACTATTTTTTAAAATGGAATTCACCCCTCCCCCAATTTCATGGTGTTCCGAATACAGTGTAACGTCCCATATCCGGACGTCCCTTTTCCGGAAGGGTCGATTTCCCGGACACTTTTTAACAATCAAAATAAACAAACATTTCTTCATCTTTCCCTCTCCTTTAAAAAAAAAAACGAAGTCTTTTGACAGGTTTTTCCCCTTCTCAGCTTCTAGAGATCTATGCATTGAACCCATAAATCAACAGAAGACCTACTAAGACCATGACGCTCCTCCTCTGGAATGCAGGAAACGGGGGGGGGGGTTGTTTTCAAAAGAGCATAACTGAGTCCCCTCCCTCCCCCTTCTTTCTATGCAGCTGGCTAGTAAAAGAGGCATTTCCTGGAACCTTTTTGAATGTTAAACTAGAGGGGGAATCCCCTTTAGTCACACAAGAAAAAATAAAGAGAACCCAATTAGCATGCCACGCCTTTATGCTTGATTGATAGCCAATGATGGGAGAGAAAATAAGAATTTGTCACTACCCCGCCCTCAACTTGAATGACAAGTAAGGAGGAAATGAATTTATTTTCTTCACCTACCCACCTTATTGAATGACGGGAATTTCCCCTTCTTGCTTGAATCGTTCTAGTTCAAAATGGTGGAGAGAGCAATTAATATTTTCATAACTGTCAATTTTTTTAGTTTCCTATATTTATTTTTATAATAGCAATAATTATTATTTTTTAAATATTTTGTTTTTGATTGATTAGATATCATTCTAATACTAAAACATTATTGCCCAAAAAATAATGTTATTTAATTTCTGCTTCTTAGATTCAGATCATTTTAATCTCTGTTTACCTTGGGAGTCTATTATACGGAAAAATCGATTATCCGGACTTCGGAAAGTCCCGCCGATTCCGGATACGCGACTTTCCACTGTATCTAAATTGCAACAAAATCCCCACTCACAGTCATATTTGATTAAAATATAAAATATTTTTGTGTTCTTTAAAAATTATGGTGTTCTTTCAAAAAATGAAAGAAAAGACATCATTTCTAGAACGAATTGTCTTTTAACTACTGTGATTTCAGAATTTTTGTTATTATTTTTTTTATTTTATCAATTTAAAATTTTAGCTGAAGCAAGCCAGTCATTGGCGAATTTTTTTATTCCGAAACGAGAACAGAAAAATGGGAGTATTTCTTTCCTTTCCGATGAACAAAAAAAGTTTCTTTAGAATGTAATTCTGCAGAAAAAAAGAAGAAAAATTAGTTGCTTTTGTATTTTTTTCAGCTATTTTATTGCTTCAACTCTTTCTTTACTCAGTTTTTTAAATTTAAAATCTATAAATATGAAGATGCAGAGTATAACAGTTTTGGTTATACCTATCATTTCAGAGAAAGTTATTATAATGCTTTTAAAAATTTTATTGTTGTGTTTTTGTCGGAGAAAGTAGTAACTTCGTTAAGTCATGAAAAATTCTTCGAATTAGTCATGAAAAGTCATGAATTTGAAAATCAAAAATGTAGCAGATACCCTGTTTATTGTATAATTAAAATAACGTATAAAATTTATATTTATAGTAAATAAATAATGAAATATTATGACTCAATATTACCTGGAAATATTCTTTTCCCACATATAAATAATCAGATTTTTTTCAATAAAATTAATCAAATTGTCACTTAACATTAAATACAAAAATTTGCATATATTTAGTTATTATTTACTTACTGAAACTGTCTTTTTAATTTATAAACTAATAATACTTTCAATCAAAAAAAGAAAAATTATTCATGAATTGTAGTTTTATTTTATAAAAATTAGTAAATAACTTTTATTTAATTATTTATGTGATATAAAATCTTTTTCTTTTTTTAAAAATATTAGTGATTGTAAATTTTTGTATTGTTTTTAGATAAACAAAAGCATTGCTCTTAGAAATATATAATATAATATTTAATATAAAATAAATACTCTTTTTTTTTTAAAAAAAAAAAGTTATTTTCTTTTAATTACTTTTTTGTAATTTGAAAAGAAACCTATATTTTTCTTTTGAGTTTTCATTTAAAAAGAATTCATTAAATATATATAACTTGCTTACGAACTCATTTATGTGTTTGTTTTATATTTTGATAGTTGAGTTTAAAAAATCTGTATGTTTACAAGAAAAGAGCCGATTCTATCATACGCAATAAAATGATATATTTTCCTCTTTCTTCATAGTGCTTATGTCATTTTCAGAACTTCTGATAACACTCAAGCTCAAATGAGAGGTCCTAACATACCACTTTTTTGGCATTGACCTTGGGGGCTGGCAAAATATTTACACATGGAGCTAACTCATTTGTCCTGAAAAACCAAGCCTTTAGCTTTTCTTTCCAGCTGAGACTATAAAAATGTGAGGGAAAAAATCTTATAAGTGTACTTTTCGATAATAAAAGGGTCACTCATGGCAAGAAAAGAAGAAAAAAATTTAAATGTTCCTAGTTAAAAAACATTTCTAGAAATATTTTTTTCTAAAAATTATTTGAACCTGAAATTAATGAAATCAAATATATCTAGGGTTTGCCTGACCCTTACCTAGTTTTGCCTATGCTTAGAAAATCAAGTCTCTAATAAATTTAGTTTTTAAAATGTTAATTAAAACTGTTTAAAAATTATTATTTTTTATTGAGTTTATATAGTTTATTCTGCTCATAAATTTGGGTTCAATTTAGCTATTTGAGGAATCGATTTTCCTTTAATTTGATTGTGATCACGGATGATATAAATGTTCTGTTAATAATGTACTGAATTTTCTTTTTCTTGATTACAAAAAAAATATGTGTTTATGATGTCTCTAAATATATCATTCAATATATTTGCTTTGGATTTTTTTCATAGTTTTTTGTTATACTTTGTTCAATTTCTTTAAACATTTTTCTATATATTGCAGCTTCGTAATGCATGTGAAGCAGAAATTGTATTCAAGCAACTTGCTATTTCATTGGCCATTGCAGAAGAAGTGAATTTATTTGAGCACCGAGATTTACATCTCGGAAATATTTTAGTTAGTCGAACTAAAAGTAAATCTGTTTCATATACTTTTAGAGGTGAACGATTTTCAATTGCAAGTGGAGGTCTGATGGTGAATATTATAGATTTTACACTCTCACGCATTTTAGAAAGTGGTAAGTAAATTTTTTAATGTTTCTTTCTCAGCACTAAACATAAGATTCGCATGATAATATTGTTTTATTTATTTATTTTTTGCACCGCAATGATTTCATTTCTTTAAATAAAAATATTTGCCTATGTTTGGATTTTTCTACGAAGTGTCAGATTGTGTTTTTGTAAAATAGAATATTTTTTAGTTGAATACTTCGACACATTCTACGTTTCAAATTCTTATCAGATTTTCATATAGAAGGTGGAATTATATAGACAGGGATGTAAAAAAATTCTCATGACCTAATATTTCCCCAGAACACAGTTTCTTTTTTTTTTTTTAATTTTAATTACAATAAACTTTTTAAAAATATTTTTGAAAGTAAAGTCTGTATTTTTAAAAAATTTTCCCTTTAACTAAGGCTTTATTTGATTTTTGATAAATTCTTGAATAAATTTGTTTTTGTGCTAAAATAACCGAAATCAAAGTATATTGAAATATTAATATTTTACAATTGTAATTTGTAAAGAGATAATTTTTTTTACCTTTGAAAATTTTGCACTAATTTTTATTTATTTAATTAAACCAAAAATTTCTTTAGGGCTGTCAGAGTTTCACCTGAACCTTGTTCGTGCGAACAGACTTACTCTGCACCCCTTGAGTTTACAATCCAAATATATATATACATATATATATATGTATTAAGTGAATGTATATTACACATTATATTTGTTTTATAGATAAGTAATATATTACAATTTAGCAAGATTTTAAATCATGTACTTTAATTTTTTCACATATTTCGTTATTTTTATTAAATTTTGTTTTCAAAAATCAAATAATTGAATTATGTTATACTTCATATCATTTTGTATAAAAAAAACTGCAAAATAAATTTATAAAACATAAAGTTAATAATTTCAAAAAGCAGTTTGGTTTGGCAATTGCAAAGAAAAAATTGTTTAGAAATTTTATGTGAATTATGTGAAAAAATCCAATTAGTGAGTGTAAAGATGAGTTTCTTCAAGTTGGCCCAATCTGCAAAAACCTGCTGAGTTTTTCTGGGCTGGGCCAATCTTGATGAACATTTAAATTGTATGACTTGAACTAATTCAAATATTTTTAATTTTATTGAAATATTTCAGGTGTAATCTATTATAACGACCTTGCTGATGATAAATCTCTATTTGAACAAACTGGTGACATACAATTCAATGTTTATAAAGCCACCAAACTTCAGTTGGAGTATGTGGAACTATTTTTTTGTTCTTATTTATTATTACTATTTTTAGTTTTATCTTTCTTGATTTCATCTTTGGTGTTTATTTCTTTTTAAAAAAAATAGTCCCTTGACGCAAATTGCTTAAAAGTCAGGGGAAACATAATTTTTACCCTAAGACATCCCACTTCGTCAAAGAACAGTATAATTAGTGGGTAATAAAATGGAAACCAACTTCAAAAAATATTTAGGAGACATCCTAACATCAGTTACTCATTTTCCCCTCAGATCCTTTTACTTATCAATCTCGGAACTAGTTTAAGCTTCTTGTGATTGATTTTACCACAAGCTTTTTCTTTTCAAGCATGACTGTAACTTGAATTCGAAATTTGGTTGTCGTTGACATTAACATTTGAGAAACTATGTAGAAATGGCAATTAAATAAATAAATAAAAATTGAAAAGAAATTAAAAAGCAGTGTGAATGTACAGAAAAATCGTTTAGAAATGGGCAAGTAAAAAGTAATCAAAATTTGCATATCTTTTTACTGCTGAATTGTTAATTGTGTGCACAAAGTCAGAGTGCATATAAAAATAACTTTTTATTTTAGTAATAGCTTTGTGTCTAATGTATTCGTTTATTATAATGCTGCAAAAAAGTTTGTCATCAAAACTCCTTTTAATAGAACAGCAAGGTTGCCAACTTTCTATGCTTTTAAGGAAAATTTCTTCTACTGTTAACTAAGTTGTTTTAATATACTATTTTTGGTTTTCTAAATTTGATTTTAGGTTATTTTCCACACCACTATTTATAGACTCAAAAGTTCATATTAAGCACCACTTTGTTTCAGCTCTCTCGGGGTGAGGCTTTGAAAATGTTAGCAAAATTATCAAAAGTTCTGAAAGTTTTGATTTTTATCTGACCACACTAAACAATATTTTTTAAAAAAATTTAGTAGTTGGCAGCACTGCAACAGTATATTTTGTCAATAGTCCATAAAAAAAACCTGAAATATTTATGCATATAATTTTACCTCTCACATAAAATACATTCAATAACATTTACATGAATAATTTCTATGAGGAAAGAAGCAGAAAATGCTGCAAAAATATTTTTTTCCTGTGAGCTAGTATAAAGCAAGAGTATCACAGTTTGTGTACATCTGCTAAATCTGTTTCTGTGAAAACCTGTAAAGTTTATGTAAAATTATTCTAAATCCAAATAGGTTCTGAACAGAACAACATGCATGAATGCAGTAAGTGACTGATTGTTAACTAATGGTGTAAAATTTCATGCATTTTATACATCAATCTCGGATCTTCCAAGATCGTGGATAGCAAGCATGGTGATTTTCTATCAATCCATTGCTGCTATTGATTGAATGATTCAGGGTGAAAAAAGTTGCAATTTTTGATTTCTGTACTACTTTTTTTCCTTCTGCGGAAAGGAAGAGTGCAAACACCTTCTGCCACTGAAAATTATAAGAATAGGCATTATTGGGTTCTATAAGTATCCACGTTTAGCAAGACTTAACATGAACTTGAAATGCTCTCATTTGGCTTAAGATTCAATGTGCTAAATAATTTAACATTATAAATAGCAAAAATCTTGGATTATATTGCTGTTATAATAATAAATTTACTAAACCAAGATTGCTTGTTTTAACAACAATTGCTTTCCACCCACTAAATTTTTTGCAAAGAGAGAAATTTACTTTCCAATTTTTTTAATATTTATTTTTGAATATTCTTATACTAATATGTTTTGAATTTTTTTTAATTATGCTTTTGTTTTAGTTATGTCATTGTCTTTCTTGGGTTCTCAATCCAGGGCAGAGGTCATTATCTTCTTTTGACCTTAATTCTTAATCTGTATACTAGTTTTACTCAGGGGCAGAGTAAATCGAATGTTTTACGAAGTATTTATACTTGCGTTGTTCCTTTTAATAAAATATACTTAAACCTAAACATAGTTGCACCCTCTTTTAGAAAATGAAATAAAATTGTACACTCCTCTAAAAAAAGATGGGAGCATTTTTGAGCATCAGCTATTATTCTTTTTTAAAGCTTTCAAACTAATTTATGGGTAAAGAAATCTCCAGTTGTGGCGCTTCTGCATTAGATAATGTGACTGGGCATATTCTGTTCATAATGCTGTATCGATTAATAAAAACTGTCAGTAAACATTTTTAAAAATCTTGTTTTAAAAAGTCTAAATTCAAGTTCGTTAGTTAAATAACTAAATAAACTAATAAATTAAATTTTTTAGTCAAGAATTACAATTGTTGTTCATAGAATGTCATGATTTTATAGTAGCAAAATTAAACATTGATAGATAAAGAAAGTATTCTAAACTAAATTCCTATAAGTACCCACAAAAATAGAAGTTGTTTGAAATAGACATTGTTTGTTGTTCTTAATTATTGTTTTTCATGCAAAATGCTTTTCCTTTATATTTAAAAAAAAATGATTAACTCATTTTCTGTTTGTGAATTTTTTTTCTTTTTTTACAGAAACAAATGGCATGAATGCTTGTTGTTCTCAAATGTGCTATGGTTGACTTTCTTATGCCAAAAATTTCAAGAACATAGTTACAGTCGACCATCAAGCACTAAGCATGCGAAAAGTATGAACAATATAAAAATGCTTATTACCCAAATGACGCAGTGCAAAAGTGCCTTAGATTGTCTTGAAGCATGCAAGATTTTACGAGTACCAGATAAAATTGAAGGCCCAGTATCCATGCAAAATAGTGGTACAGTGTTCATTGATCGGAAATCTTTGCAAAAAGGGAAAACTTTATGTTTATTTGATTGATTGGAATTGATTATATATTGTATTCATTAAAAAAATATTCCATGATATTTTGAAATTTCATTTGATTTCATATGAATAAGAAAATATATAATAGTATTTTTGTAAAATGTATTATTATTATTAAAAATAATGCAAAAGTGCCTGGTAGTCTGTGATAGATGATTAAGATCAAATATCTTAGGCAAATTTGATGCTGCCTATACTCAAAATATTTCAAAAGGTTCTATCTTCAAAAGCTTCAGCCAGCTGTTAGTATTAATTATTTAAAAGATATGATGTTACAACTCTTTGACAATCTTTTATTATTTCATGTTGCTTTATTCATTTTATAATTTTTTTTTGGATACTCTCATCACTTTTGTTAAGTAATTTGGTATAAATTATTTCTAGATCAGCTTTTCTGACTTCAAGAGTATATAAAATGTTATTTTTATTTTCATTTTATTTAGGTTAAGTGGTGAATATACCATAACTGTATGTGATAAGTTTTGCGTTTTTTTTTAAATAGTTGTATGACTAGTGTATTCTTCTAATGTAATTACATTTTTTGAAATGAGCTTTATTTTTTGTTCATTTCATATTATTATATTTCATAATTGTTTTATTGTGTTAAGTTTTTTATTTGTTTCACCATTCATATTTATTTCATATTTATTCATATTTTTTCTCAAACTTCAGGTCACTTTCTGTTTTTAATCTCATATGTGCAACAAATTAACTGTTCTAAATTGCTTTTAAAATGATTTTAAATGTATGTCTTTTAGTGCAATGCAGTTATTTTGAAGAATATATTGTGATCTCATTTTTCTTTATATAATAATGTGTGACTTGACTTAATGTAATATCTATTTTAAAATAAATAAATATATTATTTATTTTTTTTCTCTTTTATTTAGTTAAAAAAATTTCTTACCATTTTTTATTTCCTACTGAACATATATTATTGCATTTGTGCTGATATCTCACTTGTTGAATATAACTGTTTAAACATGTTTATATTTAAAAAAATGAAAAGTTTAAATTAATCATCAAGATTTTCATCTCTTAACTATAGAACAATTAGTAGGACTTTCTTTAACGAACTCATCAATCCTAATGAGAAATGTAACAAATTACATCAGTCATGGGTCTGAAAGATCTTGTGTTCTATGCCATAAATCAAAAAAAGAGAAAAAGACAAGTATACTATGCAAAGCTTGTGGTTTAAGAAAGTTAAGGATTGTATGTACCAGGAATTGTCAGGGAATTTGACACCTTGTCAAATTGCGAGATTTCAATCTTACATTTTCAACCATAATTTGCTCTTACACAGTAAAGGATTAAAAAAAAAAAAAAATCAGATATTTATCGGGTCGACCATCAATAAATGCATCCTCAAGATTCTATTATTCTTAATTGTTTTTGGAGTGCTGTCAATTGGATATCCAAGTTAGGTACTTGAAACTTCTACCCTGAGAGTACTGACTTGTTACGTTTTTAAAAAAATCCTTTTATGTTTCTTAATTTTCCTTATCGTTGATTTAATATGACAAGTCATTGTTTCATAAAGTTAGATCATACATTAGTTATTAAGAACAAAACATTTTTTTATATATATCGTCGTCTATGTTTATTTATCTGTAATTTTATTAAAGAAACACTATTTTTTAATTGATTGAATTCTGAGTCCTCAGTGGTACAACATCATTAGCAAGTTTTACCCGATGTGGAATCACATCTGCTTTCGTTAAAAGTCCTCTGCTTTTATAAGTAAAAGTAGAGGATAATTTATATTTAAACATATGATTTTTTAAAATTCAATTAATCTCATTATATCCTGGGATTTTAATTTGTATGTTAGCGCTTCTTTTAATTATCGTTTCCGTTTGGTAATTCTTAAGTGTTGTTTTTTATTTAATTTGATTAACAAGTTTTCTTGTATTTTATGATTTTCTGTTTTTACTTATAACTAAACTAAACTCTATGGTGCAACAGCCCACAGAGGGCCAAGGCCTACTGTGAACATCTCAGTTTTCTTGATCAAGGTCTCTGGGGTGCAGGAGCAGATATTCCGGTTGAGTGGTCAACGAAATGCAGAACTCCCTGTGTTTAGTCCCCAAGCATGGTTGGTACTAATTTTATCGACTCACTGAAGGGATGTAAGACCGAATATACCTTGCTCGGTCCGAGGGTCAGACCCAGGACCCATGGCAAGAGAGCTCGAAGCGCTACCACTCAGCCACCGGGTGTCTTTACTTATAACTAGGTCAGAAATATACTGCGATATTTAATCATTAATTTTGTTTTATATTAGTTAATTCAATGATTTTAATAAATCTTCAGTTTATTATAATTTGGTTTAGCTTCAATTAACTTATATATTTGTTAGTTTCTTTTTGTGTAGTTTTATTATTTATCTTCAAAATAAGTTATTTTTAATATATTTTTTATAAGCGGTAATTAATTTTTTCTATATATTTATCTTATTTATGATAATTTTTTTTTTAAGGAATAGTTTAACATTGCATTTTTATAGTTTTTTTTTAAATTTTTTCCACTAATATTTTTAAGAACATTCCTGAGTTAATTAAATATGATTTAATTTCAATTAAATACAGATTATATGTATAATATTTTTATTAATTTAGTTTTTTTAAAATTATTTTAAGATAACTTAGTTATTGAAAAGTTGAACTTTTATTTTAGTAAAATTTATTTTGTGGCTAAGGATTATAAATATGTTTTTATCGTTGATTTATTATTTTTTAGTTATTTATTCTTTTTAACTTTGTTTAACAAATATAGATTAATTATAATTAAATTTGGATTGTTTATATATTCATTAGTTTCATCTTAGGATGGTTTGATAATTGGTGTTAATGTTTTATTTAAAAATTATTTTCTTTTTAAATCAGTATAGCTCTATTAAATTTTGCAATCTTATTGCTTATCATTCCCATAATTAATTTTTGATCCATGCTAATGTATTAGGTTTTAATTGTTTATTGCCCTTTTGTCTTGAAAAAATGTTTTTACATTGATTAAGTAGTACCAGTTAACTTCAATTCTACACAGATTTATATATTTTTGATCAATAAATTCACTCTAATGAATTTTTTTTTAAATATTTCCTAGTACATTCCCTTATTTTTATTTTTCCTATCGGTCACGTTTATAGTTCTGACAATTCATTGATGCTTTCTTAGAGTTGCAATTTCGTTTATGATTTTAATTTACCTTATTATCAAATACAAAATGTTTAAAATTTTGTTAAAAAAAATTCTGGAATTTTGCATAAATTTACCTGGAGAAGTCAGGGAAAAAATTTCTTTTTGAATATGAACCCTGACAGTGCTTTGAAGATTACCTTAATTTACTTGATCTTTTATAGAATAACTTACTTATCCTCTACGTGCCTTTGGGCACTTACGGCATCTAGCATATCCCTCCAATGCCTCCTGTCTCTAGCAATAGATCTTCCTCCCAGCCAGATATTCTACATTCTTTTAATTCGCCCAAAAACATGCGCTGGATGGTAAGTCTGGGTCTTCCTCTTGTTCTTTTACCATCAGGGGCACATGTAAGCGCAACAGATGTAATTTTTTCTTTGGGCATTCTTAGGATGTGTCCGAGCCAGCTCCATCTTCGTTTTTTAATTTCATCTTCTATTGTTTTTATTTTAGCTTTCTTTAATAGATTTTGACTTGATACTTTGTAAAGCCAGAAAATTTTAAAAATAAATCTTAAACATTTGTTTTGAAAGGTTTCTAATTTTGTATTTCGATCTTAGTCTGTTTCCAGGTTTCTGCGCCACGTAATAGTACTGCTCTAACAATAGCTTTGTAAACAACTATTTTTGTCTTTATTTCAATATTTGACTCTCTCCAAAATTTATGTAATCCCTTAAAACATGTTCTTGCTTTGATTATTCTCTGTCTAATATCTTCACTACTTCCACCTTTTTTATCTACAATAGAACCTAAATAGATAAATGACTCTATGTCATCTATTTCGTGATTTTCGATTTTAATTTTGTCATTTTTCTTTTGATTTATTCTCATTACTTTAGTTTTCTTCCTTGTTTATGAATAAACCTACACTATTTGAATATTTGTTGAATTTGTCTGTTTTAAGCTGAAGGTCTGTACATTTGGATGAAATAAGTACGATGTCATCAGCAAAATCAAGGTCTTCTAAAGTAGTTGTGAAATTCCACCTTATTCCTCTTTTTTCATCTTTCAAGAGGAATGAGGTGGAATTTCACAACTACATATAAATATAAAATATAATGGGCTTGTTTAAAAAATTTTTTAAAAATTTCTATAGGATATTCTATTATAGATCAAGAATTGTAGAAACTCTTTTGTTATAAGAAATGCAAATTCTTTAATTTATTTAAAGTATTTAACAATGATAATTTACTAGTTATTAATGTGTATACCTTATCTCCCTGCCAAATTAAGAAAAAAAAACATTTTAGATGGTAATTTTTAAAATTTAAATGTAAAATATATGTTTTATATTTTACAGCAGTTCTGCTAGCAAATAACATATTTTTAATAAAAATATGTTAAAATTTGTCTTTAATTACTGCTGTCAAAGAATGAATTCTTAAAAATTTATTTAGATGTCACAAATGAATTTTTAAAAATTTATTTAGATGTCACAGTGTATAAGTTGACTTAAGATCCTAATAATTTTGCAAAAATTAGTGGTTTGACTTATAGGCTGGTGATAATGTAGGACATTAGTTGAAATAGTGATGCATTATAACAATGAAATAAATAAGAATTACTTTGTATCAATTTATCTCTTTCAAAAATTGTTTTTAGTATGCTATATGCAATTTACTTTGCATTTTCTCGCATATTCTTTTAATATAAAGGATTTTTTAAGAACAATGCTTCAAATTTCATTAAAAAAAATAAGAAGAAAAGTTAAGATAATTTATTCTGAGTTTCAAAAAATATAACAGAAGGAATACTTTTAAAACATACCAAAAGCCACAAATTTAAAGTAACCAGAACTTCATCTGTGTCGAATTTAGAAATTGAATTTTAAGAAACTGTATGTATAAAATTTGGCTATTTGTCCAATTTCGCTTAAATTTTGAACATTGCCCTATAAATTAAATTTTTTAAAATGATGTAAAAACTTGTTTATTTGACAATTCAAAATTTTTGACTGCTATTCAGAAAGATAATAAAAAATTGAAAATAATTATTCAAATTTTTTATGGAATTAGCTATCTTTATAAAGAAATTTTACAATTGCGAGCAAAAATGTTTTTGATTCGCTAAAAAAATTCCCCAGACATCACAAAATAGACAAAAAGTAAAATTAAGGAGAAACCACTCTCCTGACAGAAATATTGGACCATATTCCCAACATAGCAGCTATCCCCTATATTTTGAAGGTCAGAAATCTAAATCCTCGAAAAAATATATGTTTATTCGGAGAAAGTATGTTTTTGTGTGTGCTTGATTTTGTAACTTAATATATCGTCTGCTCTAATTACTAGCATAATTGTGGTCACCCCCTGATTATTAAGTCAAAAATTATTCACGGTGATTTATTTTTTTTCTGCCCACTATACACAATAAAGATTGCATATTAATATTTAAGACAAGAAAAAACGTTAATACTGAGGAAGGCGTAACTAATATCATTACTAACCCATTCATCAAGCAACAAAGCTAGTTGGGTGCCATAAATCCCACCATCTTTAGAGATTTGACAGATTTTTTATTCCTTGCAACTCCTAATTATGAATGCTTTTTGCTCCTTTTTTTCACAAGAATTCTAAAAATACAAATCAAGATCAGTAATACTTAAACACCCAATAATTAATAGTTATTGGGAAGTATAACAAAGATCCATATTCATATGAACTTTTCATATGTTATCTTTAGGATCAAAACATTTCTTAATATAATAAAATTGTAAGAACTTTTTTTATTTCAAACTTTGCTAAGTGCAAAAGTTAACCCAATATAGTACTATATATTCATTTTAGTTAGAAATTTCAAGTTCAACAAAATAATGTAAAAACTAAAATTTAAAGTTAATCAACTATTGGTCCTTCAATTATTCTATCAGCAGTTTTTAGAGTTACAACTCATATCTTGTCTCCACCAGAAAATATCTCAAGTATTCTTTCTAAGCTTCATTTTAATGGAGACAAATTGTCAGCATTAATAACCATAATCACAAGATCATCTACCATTAAGTTGTGTCAGCTTAAATATAATTTTGGACGATTTTGAGGTTTAGAGATGAGCTCTGATACACTACCTAGCAATATTTTTAAGGTGCAAGACATCTCCTACAATTTCACTTTATGGTTCCCTAAATACAATTTGGAGGGATATTTCTTAAAAAAAAAAANCCCTAAATACAATTTGGAGGGATATTTCTTAAAAAAAAAAAAAAAAAAAAATTCTGATTGCAATTATCACATTTTAGAGGTATCAATCCTTCAGTTATTTAGGTGCCTGTATGACTCTGTTTAAACTCAACAAATCGCTGACAAATAGATGCTTCACATGGAACAAAAATCTTATAACACTTTTCAAGCCATCACTAAGCTTGAATGGTACTAAAAAGTCTTTTGGTCAATTAAAAAGGCTTTAATCAACAAATAAAATTTAGCTTTATCCATCCTCCACTTCCTATTTCAACTCGAAATTTCATATTTAAACTATTAAATTTATTGCCAAATAAATTTAAATGTCTTGAAACTTTGAAAGGTATCATTAGAAAGTCTGTATTATGATAAAATAAACATATGCATGATTTTAGTGGCTTTATATGGAAAAAATTCCTTATTACACTTTTCAGGCCACTGTCAAGTTTGAATGGTATTTTTGTTCATAAAAAAGAATTTAATCAATATACAAATTTGGTGATACATTATTCTTCTGCCAATTTTTAATTTCAACTCAAAACCTTGATTTTTCAATAAACTCTATGATAACAGGAATCTTTTGAAAATCAGTAGTATCTAACACCATATAGATATGTCTTTCATGGCGTCATTTGTGAGTAAGTCTTGGGGCTTTTAAATCAATGTGTTACTTTTAAAAAAAGTGATTCTTAGCTTATACCATTAAGTATGATATTTGCACATCATTAAGAAATTTAATTATAAGACTTAACAATGAAAAAAATTATACTTACAGCGTTAAAAATAAAATAAAATGAAGTAAAAATAAAAGATGCTATGCCTATTGGTTTTCTCTAGTTCAAATGATAAAAAAAGAAATGTAACATTTTCTATCATGCTATTTTCTAAAATAGTACAACAAAGTAACTACACAAATTTATACAAACATTTATTTACAAAATACACAAAATGAGCAATTTTTATGAGCATTTATATAAAAAAAAATGAGAATGAAATAATAAAATTGAAATGTAAAAGTGGAATATTTTAAAAAACAATTCCTTAGTATAAATGCTACTCAAAGTGGTATTCTTTTTTTCCCTCTAATATCTTTAGATTTACATCGAGCCCTTAAAATAAATTTCAGTTCATGGCTTCTATTTACAGCATAAAAAACATTTGCAGAATGAGGAAAAACAATTTCTGAAAAGAAAAGAAAAACTACTTTAGAATAAAATTTTTGGGTGTTTTACACACACAACACAGTAAAATTTTGTTAAACAGGACTAAGTGGAACCATGGTCTGTTTGAAATTTACAAAATCTCAACAGAAAAAAAGTTTTTATGAAAGGATGCCTTTATAATAAATAATACATGGCATGAGCACTGAGGTCTTGCAAACTCCTTATTGATTTTCAGACATCCTATTGTAAAATTCACATGAACCATGGCATTAATCACTTTTCACACTCTATCATACTCTGCCCCCCAGTAAACTTGATATCATAATTGAGTGATGTTTCTTTCTTCCCCCGAGTGATGTTTCTTTCTTCCCCCAAGTGATGCACATTTATGGGATTTTCAATCAAATCATGCATTATTTTTACACTAAATAAACACCATATTTTTCAGTGTAAAAATTGACAGGTCTCAGTTTTAATATCAAAATCAAGGATTTTGTGTGTATTTGGTATATAAGTCAACCCCTGAATTTACATTTATTTTAAAAAAATTTCTAACCAAATACAAAGCTCTAAAATCCAAAGATAAGCAAAATATTAATTTGCAATAATTTAAAACTCATATATTTTTTTGACCAAGTTTAATTACAAAATGTAATTCAAAGATTAAATAATGAGAACCTATTTACAATTTTTGCACATTCACTCTCAAATAAAAATGTTGGATCTTGTAATGTTCTGATTCTTATGAATTCTTCATGTTTGGTTAATTTATAGAATTCAAATTAGTTTGCATTACGGCATGGAAAAATGTTAATGCAAAAATAACAGTTAAATATTTTCAGATTTTGGAATTTCTAATTAATTTGACGGTAGTAAAACGATATTTTGGGGGGCTAAGGGAAACAAGATGAATTTCAATCTCTTGTAGAAAGCAGCCCTTATGATGATATGTAAAAGTAAGTTGTTAAAATTGTTTGTAACATAAAAGTTTTGATTGTGTAATAATAGCGTTTATTTTAATTTTTAACATTAGGTTAGCTTTTTTTGTCAAGAGTCAGATTTTGGAAACAAATCTTCATGTTTATATGTGTTATTGATGTATAAGTCGATTATCCAACTTATATTGCAATTTAGGAGAAAAAAAAGTTGTTTTTACAACCAGGTCAAGCATGGAAGGAAGCAGTTCAAATGGTTGCAGAAATAAGAGCAAATGCGGTATATTTTCATGTTCTCAGTTTTTTTGTAATTTGGCTATAAAAATTGTCTTAATTTACATTTTTAAATTATTCTATATTATAAGTTTTGTGATGACTATTGTGACAGATAGTAGTTTGCATATTTAATTAATTGTTTATTCTACATTTTATTTAATTTGATTAAATTTCTCTTATTAATTTGATAAGCAAAATTTACTTAATTATTAGTTTTTATCTTATTTATTCTCAACCCAGAAATTCATTTTTGATTTCTGAAAATTCTTGTAACAAGTTTATATGGTTTGGAATGAACAACTAGTGAAATTTGCATTTAGTGACGTAGCTAAGTTACCTGAGTTAAAAGACAGAAAACGTAAATATTTACTTCATAAAGATCTCATCTTTTTCATCCTGAATATAAACAAAAAACAGTTGTGTAGCGTACTAAGAGGTTTTCCCTTTCTCAAACATACACAAAGCAGAGCTTGTTACATAAAAGAGATGGTTGAACCTCTTTCCTTGCTTTGGTGATCACTTAATTTATGAGCAAATACAAAATTTAAACTAGGACAGTTAAGAGGCTTCCCCTCACTCGCCTTGTGTATTAACTCCCTGTTTTTGTAAACCTCATCTGCTGGTCATTTACTTCATCTGATGATGGGGTAAAGGTAACAAACTAATTGCCTAAACTAGACTAATTTTCTGATTTTTCTGTTTTGTAAGTTTCTAATGCTCAACATATATGCCTAGGGCAGTAGTTCTGATGTGAGTACCTCAACGGGAAGTGATGTGTGAAATAGATAAAAATAATTGAGTTTATTTTTTTTGTGATTAATGTAATGCATTTAGTTTATTCTTCTATGTTTTGTCGATATGTTAAAGTTACAGAAATTTTTTTTTTTATGTTTAATGTACTGTCCTATACTACTCTAATGCTTGAAAGCTGTTTTGTAGAAAATAAAACTTACATACTATAAATTGATTACTGTACTTTTGATACCAGTTAAACCCCAAAATTTTAATGAAAATCGCGGCAAGGGCAATTAGGGAAGGTAAAACGTAGCAAGGGAAAAATTCAATTTTTTTAAAGAAAATCAAAAGTTTTAATAAACCGGAAATGTTACTCGATTTAATTAAGTATATAACAAATGAAAGGAAAATTAGATAGTTAAAAGAAATAAATTGTATTTTAAATAAATTACATTTCACCTTCACTTATCTTTCTCAAATTATTATAATTGCACCATTAAAGGCAATAAGTGCGAACGTAAAAATTCTTTTATAAAGAAAAAACATTAAAAAAAAATTTAATTTAAATGTATTTATTTATAAAATATTTTAATCGGATTCCGAAAAGCTTTCAAATGATGCGTCTGAAATTGTATGAAGACATATTGTAAGTTTGATTTAAAAATAGCAAAAATACAAATCGCGATGCTTGATTTTAAAATTGTGTGAAAACAAATCGAAATGTTTAATTTTAAAATCACCTTAATACGAATCACGATATTTAATTTTAAAATCATGTGAACACGAATGGCGATGCTCGATTTTAAAATCGCGTGAACATAAATTGCAATGTTTGATTTCAAAATTGCCTGAATGTGAATTGAATTATTTCAAAATTGCTTGAAGTGCGACATTGAATTTTAAAGATGGATGAATATGAATCCCGTCATTAAATTTTTTGAATCATAATATGTAATTTTTAAATCGAGTGAATACAAATCATGATACTGTATTTTTAAATCGCATGAGTACGAATCACAGTGTTTGGTTTTTTACATCACTCAAATTTGAATAACATAAACTTTTTTTAAAAAAATCATGTGGGCACTCTTTTTAATTTTAAAAAAGTAAGCACAAAATTTAAGACTTTCTGTGGGTGTATACATGCATGGCATGCGTCTTTATTGTCTAGCTCAGGATGTGGGAGGTGGATGAAGGATTTATTCAGTTTTAGTTGCTGGTCAATATTTCAATGAAACAATGGGTGGGGGGCTTAATTGCATATGAGGGCTTGTTTGGTATTTTACAATATTTGCTTTATGGATAACTTAACATAGATTAGGTAAGTAACTTAACTGTTTTTTGTATTTAGTACTAGGGAGCTGAATAAAACACAATTTTGGGCCAAAACTATGTCTTTTATTTATGCTTTATTCTTTTCGATGATAATTTGTGAATAAGATGTTAAGATCTAACTAAAAATATGTTTAGAAATGCAACACGAATAATATTAAAATGACTCACCACCACCGGGAACTAGCTGAACAAGAATATAATCATCTGGATTGCCCTCAATCCCATGTTTTAGCATAGCATTTGTTATCACAGTGCGAGTTCGGTCACTATTATTGAGCTAAAAAGAGAAAGTAGATTTATATAAAACTTAAACATTGAAATGTATTTTTTCTAACAAAGAAATGGACTAAAATAGCAAATTTGTTACAATATTAATGAAATCTAATATTATATAGGATGAAATACAATGCATTATACCATATTTAAAGTTTTTGTTCTGAAGGGTTTACAAATTTATTTTCTTTTGCATGATTTTTACTGTTTAATCTGAAAACATGGCTTGAAATATGGGAAATAAATAATGAAGCAATTCTTAAAACATGAGAAACAATACATTATATTATGTTTAATATTTTCATTTTAAGAGGTTTAAAAATTTATTTTCTTTTGCATAATTTCTACTGCATAATCTGAAAACATGATTTCTAAAGAAATATCCACAATATCCTTAAGTTTTATAAAATGCTTTAATTCTTTTTGCTTTCTCTAAGTCAGTGTTCTATAAAAAGTTAGTGCTCTAAGCCTGTTCTATAAGAACACACAGTAATATCTTGCAGAACAATAAACAAGGTTTTTTCAAAACATAATAATTACACATACTGGTGCCATCAACATGAAACTTAAATTGGTCCAAGATAGCACTTGACATG
Source organism: Parasteatoda tepidariorum (assembly GCF_043381705.1). Lineage (NCBI taxonomy): Eukaryota > Metazoa > Arthropoda > Arachnida > Araneae > Theridiidae > Parasteatoda > Parasteatoda tepidariorum. The sequence goes on along the minus strand of NC_092214.1, from coordinate 48,571,310 downwards.
ACAGCCATTGAAGTTCATTACTTATCAAAAATACTGCATGAATGTAATTTTTTAAAATTCTCAAATGTCATCCCCACAATCTTTACTGATAACCAAGCAGCCATAGCTTTTTCTAAAAGTGTAATTTCAAATAATAGAACAAAGTTTATTGATTCTAGATATTTTTATATTTGAGATTTCATTAAAAAAGGATAAGTTGTTACCTATGTATCTTCTAAACTTAATGCGGCTGACATGTTAACAAAAGTACTACTGAAATCTAATCTTTTAAAATTTGCTGATTACATTTTTGAGAGTTTTGCGAATGGGGGCATATGCGAGGCATATTCGCAAAAATGGACGATAAATTGCCAAAGCTAGAAAGTCCTCTTCTATGTATGTTGTTACCCTTATTCTTTGTTCCTTTGTCATGTAAATGTAGTTCTTTCATTCTGTCTCCTGTCATCCACCAATAAACATATTGTTTGTGTGTGATTATTATAAGTTCCACTGCATGATTATGGCCTCTCATCAACTATGATACATTTCCATCATTGCAGGTTATCAAAGTAACAAAAAATCTGCCAAGCGGAGACCAATCATACTGCGAAAAATCTAACGAGAAACATATACTTTTTCTTGACCCTTCTCACTGTTGTACTTCAATTTACTTTATTTGCACTGTTTTGTGAATAAAATAATAAAAAACGGATTCCTTTTCCTTACAAATTAGAAAAAAAGGAAAAGTGCCAATAATAAACAAATAAGTTATAGATTATCATAACATATACAACAATAAATAAAGAAATATTAGCCTACATTTGCAAGCAGTCAACATTTTTTTAAAAAATAATTGCCTTTAGACATTTTTTGCTAAAAAAAAGGCCCCATAGTCACCCAATGTCAAAAGAAGAAGCAAATAGTGGCCTTTTAGTCACAAGTGGAAACTTTACATGTAGTTTTTAGTTTTTTTATTAGTATTGTTCCCTTAGATTATTGTTCATAAAAACAAAATATATACAGTAATATTAAATGACAGAAAAATATTATTATTATTATTATTTTTTAATGACAGGCACTTGGAGTTTGTCCCATTGGTCACAGAAATGCCAGAACCGCTACTTTCTTCTCGTTACCCAGTGGGCACCTGCGGCGAAGACACGGCGGTGGAGCAGCATCGCCCATGTCTCACAACCACAAACCCGTTTATAGGGAGGGTCACATTCACATAAAGGAGAAAGGATATAGAACACAGAGAGAGAAAGAAACATCCATGCCCTGAGCAGGATTCGAACCCGCGGCCAATGGCTCAGCAGTCGGACTCGCTAACCACTCGGCCACTTGGTCAGCAAATCACAAATATATGTCATAACATATTTTTCATGGTCTTATGAAAGCTTATTTTAATACTATAGAAATTTAATTTAAGTTCAGCAAGTATTTGTTTTATATTTAATGTAAGAATAATATTTACCAATTAAATTTTTCAAAAAGTTTATAATTGAATTTTTTCATGAAACTAGTTAAATACTTTATTATCTGTAATAAGTACTTTTATAAAATATAAAACTAAGATTTATAAAATCTAAGTTCAAGTCAAGTTTATAATAAAGGACTTTAATAATAAAGGTCAACATTAAATATGACTATTAAAAAAAATACAGCATTAATCAATAAAACAAATTAATTTTGTTTTAACTTTTAAGCAAATTAAATATTGTTTAAATAAATAATAAATTTTGTCAAAATATTTAAATATTTCGTCTATAAGATTTATCTACACAAATATTAATCAAATTATTTATCCTTTAATGGAAAAACAGTAAAATTTGCTGCTATTGATAACCTAGTTGATGAATAATAAATAAATAATATTGTTTCTTTAAAAAATAAATTAAAATGACTTTTTTAGAAACTAAAAAAAAGAAAGAAATGTTTTAAAAACACTCATGCTTACCATTATACTTTTGTACATATTTACTCCGTCATTATCACAGTTTTTCTGTTCCAATGATATTTTGATTATGTAAAATTCTTGAAAAGGTGAACTGCTTCCATTTGATAGGGAATGAGAGTGATGATGGGATACTGATAAATTTGAACAAGATTTAGAAACCTGTTAAAATTACAAAACAAAATACTATTAATTTTATTTTAAAACAATAATGAATATTTCAAAATACTTATTTGCAAATATTGAGACTATATTCTAAAGGATTAGATTCTTTGATTATTCTTAGAAAAGTCATTATTATTTTAGAAAATAACTGTGATTCCTAAAATTTAACATTTATTAGTACACAAATATCTATCAAAAACATTGAAAGAATCCTAAAAAATTTTATAATAAAATGCAAGTACGTCGAGAGACTAGTTTAATGACTGTGCTTTAGTTTTAACACTTCTGCCATACTTTATCTACCATACATAAGAAAGTCTTTAACTACACTTTCTGAGTGTGAGGATTTCATTTTTGAGATAAATAATTTGAAACTGAATTTCAAATAATCTATGGCTAGCAAGACATTAGAAGTTATTCAAAAAAGATCTGTGCTTGTTTTGAAACACCTTGATAAATTTTAATTGAACTATTCACCGTTTCTATATAGTACAATATGCCATAGCAACTTATAAAAATTTTCAGATTAAATGCTTGTAATTAATATTAAGTTTCAAGTCTTAATCTGTACAATTCTCATAAACAAATAGATTCACCTAATTCAATAGTCTAGCTATGATGAGTCCAAGATATAGTGAATACTCAGTTGTAGTTAACTTTTTAGTGGTCTTGTCTGAACTCCCATTTAACTAATGATGTTTCACACACTTATACAGCAGAGAATTCGATAGTCTGTTTACATTAGACTCAAATTTAGTTTCAACAGATTTTTCCTACTTTAAACTTACATGAGTTGTGATTGCAGATGACGGCATTTTTTTACATTGAATCAAATTTCACTCTGATGCTCATCACCTAAAACTAGAATGATAAAGTTCTAAAGTAGCACATTTCTTTTCAATTCTAGCTGGTTGCAGGAACCAATTTCTCTTCATCTTTCCCCCTAATATCTTTGCATCTCTATAACTTCTTGTAAATCCTGCATAATTTCAGGAATCTACCAATCTCTACAAGCCTTTATTCTCTACAAATAACTCCTTGAAAGTTTGGCAGTCCAATAATTTCTCTCATTTAACTGAGGCTTTCTTTGAATTCTTATGATCAATTTGAGAAATTTTCAAATGCAGTAAAAAAAAGAAAAGAGTTTTGATAGAGAATAAGGCTAAAACTATCAAGCATAATGAAGATGGCACCTATCAATTGGCACTGCATAAAATATTTTTGTTGTTAAAATCCACAATTTCAAATATTGAAGTGTAACTTTTTCTAGACACAAAATAATGTGGATTCTTAAAAAAAAAATATGTTATGCTGAAAGTAGAAACTGGGAAGAAGTTTCGTTAAAATAGTTAATTATTCAGCAAAATAGAAATCCTCTTGTGACCAGACACTCACTTCAAATTAAAGTGAACAAGTTTGTTGAAAGATTAAGAAGAAAAGTTTTGCGTGCTTCATTGGATAATTTAAAAAATAGAACAATGTTTCTAGTGGAAAGATTGTTGGTGAAGTAGCAAGTATTTTGTGCAATAGATGTAGAAAAATGGAAAGCTCAAGGGTGACTTGGATGTAATTTATGATTACGCAGGGAGAGATATTTTTAATGTTGACAAAGCTAGACTGATATACAAAATGACTCACAATCAAACGTTAAAATTTAAAGGAGAAAAATGGCCCAACATGAGCTCTTCAAATTGAAAATAAATGTTCTTATATGACCAAATATGAATGGCTCAGAAAACCGATAGTGTTTGAGGTAAATCCCAAAAATGGAGAAGTTTTTAAAATGTTAAAACACTGCCCTATCTACTACTACAAAGCTAATAAAAACATGGATACTACAAATGCTTTTGGAGAAATTCGAAAATGTGACTATGATTCGTTCTAATAAAAAAATAAAATTGACCTCCTTTTCAACACTGGCACAGCTTATTCCTACTTATAAAATCTAAAGTGCATTAACTAGATTTTTTTTACTCCAAATACAATTTCTGTCTTGTAATCCGGGCATTATTTGTAACCTGAATGTCCAGGGCATTATTTGTAACCTGAAGTACGAGTATAGGAAACAGCTAAAGAAGCCTATGAAGAGAATAAGAGGGAATACAACATCCTGCTTTGGGAAGCAATAGTTTTGGTCGAGACAGGGGACATAAGCAACAATTTGCAATTGTTTTTGGCATGTATGTCTTTCTAAAGGTGTGTTGTTGGAAAGAAAAGACAACTGTTGTAGACAAAGATGACTAAGAAAACATACCAATACCATGCGGCTAGAAAAATAAGTTTCGAATATTTTTCCAAGGGATATAACTGAGCACTTTGAATCTTGCGATGATGAAGTGTGCATATCTGGTACCCTATAGAGGATAATATTATACCTCAAGTTAAACAAAAGTGTAATGCTGATGAAGACTTACAAGACCACATTGAAGAAGAATGAGAAATTTTGACACCTCCTTTTTTGCCTGATCTTTGACACCTATCATTTACTGCTAATTCTCAATTGAAATTAGCAATGAATATCATGGACATTTTACCACAAAAAGTGTGATCCAGAAAATACTTGATTCTTTACTAACTGTTAATGACAAAATATGATGAATTTTACTTACATTGAATTATATTCTATCAAAAATCACTAATTTCTTACATAGAATGTAAAAATAAAATCAAGTTTAAGTTATTAAGTAACTATTTTTTTAAATATTTGAGTTATTGCTTAGTCAATTAGTTCGTGATCTTAAAGCAAATTAAGTACTATCACAACTACTACTTCCATCTATACCACTGTCACATGCTAAAATATATTTTTTAATGAATTTGTAACAATTGTTTAAAGTGAACTAATTAATGGGTCTGCAGGGTGTTTATAATGGAGTATGAGTGCAATTACATCTGTTCCAGATATTCAGACTATTTATCAAAAATAGATTGCAATGGAAACAAATAATTTTTGAGTATGTAGACATTAAATTTTTTATTATAACAACATAGTTATTAAAAAAATTCAAGATAACTTTGGTATGTCACACAAACACTAAATGGAGATTTATGTTTCGATCTGCTGTCAGTGCTTGAATCTACTATTCTTTTAGATACACATTATATGACAAAATGTGAGTCTCAAAATAAATAAAACGTTTCCTAGATAGGCAATTGAAGTAGAATTTCATTTAAACCCAATGTTAATCAGTTATACTTATTGTAAAATAAAATTTATTTTTTGTAGAATGCTATCAGTTTATAATACTCTAACCAAATGTAATTGATAAATGGAAAAAAAAAGAGTACAATTGAACTGAATTTTTGAGTAAGTAAGCAAAATATGGGACCTGTTGAAAACTAGAAGATTTCAGAGTTTAAGATGGTCTAAAATGAAATAATCTTTTGAAAATGTTATTTATACAACAATTTAATTTATATCAAATAGAGTTTTAGATATCAAAGTTGATAAATTTCAAAATGAGCTGTTTTAATGAAATCTATATACATTTCAGGACAAGAATAATTTCCCCTCTCAAGATAGCTATCTTTAAAATAAGAAAAAGAATTGTACTCATGAGAAAGTTTAACAGTTAATTTGCTTAATTGCATGCATTACATTTATTAAGCAATATAAAGTCAAAAAACATGATATTGACAGTAAATTTTTGAACCTAAAGAATGAACTCCCCTAAAAGTAAAGAAATATTTAGATGAAAATTTATATTTCAAAATACTAAAAATGTGACAATTGCTATTGAACAATAGTAACTAAAGTATTTTGTAGATTTTGTGAGTAAAGAGTGCTAAAATATTGTTATGATTGTTAAATAAGTATAGCCTCAAAAAAGGTGTATTTACTTTCATATAATTTTCTTTTATCACATTTGCATCAGCAGAGCTTTTATCACATAAAATACCACTGGATGTACTGGCAGGTGAAGAACCACTTTTATGATGTGTCCATTTAAACATTGAGCTAAATAAAGAAAACCTAGCCATTAAAACTAATTAAAGTTTCAGACATATAAGATTAAAATAAATATGGAGATGAATAGAAAATGCTTATCTATATATTCCATGAAAGAGAAAACTGTGGATTTTTGATCATTGAAACATGAGGAGTATGTATAAACTAGAAGGTAAGATCCTAATACTTTAATCTAGATACCAATGAAAAGTTTAGACTCTTTATTGCTATATTCATTTTTGTGTGGTTTTGTCATAACCATATTGCTAAAAAGTAAAATGAAATAAACTTTTAATTATCTGATGGTGAATTAACCATTATGCATTTTATCTAGTATTGAACCACAAGATCCATCATTTATGCAAAGCTACAGCAAAAAACAATATTTAACTAATTTTTGTCTTCTGTTCTATATTTTATCTCTGATGCTTTAATTTCCCTTAATAACCTTATGACACTTTGTCTGTCAGACAAATTTGTATGCTATAGTCTTTCTTTTCCTTTTAAATTTGCTGATAATAATTTTTATTTCTTGCATTTAGATAAAGTTACTAAGAAAATGCCAACAAAGAGAGAGGTTTTAACACAATAAAATTGTTTTTGTCCATTTAACTGATTGTTCATAGAATATATTTAATACAGCAAAATTTTGATATAAAAACATAAGAGAAAACAGTAATGGAAATAAATTAGATCAATAATGTTTTTCGTTTCACAAAACTCATATTTTAAATGAAGAAGGCTAACACATTGAAGAGTTTTAATACAATAAAGCACTAAAGAAGAGTTTTAATACAATAAAGGGTTCACCACTGCATGGATTTTTCATTCATCTTATTTTACTTATAAATCATAATTTACATTATATGTCAAAATTTTTTTGTGAACAGTAACAAGTACAATGATCCCGGAGTCCTATTAAAAATAAGAAAGTTGTAAGAGAATTATGTAATTTTTCATCTGATTTCAGATGAGATTAAAAACTATAAATAAGAGAATATTTCAACAATTTCTGTCATTATATTTCATTCATCTGGTGCAAACGTTATTATTTTTTTTTGTCTTAAGTGAATGCTCAAACTCTAATTTATAGCTGAAAATTAAAGTAAAACATGTGCTTGTTAGCAAAAGTGAATTAGCTACCATTTTATATTTGATAGGATGCTGTAAACACTGTAAGTAGTTTTTTCAATTTTTCAAACTTTTAAAGCTATTTTTTAAAATTGTGAAAGCTTCAGAAAAAAACTATTGGTAGTATTTTAAACTATTAGATTTTTAGGAAGTTTTAAGCTACCCTTTTTTATTTATATGTCCTTTTTAAACTTTTCTACAAGTACAAAAGTTTATACTACTTTCAAAGAAAGAAAAAGAGAAAAATATAAAACAAAATAAATGAAAATGTATTTGTTGTCATTTAATAATATTTATCTTGCCATGACAAAGAATATTTAAACTTTGCCATTGGTTTAAATAATACTTTTATGATCACATTTCTTTAAGATTTGCAATGAAAACCCCAAGACATACTTAATAGATCTTATTTATTCCAATGCAACCTAAAGTCCCAAAAATTCAAAGTAGATAGGAACAGGTTTATCTCAAGCTACTATCTAAAACCTAAAATTTTAGACATCATAAAATTTAATAAATAAATAAAGCAATTAAATTAAATTTAAGTGCAGTAAATATTTAAATGAAGTCATGATAGCTGAGTGGTTGAAGCATAAAACTACTATTGTGAAGAACTTGGATTCAATCCCAGTGGTGGTTTGAAGCCCAGGGAGCTTTAGATTAATGTATACCAGCTTGTCTGAGAAATAAGGACAAAGTAACTTCTTTTCACATCTTTAACATCAAATTTTTAAATTATGAAATAAATTTTTCTGCACTTTCAATTGGAGCATATGGACTTCAATTTCCCTAATTTTACTAAGCAATTTAAAGTTCCTAAGTAATACTACAATAAGCTCATCAGTTTTGGTGACCAGAACAAAACCTCTTACTATCTCAAAAATTGGAAAAATAATCATAGACTGAAGAGAAACATTCCCTTCTCTTTGGCTGTTTCAATTCATCTTGTAGACTTGCAATATCCCTGCCGAATTGAGCCTCATTTCTTGAGGTCATGTTTTAGCCCTGTTACTGATTTTTCTGGTATCCATTTCCATACGGAGCTGTTGTACCCGGCCCATAAAAGTAAAGACAACCCAGAATTTATGAGACAAATGCAGGGTTCCCACTCAATCTTTTAAAAAAAATTCAAGGACTTTTCAAGGACCTAAAATCAAATTTTTCAAGGACTTATTTGATATTATTGTTATACGCTAATGTACATGTCAACCAGATTTTACAATTACGTAGAAGCAGAAATTGTATATTTTTAAATCATAAAGCTTATTTGACAACAACAAAAAATTATTTATTAAATTTATCAGCTAATAATACGAATGGTTGATAGTTACATTGCTGTTTCAAATTACTTTAAAAAATTCCAATTGACCAAAAAAAAACCAATCTTCAATTGACACAGGATACTAGCCAACATTTAAAACTAGCATCAGTGAAACTTTTCATGACAAATGAATTAGAATTAATGAAACTGAATGAATGAGTAATGCATATTACATTAAACAAGCATAGTAAATAATTGATAAAGTTTGTGTAATTGCACGGTTTTTAAAATATAAATACTTTTTTTAATATGTTAGATCAAATTTTAGGTTACAGGAAAAGTATATAATTAGATAAATTATCAAAATATATCTATTTAACATATCTGTTTCAATTTTAATATCAAATTTTCTATGTTCTTACTTAAGAATATCAGTAATGTATTTTGAACATAATAAAATCTATTGTAGAACAATATTTTACAGATAACTAAGACTTACCAAGCTTTATTTTCTTTAAAATATATCCATAAAATGTAAATTTTGTGAATATGCCTAATTTTCACAAATTGCAATTTGTGTTTCGAAAGGTGCTTAATATAGGACAGATATGTGTGATTCTAAAATCATTTTGATGAGAATTGTGGGTGGTAATTCTTAAATCTCTCTTTTGTGAATCGCAATGCGTGATTTGTAACTACTAGAATAAGAATCGTGAGGCATAATTGATAAATAACTTTAATGTGAATCATGATATGATTTATAAAATACCTTAATACAAATCCTGATGAGTAATTTGCAAATCACTTTAAAGTAATATTCAATATGTGATTCATTGATCACTAAACCACAATTCGTAGAACATTTTATGTGAATTTCTGATCCATAAATCAAGAATCAGTTTAATGTGAATCACGATTATTATTCATAATCAATGAAACCTGTAGGACTAAACTTTATTTATTAGCAGTAAAAACTGAATGTAAAAATTTGATTGTAAATGATACAAAATTAATTATCCTTCTTACATAAATTAAAAGAACAAATAGGACAACAATATTAACCTGTCGTAATAATGAAGTCAACACATTAAACATGTTTCTAAATCAATTAAACCCTATATATCATTCGCAAAACTATGACTAAAAAACCTAAAATTTGCTAGAAATTTCAGCTTTCAAAACATCAGAGATATGAACAACAATCTGGTCTGAAAAATCTAGGAGAGAAAAGTTTTGCATCTTCTTTAACCCCTTTTCACTTCAAGCATTAAAAATTGCATAATTAGAATTTCTATAATTTTCCTTTGAATTTATTTTTTTTTTTCATTACTTTTTTGCAAGAAAAATTAGTAGTATTTTAATTTCTAAAAAATCAAGTACATTTCAAGTACCCTATGGCAGAATTCAAGGACTTTCTGGGGCCCTGATTTTTTTCAACCAAATTCAAGGACTTTCAAGGTTTTTCAAGTACCGTGGGAACCCTGAATTGGCTCTTGAAACTATTAGCCAAATACCATCAGATGCTTTACAACTATACACAGATGGCAGCAAGAGCGACGAAGGTCATTCAGGTAGTGGGGTTTTTATTAAAACACCCACGTACACATTGAGTCTCAAAATTAGAAATTCTGAATTTTGCTCAGTTTTCAGATCTGAGCTTATTGCGATTGAAAATGGCCTAAGACATGTTGAGAATATTGCTGAGCCTGACTTTAAGCATATATGGATACTGACGGATAGCAAATCTTCAATCCAACACCTTAGCAACTGGAGGAATGTTGGAGACAGGGCTGCGGCTTCAATTTTGGGGATGCTCTTCAGGCTCTCAGCGGACTTTGGGGTACACTTCCAATGGATTCCATCACACGTTGGAATCAAAGGTAACGAGATGGCGGACTCACTGGCTAAAGATGCTTCTTTGGAACCTCTACAGCCAGATCTACCTTCCACTTTCAACGAGGTCTTTTCAGAGTGCAAAAAAATGTTTATGGACCTCTGGAGGGTTCCTCCTCCGCATAGTTGGTATTTCAGAAAACGACCTGGAAGTGCCTTGCTTTTTGAGGGACCTAGAAGCCAGCAGACTTGTTTATCTCGCTTTGCAAGTGGTCACTTGAGGTGTCTCTCGTATGTTCAGGGGCAAAAGACTTTTGGACTTTGCACTAAATGTAGGACTGCTCAGGCTTCGCCCGAGCATATTCTAAACTGTATCGATTTTAAGATCGACGAGGTTTTTTCAAAACCTCATCTGTTTTTAGACTTCCTGGACATTTTTGGACTTATGGAATTGGTCTAATTGGGATGGACCTCTTGGGGATTAGAAACAACAACAACAAGTTCCTAAGTCAATTGGTGCTCGCTTTAAATGTTGCATCTCCATTTAAAATTTTGTAGAAAAGCAGAGCTTTTTCACACAACATCGGGCCAGAAATCTGTTGTCTTTGTGAATAATTTTGTGAGAACTAAAGATATAATGCCTTATCTATATCTTCAAAACTCAGCATTTCCATCATTTTTAATTTCATGCTGAATTTTTCATTTGAGAAAAACTGATACAAACCTTAAAATTGGATCACTGTTTAATATATGACACAATTGATGTGCCATAATCAATTGCTCAGCTGCTTTTGTTCTCACCTTTTCCTTAATCTTTCAATATTCATAATTTTTGATGTAATGATAACACAGTGTTTTCAGACTTTCTAAACATGTCTGAAAACACTTAGTGTACTGAATTTTGTTTTTAAGACTGAGAGCTTTTCTAAATGTGTTTCCTTTCTTCTCCCTAAATCTTGGAAAAAGAAACCTGTTCCCTAACTAGCAATAACTTGCTACCTACACTGAAACTAAGTGAAATGAACACATTGTGTTTTCAAGGTAACCAAGGGACAAAAGAAGCCACTTTTTACATCTTTCATATGCTATGAAAAGAAAAAATGTTTTCACCTCTTTTTTGTTGAAGGTGGGAAAAAATTTATATCTTTTGCACAATCTGGATAAATAGAAAAATCAGGTAAATTGGCTTCATTGATTAATCATGTGAACTAATGACGAGATTATATTTTTTCCAAATTTTATTTCCAATTTTTTTTTATTTAAAAATGTTGTAAATTTGTGAATATTTTTGATGAAACACTTTTTAAAATTTTTTTCCTTCTCCTTTGGGAAATCTTTATATCGTTTTCCTTGTTCTCTCTCTCTGTATATACATATATATATATATTTATAAAATATTTTTTCAAAAATAAATATAAAAATATATATATATTTATAAAATATTTTTTCAAAAATCACAAAATATCAAATTGTCTCACCAGAAATTGCATTTCGTCTCAGTTAAAATCTCTTTTTGGCTCAGTTTGTCTCAGCTAAAATTATTTTTTGACTCAGTTTATCTCAGCTAAAATGATTATTAGTCAGTTTGATAACAATATAAAGATAATTTTCAGGATCCATAAAACCATTAATAGCATACTAGGAGTACTACAATTATACATACATTCACTATTGCAAGGATTTTAAAAAACCTGCAAGGATTTTCAAAAATGATTGATTATAAAAGTCCACAAAATTGTTTTGTGGACTCTGTTGTTTTCATATATATTGCATTTATCATTTATGCCAATGAATAGTATCTGTTCCAGAATTTTACAAAGTAAATTTTAACTTTCTTATTTTTTTAAATATAATGGTGTAACCTTTCTAAAAAGAAATATCTATAGAGAAATTCAGTAATTAAATAATGAGAGTTTAAGAAAATGTAAATAACACCAAAAAAAACAAAAAAAACCACTCTTTGATAGAATTCAGGAGGTGCAGTGAAATTTTGAAATATTTTAGGAAGGAATTTTTCAAGAAAAATTTAGGGAGCACTTAATAGCCAAAAATTAGCATATATACATTTTTATATCAAAACAGAAATATATATAAACTATTATAAACAATTTAAAAAGACACATATAAATATACTTTTCTTTCTAAAATGACTTGCATCCTTTATTAAGCATAAAAGTAAACTTTTTAGTTAATTGGCATTGACTAGTAGATTGTACTTTCTTGCATTCACAAGATCAGTTAGTTGACTATGTTCTTTTAACCCACTGGCGGTTAAGGACATGGGCAAAATTGGGAGAATGTTTCTCCCCTACACACAGTTCCCCTATCAGTTAACATGGGAAAACCGGTTTTGCTATGCAGAGAAGACTGCAGTTTAAAATGCGACTTTTTACGTGCAGAACCGTCAGTGGGTTAATTTATGTAGCTAAATATACAATCATAAAATGTAATTATGAATGCACTTAGTAATTGTTTAAATGCAACAACTGTAGAAAAATATATCACATTTTTACAGTAACTAATTCAAGAAAAAAATTAATTCTACTTCTTTCTAGAATCGTGATACAGGATTTTAAAATCGCGTGAATATTAATTGCGATATTGGGTTTTAAAATCGCGTGAATATGAATCGCGATATTGGATTTTAAAATTGCGAGAATATGAATCGCGATGTTGTATTTCAAAATCACGTGAATATGAATCACGATATTAGATTTTAAAATCGCGTGAACATGAATCGCGATTTTTGATTTTAAAATCAAGTGAATATGAATCACGATATCGGATTTTAAACTCACGTGAATATGAATCATGCGGTTGGATTTTAAAATCGCGTGAATATGAATCGCGATTTTGGATTATAAAATCATGTGAATATGAATCGCACTGTTGAATTTTAAAAACACGAAAATACAAATCACGATATTGGATTTTAAAATCGAGTGAATATGAATCACGATTTTGGATTATAAAATCACGTGAATATGAATCGCGCTGCTGGATTTTAAAAACACAAATCACGATATTGGATTTCAAAATCGTGTGAATATGAATCACTATTTTAGATTTTAAAATCGTGTGAATATGAATCACGATTTTGAATTTTAAAATCACGTGAATAAGAATCGCGCTGTTGGATTTTAAGAAAGCGAAAATACAAATAGCGATATTGAATTTTTAAATCGAGTAAATAAGAATCACGATGCATAATTTTTAGATCACGTGAATACGAATCGCAATGAGTAATTTTTAAATAGCGTACAAATACGAAAAACGAGATCTGATATTACAACTGCGTGATAACGAATGGCAATATTGGATTTAAAAATGCGTGAATACGAATCGCGACGTTGGATTTTTAACTCACGAGAATACAAATCGCGATATTGAATTTTTAAATTGAGTGAATAGGAATTGCTAGAACGATTTTTAAATAGCGAAAAAAAAATCGCAACACTCAAGTTTTAAATCAGTTAAATACGAAAATCGATGATTGATATTAAAATCGTCTGATTAAAAATCGCGATTTTAGCATATTCCAGCGCAGTTCCTAATATTTAAAATTCCGAAAATCAGCCAAACAAAAAAAAATCAAATATCGGCGGTTGAAACGAAACGCTTAGACTCCTTTCCACTCTATAGCGGAAGTCGCGGTAATCCGACTATCGTTCCGGCGGCTTGGGTTTCTCTAATTGGACTCCCTAAGAATTTTAGTTTTTGGAACATGGTCGGAAATTTTAAAAATTGGGAGAAAAAAGCGGATTTCCGCTTTTTCGCGGAAGTCTTTCATCCCTGAATAATTACCTATTTGCACTGTACAGTTTCCTAAGGAAAAAAAAAGCAAGATAATAACCAATAGTATAAGGGAAGAATACCCTCTTTTTTTACAAGATCACGTGCATACGATACTGATTGCTACTCACTGCTGTACATAATCCAATTGTAGACACGAAACGCATATTCTATATGTATTCCAATAGCTGATTCACCAAACGGAATTTCTGACATTTAAATGATGTACTTAGGAGTCGTGAACGGCAAAATGCTCTCCAATGACTCACGGCGATGCGGATTAATATTTGAAACTGAATTCAGGTTTGTCCAATTTTGGACGTTTTGTCTCAGAATGGCGCAGCTTTTGCAGAAACTGAGCTGAATGTCGTAAAATTGCGCAGTTATGCCGTTTTGTCTCAGTTTGTCGCAAATGGCGCAGGCGTAGCACCCCTGAAATATACATATATAATTTAGCTACCCAATCAAATACAGCTGTAATAGTTAAAAAAGAGAGCAAAAATAATCACGTATCATAAATGATTTAAAATGACTAATCTTACCTTTTAACATTCTCAAAGACATGCTTTTTGTTACTTATGGAGCTATCTGACGGTTCTATCAAACAAGATAATTCATGGCTGAAAAAAAATTGGTATAATAATAAAAACTTTTGATAAAGACATAAAAATTCAATTGATTCAAATAAGAATCTTTTTAAAAACTGTACCTTTCTTTTTCATCAAATATAGGAATTGCCTTGAATTTAGCTTGAAACTCTGGATCAACAACAATATCATAATTATTAGCAGCACTTTGAAGAAGTTTTATTTGAGCTAAAATTTCAAATTCTTTCCTCTTTTTATCAAAATTTATAAGTCCATTAGGAAGGTAATCACTTATTGCAGCATCAATCATTGTCAAATCAGTTAAAAATGTGCCCAAATATGGAATAGTTCCTTGCATTGTGAATGCCTAAATAAAAATTTCAATAGTTAAAATATTTTTTCACAAACAATAATAACAATAAGCTGCAAATAAAATGTTCTATAGAAAGCATTTTTATATTCATAATGCAGTTGGGAACTCAAAGTTAAGACGAATTCTTTTAAAAATCCAATTCAAATTAAGTATTTAAACATCTACTAACAATTTTAATTTAACATGAACAACAAGTTTGAAATTATACAGTCGATATTTATAAGTAAGGATATAAAAATTAAATAAAAACTATTTAATTTGCCTCTGATTGTTTTTTTAAAAAAAATTTTCTTCTAAAAAGCTCTGTTTAAAATGTTTACTTATTACACCGACTTTTTTCTTAATCCTATTTATTTCATAACGCATAATCTATAATCAGCAAATACAAGAAATGGAATTTTTTTTAAGCAAAATTTTTTTTTTGTTATAGCAACGTTCTCAAAAGAGTAATTGATTAAAGTCAAATTTTGATCATTTATATTAAAGGAAGCTTTTAAAAGATAATGTAAAAAATTTTATATTTTTTTGTCTCCTTCTCATATGCAATTAGAAGTTTGTGCAAGTTTAATTTAGATGAAATATAATATTTACTGATAGTTTTGAAATTCAAATTTTAAGTAAATTTTTTGCTAAGACTGTTAGTTCAGTACACATCTATAATTAATTATCAAATTGATGAAAATTTCTGATGTGCTAATAAAAAAATATTTTTACATTATAAAAACTATTGGCAATTAGATGTAAGAAAAAATGATCTTACAAGTTATGTATAAAGAAAACATAGTGTCATAATTTTATACACCTGAAATGTTGAGTAGTCCTAAATATGTTAGCATACTAGCACCAGAGTATGATATTACGTATAAAAGAACAAACAATTTTATCAAAACTTAATACAGTCTGACCTCGATATAAGGTCACTCTAAGGGACATTGCAAAAGTGACCTTATAAGCGGGGTGACCTTTTAACCCATTCATTAGCAGTTCGTAACTAAGCACGTAAATAGTACACATTATAACTTTTTAAAAATGGTAATACAAATGAAAACGATCAGCCATAAATTAAATATTTAAGTCAATAAATTTTAATGGAATTAGTAAAGAATTAAAGAATGTTAGATTTTTAGAAAAAAATTTCATTTAAAATAAAGCTGTTTACAAATTTCCTCAAAGTGTACATACATACATTACATCTTACCTTATTTAAAATAAATCATTTATGCAGATCTGTCTCGTTTTTGGTTTCATTTCTTGAACAATGTTTTCTAGATTTTGTAACTTCTCGAAATGTTCCTCAGCTCCCTCATGGTTTGTAAAAGAATTTCATATGACATTTATTGCATTGAAGGCTTCCACTTGGGTTACAGCTACAGTCTCAGGATCACTGTTATTGTAATCACTGTCCACAACTTGTGAAACAGTTTCAGAAATTGTAGCTTGTTCATTGGCTGCAACATTTTCTTAGAACTCAAGAGGGGTAATTGCCTTGTAAGGAAGTTAAATAGGATTTTGTTCGCAGCCTCAGATAAAAATGACCTTATAAGCGATAATGATTTTTAAAACTTGACCATATATCCGATAATCTGTAACAAAGAATTTCTATTCAGTGAGCCGGGACTTTGGAAAAGTGACCTTATATGCGGATGACCTTATATCGAGGTCTGACTGTAATAGGTTTAATGCAAAAACATTGGAACAGCATCCAAAAAAGTTATAAAATTTATGCCTACTGTTATCTATTTACATAATAATATTTAACACATTGTAACTAGTGATATAATTTTTGCAATTATAAAATCTATATTTATTGAATTTCAATGATACATTTCATTGTATGCTGGGTTTAACCAATGTTTTGAGACTTTAAACAGGCCTCTTAGTAAAGTGTAAAAGAAATCTTAACGATACTGTTTTTTTAATAACAACTTAGTTATGCAATCCTTATTCCCTAGAATTTATATTCAATATCACAAAATCCCTTATAAAGCATAAATATGGGTTCAAAAAGAAATAGAAACAGTAAAAATATTTTTATATTTTTTACTCCAGTGACATGTCATTACAAACAATTCAAACACTTAGTAAAAACAAATTTTAAATAAAGAAGAAAAAGAAAGTACTAACATGTTCAAGGGGAAGTTTATCAGATCCTTTGAAAAATAGCTTGCTAAAACATACTGAATTTACAAATTTTGCAGAGCCTTCCTAAAAAAATAAATGTAAACAATGAGAGCAAAATGTATCAATAACTAATTTTTGTGTGTATGCATAAGTTGGGGTTTATTTGATTATGATTGGTTAATTAGGAACTTTGTTAACATATTATTGACAAACAAATTTAAACTATTGCAGAAAATGTTTAATAGATTAATTTTTAAAAGAAAAGTTTAATAAAAAGATATTTTCTTATTCACTAAATAAAACTATTGTAAATGGAAAAAAAATAATTATGACAAATTTTAATAATTCTTTCAAGAAAAGGACAGGTTTTAAAATAGATGGAATAAAAATTTAAAGAAAATCTGAAAACTGTTTTAAAAATATAGTTTGCTTACTTAAAACTTCAAGTTTAAGAATTTTTCAACTCTAAACAATAGTAGTGAAAAAGATAAATATTTCAAATACTAACTTTGATAAGTAATTCTCTACAATTTGTTTGGTTATTTTCCTCAGAGAAAATCTTAGCCAATTCCAAAAAACTTTCTATCTTTTCTCTAAAAACAAATAAAAAATATCAGATTAGGGGAAGACATAATAAAAAAAAACTTAATTACCAGCACTTACTTAAAAAGTATCAAAGTCATATATATATACATATATATATATACACACACTGATGTTAGCTAAATTCAGTAAAAATAAGAAGTCAATATCAGTATGATTTTAACCTATCTGAAAGAGGGAATGAACACCTTTCTGATAAAGTTAAATGCATAGCTCATTCTCCTAAGCCCTCAACTCTCACTAAACTCCATTAAATTTTACGATTCTTTAAATTTTACAGATGTTTTATACTTGGAGCCGCCCATATACTTGCTCCTTCAGTTCAGTTTTTAAAAGGGCTTAAAAAAAATCTCGTTCCAAAGGTCATGATTCCTCCTTACCTCTTGAATCGAAGGAAAATGCTGAAAATTCTTTTCTTACCGCTAAAAATGCTATTTCTCAGGCAACACTTTTGAGACATCCCATTCTTGGGGCTGAAATGAGTATTTGGGTAGATGCCTTGAATATCACAGTTGGTGGAAGAAATGTAGTGGTGGAAAAAATGTTGGTGGAAATTAAGAAATTTAGTCACATGTTAGAGGGGAGAAAATTTCAAATCTGTACAGATCAAAAACCCTTAATATTTGCTTTTAAACAAAATCCTAACAAAAGCAAGTACACCATTTAGATTTAATTTCCGAATATTTTACAGATATCCCTCATGTGCATGGTCTTCAAAACGTGTATACATATATATATATATATACACTGCTGTTGGCTCAAATCAGTAAAAATAAGAAGTCAACATCAGTATGGTATCATAATTTTTTATTAAGGTTTCTTTCTTTACTAATTTTGTCACTTAAGAGTTCAACATGAAGAAAACAAAATTCTACTAAAAATTACAATAGAAAAAGAGACTTTGGGAAACAATAAATTTATTTTATTTCGTTAAAGTTGTTAAATTATTTATAACTACAATTTACACTTCTTGAAGAGAATTAGTTGAATAAAACTAACTCAGATTCTGTTATGTGACGAACTCGTGAAATTTTAAAGGCTATTTTAGCATCTAAAGATTAATAAAGATTAACAAAGGATCCTTCTACTACTGTGACAAATATATTATGACAGCATTAAGTTGGCAGAGGCCAGGTGGGAAAAATAAACAAACTGCAAGACCTGGAGTTAAAATCAAAGTTACTTGTATGCTTACTATGACAGTTCAGTGGCACAATATTTTTCAACACTGACAATGAGCTACTGATCTAAATAGAAGGGTAAAAGTCTTTCAACTTGCACTTAGTAATACAGTGCCCGCCGCTTATTAAAATCACTTTTGTTTGATGCTCTTTTGATTTTATTAAGCGGCTGATTTTATTAAGAGGCGATTCAACATTTGAAGAAAAAAAACAATTTTTACGATATATTCTAAATGCACACAATTTAAAAGCTGAAATAATGACCACATTAATGCTTCATTTTAACTAATTTAATTATTTTAATAAAGTAAAACCCTACATAAGATTAAATTTACAAAAGTTTTGCAAAAAACCGATCAATGGTTGCTTGAGTTGCAGTATTTAAAATTAACTTTTCAACATCATTTGAAAGTTAATAGAAGTTTTTATAGTTTTCGATATTCCTCCTGTTTGTTCTAAAGCTTGCCGCAATACATTAAGTGCTTTTCTGACTTCCATTGAAGATGGCACTGATGAGTTTATTTCATCTTCTGAGTCTGATTCCTCCATTTCTTGATGGGAAATAACTTTGCAATTTTAGATGTCTGTAACAATTTCCGAATCAGATTTTTCTCCTGATGTTTGCAAGTTATCCTCAATAGCTACGTAACGTGAAAAATTCTCGTCCGTTTCATTTTCTTCATTGCTGATCATTTCTTCGAAACAGTTATGAGCCCCATCTCCATTGAAGCTTCACGTTGACTACATTTAGGAAGCGTATCATAGTTTTGCAACACTTTGAATTTATCTTTAAGACTCAAATCCTTCTTTTTCGGCATGCTGATGAAATTTAGCACCAAGCGAACTTAAAAATGATATGTGCTCTAACTATAATTTACTCAAACAGCTTAAATAATATGGAACATGTGCACAGACAGTTTTTGGAAATCTATTCATGTTCTCTGTTAAGATAGATAACAAAAGAAACTTCTCTCCCTTCTATGGTTCATTCAATAAAAAGTAAGATAAGAATTCGACCCCCTGTTGAGTGAGATAGGTTTCTCCAAACTTCATTCAAGTCAAGGAATTAACATTGATAAATTGATTTCTATGAACTCGCCGCTTACCACCCACATTTTTCCTTAACTCTTACACTATGTATATCGCAGGAAAGTGCTAACCACACCTGTTTCACAGGTTTGTGAGTAACTGTTGCTTCTTCTAAAAAAATCTTTAAACTTCGAAAAAATAAAAATTTATAAATAAGAACAAAAAAAGCTGAAATATTGCACCTTTGATTTATTATGTAGTCAAAATTTTGATTTTAAAAAGCGGCGGCATTGATTTTATTAAAGGATGTTTTTAACTTGTATTAATATTGTAACGATTCGGTTCTTGCCGATTTGATTTTATAAAGTGGCTGATTTTATTATCCGGTGATTTTATTAGCCGCGGGCACTGTATTGAACTCATTCAGAAGTCTAGAATAGTAAAGCAGTAGAAGAAACTTGCCCCATGATCAACTAATTTACTAAAGAGGAACTAATTTACTTGAGTTTTTATTACTTAAGAAGAAAACATTAAGAGACTTCAATGGACAGGTCAGTGAGAGAAAATGGTCATTTTTAAGGATAATTTAAACATGAAAATTATTTGGTATTGGTCTTCGTTTTTATGGGGAAAAATATGCATACAATTTATTTTCACACATTAAGCAAGTAAAGAAATTTTACCTAGGAACGCAGAGCCAAACTTTGGTTAATCTATGAATAGAGTTACTTTGCAAAGCAGCAGTTATTGCCTTTAGAGAGGAAAAATTTTTCAATAACCTTAGTTCCTAGAGAAAAGGAGTATTTAAAATCAAACAATACATAAATTTAAACAATTTAAAAAAGACAGTTTGTAATTCAAAAATAATGCTTGGTAACAATGTATAAATGAATGACTAAATTAAATTTTTATTCAAGTAAAATATTTACATAACAGTAAAAAAAAGGTAACTTAAAGGCTACTAAGTTACTGACTTAATGTATTGTAATGTAATGTATTGAAAATTATCTAAATTTTCAGGTCGTCTCTTGGTTTGCTGTGCAAAGTTTGATTTCACTTTTTTAAATTCTCTTGTTAAAACGAAAAAAGTTGTTACAAAACTTACTCATAATTTTGATTTTTAAGCATTCTGCAATTTTAATACTTTAAAGGAATTATGTTTTGAAGTTGCATGTTTTAACTCATCATCTAATTGAGATTATGCATTTGTTGTTGGATCAAAATAGAAAATTTTGAGGTTTTGTTATAATTTTGAATTTAGAAATCAAAAGGAATAGTATGTAGAGTGCACTGCACTGCATTGCATTGTTTATGTTTAGAATATGTTATATCATTTGCTTGACTACTACTCTTGCCTTCTTAATTTTTAGTGCTTTAATAATTAATAAATAATGCCGAAAACAAAAATAAAATATCATAATTATCAGAAATGTCAACAATACTTTTTGAACTTTATAAGCATAAAAAATATCTTCCTGTAATGATTATTATATGCTTTAAACAAAAGTTGAAGAGAATGAAATAAATATTGGTCTATGGTCATTTAAAAACTCAAACATAAAGTCTCATAACAAGTTCAACAAGTAAAATTGATGAATATGTTTAAACAATTGTGCCTAGCTATAGTGCTCTTTTTACATCTTTTTTCTGTCCATCCTAATTTATCAATAAATTGTTCTGATCATGTGAAACATCTTATATGAAAAATGTTTCCTTGAAAAAAAAATATGAGTATGAAAAGGCAAAACAGAAAATTTTTTTGGTTAGATACATTAAATTGAAAGTAAATCCATTAGTGAGGATCATCTACAGATGGTTCGTTATGCTATTCTCGGGACTTATTCATAAAGATATCAGTAATGCAACAGAAACTTCCATGCATGCACAGTCAATTTCAAAATGGGATAACATATTGAAGAATATTAGTTCTCTTATACTAAAAACAGAGAAACAAGCATTCCTTTTATAAACTAAGTTTCATATAAAAACTCAATTATTATGAAGCATAGCATGCTTAAAAATTAATAATTTAATCACTTAGTCTATACATTGTGTACTTTTTTAGTTTTAAAAAAGTGGTATTACGATGATTACTACCAAAAACATTTGTGTTGTTTATCTAAGTTTAACAGTTATTACACATTCATAAATGCCAAAGTAGAATCTCAGATTTGAAATCTGGTACCGTATTTTTCGTCGAAAGCGCCGAGGCGCTATCGAAAAAAAAGTTTTTTTCCCCTACATGCGGTGCTTCCGATGCAGCGGCGCTTTCGACGAAATATTTAGTAGCAAAAAAAGGTTTTTAAGGAAAGTTATTTAAGATTAAATTATTTTCTGAGAGAAAGACTATTAAAAAAAATTTATAACGAAGTCGACGAAATATTCGTCCGTATCGCGATCTGCTGCAGAACATAGCCAATTCTTAGCAAACTTTCGACAGCAGCCTGCAAGATAATAAATAAACGAAATAATAATTTTAAAAAAAACATCACATAAGGAGAAAATTTAAAAGGTATGCATATTGTATCCACCCCCAGCTTAATAAAAAATCGCAAGCTAGAGATCTGCTTAGCGCCTTGGCAATTGTAATTGGAACGAACAGAAAAGGACCCCTAATTCGACACACACGGGATCGACGAAATGCCGAACTTCGGATCTCTTTCGAAAATTCCAATATGGCGCTTCTTTTAGATAACATTTTGTTTTAACAAATGACGCTTAGCTCACAAAAAAAAAAAAAGCTAACAAGGAACTACAAAATATTAGTAACAATTAATGCTAAGAAACTAACAATGAATAACAACAAAAAACAAGCTAAAAACTAATAACGATAAAAAACAAGTAATCAACTACAAGAAAAAAACAAGCTAACTATTAACAAAAAAAACAACAAATTAACATTTAATAACTAATAAAAAAGCAGCAAAATAAAAAAAATTTATGAATCGAATAAAAAAACCGCAAAAGGGATAGAATTCATTTTGTAATCATGTGGTAGTTTCAATGGGGTCGACCTGAACTGCGCAAAATTTTCAACCCCCTTCAATCAGTGACATTAATTATCGAACTCTCCTCCTCACCAAAATTCGTCACGGGAGGGGAAAGAAAGTAGGAAGTACATTTCAAAAGAAATAGTTTAAAAGGGTAGCTACAAAATTGGCTGTTTTTCGCCAAAAGATATTCTTTCTCAATATTCTCTCGTTCCTTTCTTTTTTTAAAAATTCTTCCGATTGTTAACATAAGCAGGAAATTGATAGACACTTATTTTCATAATTTATAATCAAAGATTTTTTTTTCTCCAAGCACACATAATAAATAAATAAATATTACAGACGTGCCAACCTAGCAAAATTA
>NC_092214.1:48522148-48547498 GCF_043381705.1 Parasteatoda tepidariorum | reverse complement strand
CAGTCTTTCAACGGCGATTATAAAAAAAACTAATAATCAAACTGCATTTTCTTGTATTTTTTATAGCTCCTTGCATATTTTCTACACACCTTCATAATTTTATGTTTCTAAATCGAACAGATTTTGATCTGCAAAGCAAAATGTATGTCTTACAGGAAATTGATTTTGATGATTTAATAGAAGATTCGCCTCTCAAAAAGCGCGAAAAGTATAGTTACCTTAAATTTTCAATAAAAAAAATGATGTATATAAGCTTTTATAATTAATTTATATGTTTTTTACTCCTAAAATAAAAAAATTTTAAAAATTATTCCAGAAAAATATTTTTTTTCTCTAATTTTACTCATAAAGGGCTCCCAGATAATGATAGGCCCAGGGCCCCTATAAACATAAAAACGGCTCTGAGCAGAGCACACTACCACTAGAAGTGACATCAGAAGTGAAGCTACAATTCTGTTGCAAAATATACTAATCTTTTGTTTTATAACTTTAGTTCATTTCTGGTATGAAATCTTAAGAAGGATTGATCGTGTGCAGCTCAGATTACAAGATCCTAGAATGAATTTTAGAGAAGTGTTCCATGATCTTGAGTCATTAGCGACTGAACTAGCCGAAATTTGAGACAAGATCTGTAAAGAGACAATAGAGAAAGCAGAGTCTCTTTGTGAAAATTGGGACATGGATACAACAATACGTGCCTGGAAAACAGGGCCGGATTAAGACCCCTTGAGGCCCTAAGCACTGAAAATATTTTTGTGCTCTCCTCTAACAATTAAAAATATATCTACTATTAAGTCAGGTGTAAATTCAAAATATAAAAGCAAAAATATTTATAAAGAAGAAAATATTTAGTCAAATTAAAACAAAAAAATTAAAATAATATTAAAGGTAGAAACTGTTTTCAAAATTAGCAACGTATCGAATTAAGAAAACTTGAAAGTTTTTTTAGTGACTTTACAAAAGTTTCATTTTGAGATAGCAAAAATCCATGCAAAGAATAAAAGATGTGAAGAGAAATATAGGAAATATTTGATTAAGTTAAGTAAATAGCTTCTCACTGTTTTAGCGGTTACATGATTTATAAAATAAAAAGTACCAAGAAAATTTCAGGTTTATAATCTGTATTTTTGCTCCATTTTGCTACTTTATTTTGTAGAAAATTGAAAACAAAGGAGAGAGAGAAACTTTTCTCCCTCTTATTATTTTTTTTTTATGTGCATTTGTGAATTTTGGCCACAAAACATATTATTGCCTCACACTAAACTCATGGACACGAACTTTTCAATAGTCAGAGTACAAATTTACTTTGAGAATAATGACTAAATATTTAAATATGCTATTTCCTTAAAGTTATTATTACTAATTATTTATTTATTTATTATTGTTTTAATTTTTTTTTAAACTTGTATAATATTTTTAAATTGTATATTACAATTCATATTAAAATCTAATTTGTGACTACGTAAAAAGTTAACAAAAACGTTTGTTTCATTCCAATACAGTTTCTACCATTTCAAAACTAAATGGTAGAAAACATATAATTTATATTTGGATATAAAATATACATTTTGCGCATTCATTTAATTCTTCATTTATTAGTTTGTTCATTTATTAGTTCTAAAGAATTAAAGTTTAGCTTTCCCAAAAGCGAATTTAATATTCTTGCATATTATTTAAAGTTAGAAGTAATACCTATCTGAGCTCATGTTTCCAATGTGAATCGTCAGTTGAATTCATCAAAATTTTAAAGCAAACATCACATCATTACTTCGTACAGTTTTGTATTTTACAGGGTGCGTAGCCAAATCTTTGAATCAAAAATAAGCACTTTTTAAAAACTTTTCAAGCACTTTACAAAAATTTTCAAGCACTCAAAAAATCCATATTCTATCAATGATATTATTGAAAAACAAAAACTTTTTATGAACAGTTTTAGCATTGAAAAAAATCAAAAAGATAGGAGCGTAAATCGAAACAGTCATGACTTTCCCACATCACCGAGTGAATTCAACTTGACCCTGAACTCAGAACAAAAGTACCCTAACCCCCTACGTCAAAAAAGGTGTTAGAAGTAAAATAAAATAAACAAGAATAAAATTAAAATAAATTAAAAAGAAAAACATTTCATAAGGATCTGATATTCTCTATCTGAATTGGAGCACTCGGGTTTCGGTTACAAGTGTGCGCGCATGCGCAAGTCATAACGTGGGTACGACATGAAGTCCGCGTTTAATGATTACGTAGCAAACTCCCCATTTTTCGTGAAATGCATGGGATACACCAGACATCACTGAAGGGGGAAAAAATTATTCGGAAAAATAGCACTTTTTAAAAACGCCAGCTGAAAAAAGCACCTTTAAAAGCTTTTAAAAACGAAATCTCCAAAAAAGCACCTTTAAGTACTTTTTACAAACGCTACGCACCCTGTTTTAGTAATAAAAGCCTTTTTTTATTTCTCAAAATTTTGCTTATTTTACTTAATCCTCTTTTTTCTAAAAGAACTTGTAATAATTTTCTTCTTTTTTTTCTTTAACATATCTTTAAGTTAAACGATGTTTATTTAAAAAACAGGACTATTACATTTCATGATTTATCTATTCTTCCTTTCATTTCACACTTAAGCTTATCTGTTATATTTTAAATTAAATTCAACTAAAATTCACAGTTAAAATTTTTACACTTTTTCGTTACATTTTGGTAGGTACTTATTGAGACATTTTCTTCTTTAAAAATGGTTACAGTCAGAATTGCTGTAGACTATTAATACATTCATGATTCATCATATTCATTATTTAAATAAATAATAATAACATTCTGGGAATAATAAAATGTAAAATTAAGTGAAATATTTTTTATTTAATATCGCTTTAAACTAATATTTATTTTTTAAAACTTGTTTCTTTTAAATTTAATACAGTATGACTTACACAAAAATATTTTGCATAATTTATTGGCTCAAAATATTGAAAGTGATTTTATGAAAGTAAAGGCTTTATTTTGGCGTACTTACGCCCCTAAGTAAACTGAACTTCGCCAGTAAGTAAGGTTACAACAAGTATTCAAAATCCCCCCTGCCCTCCACTTCCCTGAAGTATTGTCCAGATGTGTAAGCCTGGAGGAGGTCAAAGGTCATTATTCATATCATACTTTCCCCCTTTAGCACAATTTAGGCTTGTTCGTTTCAATGTCAACTGGGTGTGGCTAATTTATGGTCAAACAGAGGAGAGAGCAAACCAGTAAAGCACAAGCACAGCTGTCAAGATTGATTGATCAGTTTTTTCCAACTTGCATTTCTTTATTTTGTTCATTGGAGATGCAGACATTTTTACTTCTCACTTTATTTTAAACTGCTTTAGAAACAGATGTTTCCTTTGACGCAGATTGTTTTTTTCAAGCTTTTTTTTATTTTTAAAAGATTAAATAAAGTTACTTACTTCTTCAGAATAAAATTCCATACATAAAAAGAACATAACTGATTTTTTTTGTCTTATCAGTATAAATTTCTTTAAAAAAAAAAATTAGATCAGATTAAGTGCTGAATTTTAGGATGCCGGATTAGGGGTCCCATACCCTCTTTTCTTTTCCCCAACCCCTTTAAAAATAACTGATTGATTCCTCCTAAACAGCTCCATTAGAAATGACAGGTGGAGGAGGTGGGGTGGGGCGTGCTTAGTTATTTCTTATTCTTGTTATTATTAGCTGTTTCGTTATTATTAGTCTTTCCTCAAATTGTTAACTGCAATAATTTTTTAAATCTTTTAATTTTAATAAATTTTTCTTTTTTTTTTCTTATTACATTGTTTTACGGATTTCTGTAATCAGTCCAGCTTAATTCAGCTGCTGAGCATATAAATATTTTTATTATTTATTTCTGCTGTTCTTCTGTTTTTTGGCTCGGTGCCAACTGGTAAGAACAACTTTATTTTCTATCGTATTATTTATTATTTTTTTTGCTGAGAGAGAAAATTTTTTTCACAAGAACTCTTTGTTAACGCATTTTAGGCTTCCCCCCCTCAAATAATTTAGAAATTATGCTATGTGATGTATTTAAAAAAATTTGTTGTACTTAACATCATTTTCAGAATTATTTGTTGTACTTAACTTTATTTTTTGGCGCGGTGCCACAGATAAGAACAACTTTATTTTAGATCGTTTTGTTGCTTTTTTTTCTTCTTTTTGCTGAAAAAGAAATTTTTTATTATAATTTAGAAATTAAAACTTTACTTTATGAGATGTATAAAAAAATTTAATTTTTTATTATACGGATATTCTACATGGTAATTTAAAGGTTTCTTCTATAAGGATGCTGATATGCGCGGTTTAGCGCCAATGCGACGTGTGCGCCGGAGCGGCCCTTACTATACCTTTTTTTAAAAAAATTTCATTTTTATCGATGTGCAGCGCTTTCGCCGAAAAATACGGTAATAATGATCTTTCCAATTTGTATTGATAAAATCCTTAGAAATCAAATCCTTAAAAATTAATGAATTAGGGTAGGAAATAGTACTTCATCCACCATATGCACTCAATATAGCATCATTGGATATTTCTAAATTCAGATTTGGCACAACAAATTTTAGGTGGCAAAAATTGCGAAAATTTGGATTCCCAAAATGCCATTTCCATATATTTTACTCAAAGTTATTTAATTGATCTAGCATTGAAAATTTAAACAATAGATGACAAAAGGTAGTTGATAAAATAGGTAAATATTATTAAAATTAAAAGAAACTTTTTAGAAATTTATTAGTAAGAATTTTAAGTGAAAAAACGACATTACTTTCCAACCCAACCTCATATCTAAAATATAAAATATAATATGCAGAAATATCTTGCTTGATAAGTGGGAGTTTAAGGAAGTGGTACCCAACCTGGGGTATGAGGCAACTCCAATAAGGGAAATAAAAACAATATTATAATAGTCTTTCAAATTACTAATATCTTTTAGAAATTAAATGAAATTTTAATAAAATTTGGTCCATAAGTTTTTGACATACTCTAAAGCAACTTAAAGAACTGATTTGTTACCAGTACATCACAATAACTACAAAACTTGCATCTGTTTTTAGCAATTT
Organism: Parasteatoda tepidariorum; assembly: GCF_043381705.1. Classification (NCBI taxonomy): domain Eukaryota; kingdom Metazoa; phylum Arthropoda; class Arachnida; order Araneae; family Theridiidae; genus Parasteatoda; species Parasteatoda tepidariorum. Next base: position 48,542,423 of record NC_092214.1, on the reverse strand, counting down.
TTTTTTATTGCCAACCAGTTTTAGCGAATTTCCACTGGCATATCGCGTCAATTTCGCGATATGCCAGAAAGGAATCAAAGATTGCAACTCTAAAAATTTATAATTTTATCAGAATTGCATGCGTTTTTTTAACACAAAGTGACATTTTATTAGAGAAAAATAGCACAAAATTAAACTCAATCTCAGTCGCGATGCAACAGTATCGCCATGAAAACCCATGAATTTTCCCAATTACCATGCATTTTTCCCAATATGAATTGCGATATTGGATTTTAAAATTGTGTGACTATGAATCCATTGGATTTTAAAAACGCAAAAACAGAAATTGTGATATTGAATTCCAATTCACATAAATACCAATCATGATACATAATTTATAAATCACATATAAATACAAAAATAAATTTACGATATTACAGTGGCGGATCAAGCGGGGGGGGGGGGGGNGGGGGGGGGGGGGGGGGGCATGACCCCTCCCAAAATCCAAAAAAAAATTTAAATAATAATTTTTTTAGTAGTTCACAAAAGAAATAAAATATTTTAAAAATTATTCAAGGGGGCATATACACCTAGGTAGGTAGGAAAAATCAATTTTTTTTCCATCTAAATATGTTCTTCACTGTTTCAAGAATCATTAACAATGTTGAAGCGCGCTTCAACAGGTTTAACAAAAGATTGTATTTGCCAAAGTTTGAAAAAAAAATCATTACATTTATTATTTAAAGATTTTGAATACTTGAACTATTTATGTATTGTTCATTATAAAAAAAATAAATGAGACGCATTAAAAACCCCAGTTTCTTTTTTGTTCAAAAAAATATTTAAAAAAACATTTTATAAAAAAAATTAATTGTGGGGGGGGGGATCTGAGTCTATGACCCCCCCCCAGGAAAAATTTCTGGATCCGCCCCTGATTACAGCTGCATGAATATGTATCGTAATATTGGATTTTAAAAGTGAGTGAATATGAATCACAATGTTGGATTTTAAACTAGTGTCAATATGAATCACGGTTTGGGAATTTAAAATGCTTAAACACAAATCGAGATATTGGGTTTTTAATTCATATGAATAGGAATCGAGATATATGATTTTTAAATCACAGTTCCAAATTTTCAAAATGGCAAAAATTCTCAAAACCAAAAGAATTAAAATATTAGACATGTATGTAAACGTCTTGTTAACGGGGGATTTAGTAAAAGTTCAGAATTTTTGATGAACTATAAGTTTTTGATTCACGTACCAATGGTCTTCAGATACACGGAATTCTGCGATATTCACGAAAAAATCACATGCCCTGCTTCAAGCTTTTAGACCTGAAAGAATGATACAAAAACCTGGAATACAATCACCTATGAGTAGACCAAACAAATGTATCCCAGGAAGCAATACTTAACCTTAAAACTTTAGCAGCACTTAACCTTTTGTTTAAAAAAACATCAGTAAGGAATATACAAGACAAATGTATCCCGGTCAGTAGCACTTAACATTAAAAAATCATCAGTGTAGATTAAATTACAGATATTAATAAAGCAAAAATACTTCAGATATATATCAGATCCTTTCTCCCAGGCAACATATCGGTTACTGCTAGGCATTAATTTATGTAACAAAACTTAACTTTCAACACTCAAAATTCTGCCTTCATACTCATAAACTTCGTAAATCAACATAACAAAAATATCAAACTTCATAACAATGAGTTTAAATCTAAACGTATTTACAAAATGTGATAATACCCACCCACCTAAATATTCAGTCTGCACAAAAACAAAAAATTAACGTAACAGAAAATTCATTCTGAAAACAAAATGAGTTGAAATATCCAACTAAATATAATATAGTTTCTTACTGGCCTTCGATGAATTTTCTAATGTTTTCTAAAAATGTTTGTAATAATGAAAACATTTAGATTTAAATTTTTTTCCTGAAACCAGTAAAAAAAAACTAAACATTGAAAAAAAGTTTATCAGATCAACTAATCCTGGCAATCTGATTAAAAAAAAGAAGATACCTCATTAATATATGGTCAGTAAAGAAAAAAATATGGCAACAACTTAAAATTTTAACAAATAGTTATTATCTTCTGAAAATGCTGGTCCAATAGGTTTTTTTACTCATTAATGTATTTCTGTTTTATTTTTCCAAGATTTTCAAAAAAGGGGTCAGCACTTGATTTATTTCTGAAGTTTTTTTTAATGTTTTGGCAATTTATATTTTATTTTGACGTGGCTATTCTAACAGTAACTTCATCAGTATTTATTTTTCTTATTTGTGGGCGTCTCTTTATCATGTCGTAGTTTATGTACTTTTGGTCATTATTTAGACCTACTTTGTGATTGTTTGTCATTTATTTTTCTTTGCATTTACATTTCACTTTTTCTAATTGCTTTTTCTTATTTGATTTTCCATTAAGGGCCCTCGGGGTACTGTCAGATTTTGGTTTCACCACTGACAACAGAAAGGCTCCTGCGTGTTCGCAGGCAGGCAGTGTGTCCCCTGATGAAGTGCTGTCCTACTATAACACACATCTTAAATTTTTATTGTTTTCTGCTAAAACTGTTTTTTTTATTTTTTTTTTTTTTTTTTTTTTTTTTTTTTTTTTTTTTTTTACTTTATAAATTGAAATAAAACAAATTTGGATTTAGCTGCTTTAAGCGCTTTTCTATTTCGATTTATTATTTTAAATGTTATTTTTTTGTCTTTTTCTGAATTTGTAAATTAGTTTCATTCTTTGATTAGATGTCTAATAGGCTTGCTATCTGTGCATGTCTAATAGGCATTGTTTTCTGTGCATATGTTAAAAATAAATAATGTAATAAGTTTGGTGCTGTTCCTGACATGAAAGTATATATCTTGTAAGCTTGATTTTAACATACTTAGCTTTATAAAATAGACCACATAAATAAGCCAAAATATATTTCTTAACTTTTTGACAAAGTTGAAAAATTGTGTGAATTCTCATTCCAAGTGTTTATGTGTATAGTATGAAGTTTAAGTGGTTGAATTGAAATTTGGTATAAGAAAGTAAAAAGGTAAAGGTGGAAAAAAACTAATAAAAACATTCTTTATGCAGAGATATCTGTAAAACAATGAAAGAGAAAAGAGGTAATGACAAAATAAATAATCCAGCAGTGAGAAAAAAAGGTTAAAAGCACTGTTCTAAAGTTAAAGTTAATATTAATTTAATTATATCTAAATGGTTAGCTCTTAGTTTAAGTTTAAAATTCATAGAACATTTAGAAAGGTTCAAAATCATTTTATAAATCTAAACTTACCAGTGGGAAATGATTCGCAGAAAAAGTAATTTTAAATATTGTAACAATTTGTTTAAGAACAAATATATTTACCTGAGCAATATTTATCCATTTCACGATGATTCTGGCCCGCATTGCTGCTTTTAATGACGAATCTGACAAAACTGTGCTAATAACTCGCAAAGAAACAGCATTAAACTGATTAACAGTAGCAGTCACAGTTAAAGGAGAAACCTTCCACCCAGATAATTTATCCCTATGAGACCAAACTGATCCAAGACACTGGTATGGTACAAGTTTCTTGAAAAGTTCCTATATGTTCCAAGAAAATATTTTAATTTAATTTAATAGAAAGATGAGAATAAATTCAAATAATAGTATAAATAATTTAAAGAAAATTACATATAACAGATGCTTATTACAATGATGATAAATATCAAACAATTTTTCAAAACAAACATTAACAAAGAATAAGGTAGTAATTATGGATTAATAATTCACATTTCAATTAAATAATAATTTTTTTTCTTCAAAAATATCAAAACCAGGTGTTTTATCAGGAAGGATTTAAGAAATACACTATGTCTAATAAATAATTTAATGAAAAATTTATAGATGATCCAAATTTTTAAATAAAGTTGGTAATCATACAAGTTTTTTTATTGAACTAACAGAAAAACAATGTAAGTTTAAAGTCATATTCTTAAGTTGTATTCTTGAGGTTTTTCTATAATCAATCAAATATCTATAATGCTTATCCCAAAATAAATAAATAAAAATAGTTTATTCATTTTTATCCTATCATTTGTTTAGGTTCAGGACATTGACTTATCCACCATCCAATAAAGACAAAGATGTAATTTTTCAATAATATTTTATGCATATATAAATGATCCTGCCAGAAAACTTATAGTTTTATTTGAAGAGCTAAAAAAAATAAGGTTAAGACATCTTAAGCTAAGTGTAATGCAAAATAATGATAATAAATAAATAAATAAATTGCTAAATTTAAAATTCTGCGAGATTTTAAGAAAAACTATTTTTTGAACTATTTTAACTAAAATGTTTAATAAATGCAATCAAACAAACTAACATGTTTCTTCTTGATATTACATTAACAACTTTTTAATCTGACTCGAAGAATAAAAAAAAAGCAAAGCTATATTATCAATGATGAAAATGAGAACATATCGAAATAATAATTCCTGTGAGCTTATAATGCATCTCTCTCTTCTTAAGAGACTGTAGGGACTATTATGTAAAGAAACCTCCATAATTTATAGAACAACTTCCCTTTCAGCTAATGGGGCAAAAATATTAAAAGCAGTGCACTTGACATAATCATTGCATCAAATAAAATTGCACATGCATCCGTTGAAGTAAAGTGTAGAGTAGAGAACCAATTATCTGGAACAATCGGGGCCATCACTATTCCGGATAACTGATTTTTCTGATTTTCTGAATGGATACAAAATGCTATCTTTTTTATTGTTTATGAAACCCAACTAAAAAAATTATTTAGAAATAGTCTTAAAAGGAAGAAAAAACAATACAGTAATACACATAAGTTTAATAGGATAAAAAGGAGAAAAAAATAATGAAATACAAAGTATATAACAGGCTTAATATAAAGTAAGCAAAAAAGGTAAAATAAAAAAAAAAGTATCAGCATTTTTAAAAAAAAAAAAAAAACTCATCCATTCTTGGTTTTTGTTGCATGAACAACTAATGAGTCAACAAGTCTTTCAAATTTTCTGGAGAAAAGAAAACAAAATTTTTGACTTCATTTTTCTCAAATGAGAGGAGGAAGATGATGAGCATTTCTTTCCGATCGCGAATAAGGCATTTTTTCAATATAATTCTGAGAAGAGAAAAAAATCTTTCAAAACTTTCTGCAGAAAAGAAATTTAAAATTTTTTACTTTCCAAAGGAAACATCTTTCCGCAAAAACTCTCTAACATTCTGTGACAATAACGCCATGATTCTGATACACGATTATTAAATACTATCTAAAAGAGTTTAACTTGGGTTTCAACAGTTTGCTAAAATATTAATCGAAATCAGAAGGAAAAACACATGTATCACAATCTTATTCCTCATTAAGCTGAGCGATTTTATTTCTCCTCCACTCCAGTTAAACATAAATTGGCAAGCTGACACAGAAGCTGACATAATAAAAAGAATTTATGTTCTACCCCTCCTCACACCCCATTCAAAATGAATGAATTGAAAAACAGGTGCAGTTGCAATACTTGACCTTGAGTCATTACTCCATTTTCTCATGTTCAAAGACTAAATAGCAGAAATGACCAAGGGCGCCGGCAGTGGGGTGCACTTGCACCCCCCTGGCTTTTTTTAAACAATTAAAGAGATACAGAAAAAAAATTTGGTTATAAAATTTTCTTTATTAAAAATATTTTTATTCAAGAACAAATAATTAAGGAATTATTGATACATAACAATTAAAAAATTGTATAATCAAACAAGAATTGCAATAATCTTGTTAGCTGTCCAAATCTGTTTATAACTTTTTCAATGAATTCTGAGTCATCTTATTCTTATGTACACTGAGCATGCACAAACTACTTAATCTCTCGTGAAACATTGTAGGCGGATTCCATGTTTTGATGCTTCGCATTGTACTAAAAGTGCGTTCAATAGTGCACGTAGTAGCTGGAAGAGTTAGGCCAATTTTGACTGCCTCCCCGATACAGCTGGATAAAACGGTGTGGCCTGAATAACTAAATCGATGTATTCGAGGGATTCATAAGATATTGAAATAGATGAAAAAAATTAACAGATGGAAGCATATGTAATAACAAAATAAAATGTAACAGAATATTTTCACTTTTTTTAGGAGGAATGGTAGTTTGTTAGAGGGTTGCACCCCCTTTTATATTATTCTGCCGGCGCCCTTGGAAATGACAGATAATTTTTTAAAAAATAAGAAAAAGTAGGAAATAACAGGAAAAAAGTGAAGGGGTATAGAAATAATAGGAAAAATAGGAGTTCTTTAAGTAAGAATCAAAGACAAAATTATTTGTTTTAACTCTCCTGGACTAAGCAATCAACAGACTCCTACTGTGAGAAGTTGGTAGTAATGACTCCCTCTGCTTAAGGGCCAGGTGATAAGAAAACAGGTGTTAAATGAATCACCCTTTCTTACTGAGCTATGATTGAAAAGAAACAACTAAGTAGGGGGTGAGGAAGGGAATGATTGATGATATTTAGTACAAGACTCTTACTTCTCCTAACAGTATAGGGAACTAATGATTATTTCTAAAATGATGGTAAAGTAAACATCTTTTAAAAAAGAAAGAAAAATCTTCAAATCTGACAAGGAAAAAAATTTTTTTTTGAAAATGGCAGGAAAATTTATTGAATTTCATTCTGGTTATCTGATTTCCGGATAAGAGGTTCTGTACTGTATTAAGAAATTCTGAGTAAAAGAGTAAATTAAGAGAAGTAATCGTGATCAAAGCAGTCTCTTTTTAAAAGAGAAATATTAGCATAAAAACAAATCAAAAAGTAGATCAAATGAATCAAAACACAGCATTATAAAAAGGATTAGAATCAACAAAGAAATTTTCACAAATGAATTAATAATAAATTGCTCAAATAAAATAAACCCTTACACTGTCAGTATAAGTCAATTGCAAAGCAAATTCTCTGTCAGATATGTCCAAAATACTCCAATGTTGCAATGGTGAAATACCTGAATGTACACCATTAGTATAAACAACTGGATTGTTATTGATGTTTTCTAACAGAAAGAAAAAAGAATAACACATTTAATTATCACTCATAAAAATAACTTTAATTTTTAAAAAAAAACTGTACTATAAACAAAAATATTAAATTGAAAAATATTTAACAAATATATTACTGTTTTATATATAATATTATTATATATTCGTTATAAAAATTAACCACTATTTATGAAATTAAAAATTTGAAAAAAAATGAATCAGGATATTTTGTAAACAGTACTTTTAGCAAATTAAAGAGAAGAAACAAATATTCTTTATTATCAAATAATAATTTTGTTATCCCAACACTTAGCATTTTAAAAAACCTGCAAATAATGTTAACATTTTTAAAATATGTTTATTTTCAGATTCGGTTTTAAATCAGTATAAAGTTTATTTCATTAATAAGAGGTGCTGGTGAAGAAAAAGTTATTCCAACATATTCTTTGGGAATTGCATCAGACTTTAACTGCTGGAATTTGTGAATAAAAAATATCCCAAATGATGCTAAATATTTTTAATGAAGCTAATATTTTGAATGATGCTAAATATTTTTAATTCCAAAATTGATTTATATTGAAATAAATAAAAAAAGAAAGAGAAAACGTTTTTTTCCTATAGAAATATTTATTTACAACATTAAACTAATACTGATGATACTGACAAACATACAGAGGTTTAAAAATTAAGGAACATAAGAAATTAATATATTTTTAACTTAGTAATATATTTTTAACTAAGTAAATTAAGTAGTTTGATCAAATTTAAGAGCAGAAATCATGAAAAAAAATCTTGATCCTACAGGCTTCATGTGCCCACCCTTTCTTCCCTTTTGTCTTTGTTTAGTCAGTAAATTATAGCCTATTGTACAACCTGACTTTGTCCGACTGACAGAGTCCTAGTTTTCTAACACCACTATTAAACAGAAAAAAAATACGATTTAGCATATTTAATCTGCTTCAAACATTATTAAATTACAACTTAAAGTGTTGAATTTATTACAAATAAATCTTCATGTAATTAGAAACTACAAAGTAAAATTTTTAGGATGAAAACCAAAATTTTTCTCATAAAATTTTTCAAAACAAAGTTAATACAATCTCTTTCAGTTATCTTTTAACAATATGGTAACTGTAATTTGTTTCATAAGATTTACGATAAATGGCAGTAGCAGTCTAGACAAAAATACCAGGTTTTGGCTTTATAGATCTAATCCAACTATCTATATCATTAATTTTAAAGTTTTGTCTTTCTATTTTAATTTGCAGAGTTTTGCTAAACTTCTGATATCAAAAATTCCTTTATTAAATACTTTGATGAAAAACAAAAATTTTTCTGGATATAGAGCTTTTGTGTCTTTAAATTGGCTAAATTGATAAAATATTTTCTAAATGACTTAAGTTTCATTTTTCCAAACTAATTAACTAGTTAAAGTAATTATGTAAAGTGTAATTACATATAGGTCAGTTTTCTAAATAAATAGAGTAATATTGAAAAATATAAATACAAAAAAAATTTTTTTTTAAAAGAAGAATGCAGTAAATAACTGATAGCTTTTTATAGGGTGAATAATCAATTTTCCGAAAAATGATACAATATAGAGTTTATTTGAAGTTATTTGCTTATAAATAAGTTTAGAATCACTGAATGAAAATTTGTCGAATAGATCTGTTTATATGGTCTCTTAAATTGAATGGAGAAAATGAAATAAATTTATTAAAAATGTGGGTGTTAAAAAGAATTGTTACAAGCATTAAAAAATTTAATAAGTCTAAATTATTGATTTTATTTTAATAAATTAACACAAAAACGCTCAGCCTATCAAGGGATGCATTAAAAAAACTTTATTTTCCCATTAATGTGATAATGAAACTTTTAAGAAGTACAGCATACTTTTATTAGACAAAAATAGACATTATTTTTGTAATTAAATTTTAAAAAAAATTCAAATTAATTTTTTGAAAATTATTCATAAAAACCCTTTAAACAATGACAGGTGCAGGGCCCTAATAGCTTGAAGACCTGCCACAGTCCAATAATTACCAATGCCACAGTAAAAGCATATCTATTGATGTGCTTTTACTAGAAATGTAGCGGATCTTAAAATTGAGTCAGGTCGGACTACTCAATGAAAACTAAATCTTTCACTTAGACAGTTGCAGGTATTTAGAATTTTTTTTTATTTTATTACCCAGTCAGTTTTGGGTACTGGTTGAAAATCTTGAAACCTAGCAGCTTTTAGCATTGGTATAAACACTTCGTCGTTAGAAACTTTTTCAGTATAAATAACCCATATTTGTGTTACATTGAGAAGAAAATTATGGAAACTTTTACAGTTAATACAATGGTAAGAGAAGTCTAACCTGATTGTTTGAAAATTGAACTTATGAAGTCAGTAAGTAATAAATAGGATTTCTAAAGAAAATGTAACTTAAAGTCACTGATGGCTAAATACATTCATATATACTTCAGTTCAATATAAGCATTAATTAATTTCTACACTTATGGTTGAGTTATGTAAAAATAGAAAGAGTTTTAACAATTTTATGTTTGTGTTCCACCTTAAAGGAATTCAAAGAATTAATATATTAATCCAATGTTTAAAAGTATTTTTTGGTCTATGCAAGTAACAAGATTGATTTAAAAACACAGTGTATGCAACTAATATAGTAAAAGCAACTTTTACTGACAGTGGCAGAAAGTTTTTTTAAAACTTTCCTTAGTTTAAGTTAATATAATAAAATCAAGGCAACTTTAAATTATGTTTTTTTTCTTCCTTCGTGGAGTTAACCAGCAGTAGTATTATTTAATAATTTTCCATTTATTTTTATATGTGCAAAATATGATTAAACATTTTAAAATAAATTATGGTTTTAATTCACAATAAATTAAGGCTGGGGATATAATTTATCTGTTTTTTTTTCTTTTAATGTGTTAATTACATAATCATTTCTTTTTATCAATTAATCAGTAGTGAAATCCAGGAGTGCAAAAAAGTTTTTGAGTCAAGAAGTTTTTTTTTCGGCTTGAAATTTCCCCCAAAAGCTATAACATTCTTTTTTAAGTTACAATAATTTTTTCAAAATATTTTTAGGAAGTGAAGTTTGTACATTATTGAAATTTTCTGATAATTTTTGAAAAAAGAATTTATTTAGTTTTACACAATTCTTAAATAAACTAACCATACGTGTTAAAAGTAATATAAAATCATAACAAATAGAAATAATATATCAAACTAGTCCTACTCATAAATTTAAGGAATTCAGAGTAATAAATGAACAAATTGACAGTAAGTTGATATGGCATAAGGATGCAAAAAATATATTAAAATAAACTTCAAAAATGAATATTATAATATTTAAATTATGATTTACCTTTTCATCTTTCTTATGATTCATCAAAATACTATAATACATTTTAATTTATCAATAAGATTTAACAAAAGTTAGGAATGCACATTGCATTTTCTTTTTAAATTCAAACAAAAATTTTCCCCGAATCACATTTACACGATCAAACATTTTCTGCACCCCTGGTGAAATCTATAACGCCTAAACCAATAATTTTTAGCATAAACAATTTACAGATTGGTAGATTACATGGGTTTTCAAAAAAATAAACTTGCTTTGAAGAATTGTTTTAGGTTTACAACAATTTACAATTTGGTTGCGTTTAGCATAAATGAATGTTACCCAGCACTGAATATCCAGCAAAATAATCTGGTTCTAGGTTCCTTGGCACTGAGTAATTAAAATTGATAGCTGGATACTACAATTCATTAGCCAAGTCAGTCAGGAAATGAAAATCTGGCAGGGAACTGAGCGATTGTGCAATATTTGATACATTCCCTTGTTTTACAACAATTATTATTATAAGTCATTCCAAAGAAATAGCAAAAGAATACAAAATACTTAATTCTAAATTGACAAAACTATCTTTGAAAGAAACACGCTTAAAAGCAGCAGAATTTTCAAAAGAAAGAATAAATATAGCAATAAAGAAAACGAAGGAAATAAAAATAAAAATATGACCACCGAAGCCAACGTCTTCAGGGGTACCGGCCTCGGAAGCCAAAAAACAAAACCTTTTCTACTGAGAGAGAGGCTAAATTAAATGCAAAAAAATATTAACAAAAGCACTAGAAAAGGAATTACCTTGTGGAATTCTAATAATTTGCTTATAATGTCATATGTTCTATTATATGTTCTATGTAATATTATATGTTCTTATTAAATATTTTTTTGCATTTTTTTGAAGCTAAATTTCTTGAGTAAAATGAATTTAAAGCTTTTAGATACATTGATGATTTGATTTTGTTCAATTGCGATAATTTTAATTTTATTTATAGTATTTATCCTAAAGATTTGGTTTTGAAGAAAACTAATGAGAATTGCTTAAATGTTGAATATTTAGATTTTAAAATTGATATTGTTGATAAAATAATTAAAATTGGTGTTTTTGATAAAAGAAAAGCTTTTAAATTTAAAGTTATTTTTTTGAGCAACTTTAATACTAATCTGTGAAATAAAACTTTTAAAAATTTAGTTTTTTCATAATTGGTTAGGATTAAAAATATTTGCAATAACGTTGAAAGTTTTCAGGAGGCTGTGATAGCTTGAGTAATAATGATTTTCCTTTTAACTTTTGTAATATAAATTTTTTGATTAAAAAAATGATTGAATAATACTAGATTTTTATTTCTTTTAACAGGGCACAATTCAAGTCTTAACTGAGCAGCCCCAGTTAAGCATTATATTAATTTGTTACATATTCTTCTTCTCTTTTTTTCATTCTGTGCATTTTATAGAGGGCGTTGTTTTCTTTTGTTTTAAGTGTTTCCTTTGCATTTAGTTTGCTTGCGAAATCGCTGTTTGAAAAGTTTAATGTGAGTTTTTATTTTCTCAAGTTTTTGTTTGAATTTCTTTTCTGAATTGGTTTTATGCATTTCATGTATTTTTTCCTGGACTTATACAAAACCTTTGGGGTACTGAGAGAGTTAATTTTGGCATTTAATTTGGCCTCTCTCTCAATAGAAAATGTTTTGTTTTATGGCTTCCGAGGCCAGTACCCCCTGAAGAGGTAGGTGTCGGTGGTCACATTTTTATTTTTATTTCCTTCGTTTTTCTTTATTGCTATATTCATTTCAAAGAAATATAATATGAACATATTTTGAATAGGTTTTGAAAATTTTTTGTTTCAAAATGACAATAAGAAATAGATAAATTAAATTAACTACAAACTACTATGACTATGAGATCCATGACTATTGGATCTTGTCTGACTCCGTCACACAATTGGAGGATAAGGAACAACAACAACAAACTACTAAGAAGAAACAGGTATTTCTGATGCTGTATAACCAGATTATGTTTACATATAAATATAAATGAAAACAGTTTACCAGCATTTCCAGAGTTTTTATACTTCAAAAGTTTATGTTTTGCTCTGAGATCTAGAACACTTCCAGGTACAAATCTTCTAGTAAATTCCTTTAATTTGAGTAAAGTCAAAAATTGAGGAGGTTCGAAGAAGTCTTCAGAATACATGTCCAGCCAAACCAACAATACTTTTTCAATAGTTCTGAAACAGAATATGGAAAGGGTATAAGATTATGAAAGTTCAATCAGGCAAAAAAAAAAAATATATATATAAAATTAATATACTGGTAATTTTATCTTCAATTGAGAAATTAAACTATTATAATATTGTTTTAATATAATTTCAGAAAATTATTTAATTTGAATTGGTGTAATTTATCCTAATTAAAACCAATTGGAACCTTTTGACAAATCACAAGAAAAGTGAATTCTTATAAATCTATTACTCATTGGATACACAAATGAAAAATCAGATGCATTACAATGTTTGAATGTATTATCCAGTCAATGTATAGGGGAATTTAGACAATGAAAAAGCAATAAAATATCAAGAAATTAAATTTAATTATGTTTCTAACTAAAATTGCTTTTATGCACTCTCCTCAAATTTACAATTACAAAATACCATGCCCACATTACCAATCCCATATATTTTAGTTAAAATATAACAAATAATAAACATAAAAGCATTTTGTAACATATAAACTAAAAATGCAACCTCTATCTTAAAGGCAAAATTTTCTTGTTATACATTTTAATTTAATCTTATCCTCTTGTTATCAATTATGCTTTTGGGTGAAATTTTAGTTTATAATTGCAAATAAATTTGTATGTACAGTAAAGAACCCGTTATCCGGAAATCAGAAAACCGGAAAACCAAAAAACCGGAAAGAAAATCGATAAATTTTCTCGCCATTTTTTAAAAAAAATTTTTTTCCTCATAAGATTTCACGATTTTTCTTTCTTTTTTTAAAGATGTTTATCTTACCATCATTTTGGAAATAATCATTAGTGTATTACTTCATCGTTTTTTTCTTATTTTTAAGATTATTTCCAAATTTTTTTTTTTTAGTTGGGTTTAACAATAAAAAAAACGGCTTTTTGTAGCGATTCAGAAAACCGGAAAAATCAGTTATCCGGAATAGCGATGGTCCCGACGGTTCCGGATAATCGGTTCCCTACTGTATTATAAACTACACCAATATTTCTTAATTGAAATATAATTTATCTTACATGACACTGTTCAGCTATAAATAATTTCAATATAATAGAGGATTTATATTTGATTGTAACAGTGGGCACAACTATAACAAAAATATTGACATCCGAGATTGTCGCAGAATATCACTGTATCTGTATGTCAACAAAACAAATAAGAAAACAAAGTTTATACTGCAATGAATTTATTTTAAAAACATATTAAACTGGTAGACATACTCACAAACAGAGGGACAAATGAGCAACAAAAAGAAAGAATGATACAAACAATAATGCTTCAACAGAAGCTTAAATACTCTTTAAACAGATAACGAATGACGTCATGATGCATGCGAGAACGACCAACAGCAAATTAAAAGAAACTGGCCGATCCCTGCAGACCGTGACATTACCGCGGTAAGTTGAATGCATGAGGCCGTCATCTTAAACGACTGACAAAGATTGAATCTATAAACTTTTGTAATTTAATCAATCCAAACAGAATGATACTATTGAATTTAATATAGGGGAAGAAATTAAAGATAAAATTTTATAACATGTTTTATTTAAACCACATTTTGTAGTTGTCTCTTTTATTTAATAAAAAGGAAAAGAGATAAAAAAATAAAAAGCAATTATAAGCTTCATAAAAAAATTGATTAAAATAAAGTTTAAAAATAGAAAAACCTTTTATGATTTTCTCGAAGTTCCAAAGAAACTTTTGAGCTTTCACAATGCATTTGCTCATACCTAGAAGAAATGAAACTATATTTAAAAAAAAATATTTAACAACGAGTACAATTCATTATGTTAAATGGACACTATTTAAGATAAATATTTTTTATTAAAAAAAATATTGAATAATTAATGCTATTTATTACTAAGCACAAAAGATTTTTTCAAGGTAAAGCAAATTATTCATTAGATTTTTCTCTTTTTAATATCTTCTATATAAAGCAAGATAGATCAAAGTTTACTATAATGATTTTCAGAGTTAATTAACAAAAAAGTTTTTTTTACAAAGACAGTTTAAATTATATTATTTTAAAATATGTTTACCTATTTATAAGGATAGTTAATACTTGACTTGGAACTGCAAAAGATCTATAAGTTGATAAAAAAATATTCATGTATGTAGATTCAAGATCTCCTAAATCTGTTGTAAGACTTTCAACTAATTTTTCTATAGTGCCTGCTTTTATCATTCTTATTCGAATGGTTTCCCATTCAAGATGTGAAACTTGTTCAGATGAATCCTAAAAATTGAATTAATTACAATTAAATTGATAAAATAGTTTAAATAATCAAATAAAGATATTTTAATTAAATAAATTTGTCAAAACTGTTTCAAGTAAGAGACAAAGAAAACCAAAAAGTAAATGTTTAGGAGAAAAATATTAAAAAAATTATTACAAACAATTGTGTGTATGAGCATGGTAAAACTAGGATACCTTGTAGATTCATAGGTATGTTATCCAGAAAATGCCAATATGAGTAATTCTTCAAAACCTTCAACAAATATGACCTTGATACAGTATTTTAACAGAATTCATTGAAAATTTTTGGTTCATGACTTTTCCTTTCTTTTCAAATTTCTCAAGAAATGCTGTATTTTTTGTAAATGTAATACTCACAATTTTTGATAAAAACTTATCCATAAAGGGATTTGACGGTCAGTTAAAAAGGTATATTCACAAAGATGTCATATTTTTAAAAATTGAATTTTTTGCTGTATGTTTCATAATTACATGAAGATTATTAAAGGAATAAAACAAAAATTACAGAATATTAGAAATTTGAAATCAAAGCATTTAAAATTTGGCAGGACATGAGTATTTTAAGTAAAAATTTCCCATTATTTGTACAAAAAATAAATAAATAAAATAAAGAACTTTTTTTTTAATGTGATAAATTGGTAGTCAACCATGTGTAAAAGATTCAGTTTGTAGGTTTTCTTAAAATAAAGGAAAAAATTCAGATATGTAACATTCACATATTTTTGAGTTTTTCTCCATTTATAAGCAAAACAATAATAAAAAAATGATACAGTTACATGAAGACTCCTTAAAAAATCTTCAAAAATTACCACTGTAAACAATATTAATTTTGAATCATAAAATTTTCAAAAATTATTTAATACCATTGAATACTTAGTCAAAATTTTATTTAAATTTAACTTTCAAATGCAAGACTTTAATACAAATAAGATAAGAAGTAAAATGTTTATAATTTATTACCTGTAAAGAAGGCTAAATAGTGACCAACTATATAAACTATACTTTATAAAACCAGTTTTACCTAAAT
This sequence comes from Parasteatoda tepidariorum, assembly GCF_043381705.1. Taxonomy (NCBI): domain Eukaryota; kingdom Metazoa; phylum Arthropoda; class Arachnida; order Araneae; family Theridiidae; genus Parasteatoda; species Parasteatoda tepidariorum. The sequence continues at coordinate 48,526,538 of NC_092214.1, read as the reverse complement.
TAAATTGATGAAATAAAAAAAAAGTTAGACATAAGACTGTTAGTCAGATTGTTTTGCTTTCTGGAAACCATACTACTGGCAAATCGGAATAACTTTTGGACTAGTTTAATAGAAAATGGTTTAATTTGAAGTTGTTCTCAATGTGGTTGAAGTTTTCATGATCCAGAGTTTTCCAAAATAAGAAATTTTCACAATCAATTTCATCTTAAAAACTACTTTCTTGTAAAAAGCTCTTGAATTGTTTTCTGTTTTGATTGTATACTTTTAATTGAACAGTATTATAAAATAAAAAAATTTAACACTTGCAATTTTTTGCATGATGTTTTTATTGTATAACTTACCAAATAATTTAATTTTTAATTCAGTTGTCAGTGTTGCAATGCTAGTTAGCTTTACAAAGATTGTAAAAAAATAAAATAATATCCACAGCATTTAATTAATTAAACATAAATATTAATAAAGGATAGAAAGGATTAAAAGTACAGCGGCCAATGGCTTAAAATTGTACAATCTTTTAGCATGCACATGTGAGATTGAACTGATACCTATTTAGCTTTTTGCCCCCTTCTCAAAACCATATACTAGTTTTAAAACTGAGATCAATTTTTATTAAAATCTAAATAATGTATAGTACAACCAAATTGAAAATACTAATCAACAGATACCACACTTGATGGTTGCTTTCAGATTTCATAGTTTATAAGGAGCTAACTTTTCTTCATACAATGAATTGAATTTTTTTAGGAGCTATTGATATTAATTTCCCTATTTTTTATTACTTTTCACCTCCTACATACAATGTTTAACCCAAGAATGTATCCTGAGTAGAGAATGTAATCTTGCACTGTTTTTGCCACTACTGGATTTTAGAATTGAGATATACTAATCCTGCAGGATTAATAAGTCTTAATTAAGTACTCCTTACAAAGTAAGAATTAATTTAATAAATTATAACTGAGAGAAGTATGGAGAAACAAAGAATTTATGAAGTTTAAGAATATGAAATTTAACCTTTCATTAAGACAATACAAAGAGAATTATGAAAATTATGGACTTAACATGTTTACAGTTAATTTTTAATGCTAAAAAATAAGAATATAAACAGGGGTCTGTTTAGAAGAAATTTGGGACCCTTCACAAAATATTCTAACTTAAAAACAGACCCTCCACAAAATGATTTTTCTTTTAATTGGACTCTTCACAAATTTGTTTATTTTCATTATTGTTTTGTTAATTGAATAAACCCTTCCAAGATGGATTTAATTAAGAAAGATGGATGTAAATGAATTAAGTTTTGTCTTTGGCAGACAATTCTTCCATTATTCGTCCGAAATGAATATTCTGTGTTCAGTAGTATATGCTAAATATCAAATATTTGTATGTTGCATCTCTAATTTAGAAGCAGCAATTGCTGTTTATTTTTGAAAATTTTATTTTTTTAATTATAATTTTACAGTGTTGAGCATAATCTTGTATGTCTTTACAATTTAAAAACTCATTGAAAAAGTTTTTTGCAATAACCGGACCTTATTTGTACAAATTCATAAAAGCAGGAACCTGGTTGAAAGAATGTAATTTTTTCACAATTTCACGAAAACCGAACCTTTCACAAAATGTTTGGACAGACCCCTGATAAAAAACATAACCAATCCAATGAGTCATCCCTATATCAAGATAGAATTTTAGTGCCCCATAAGTCGCTCAATGAATAGTCTCTTTCGACTCAACTGTAGTTAGTTTTATGAATGATACATATTCCAATCCACAGTATTGAGTAGTCTATTGAATTAAAACAAATTTAATTATAATAAAAGAGATTTGATTTTACAGATTTAGCTCCTGATTCTTTTGGAATAAAATTTAAACCTAATCAACATGCTCAGTCACCATTATAAATCCACCTATAATTTTGTTTTTGGAATTCCTATTTAATTTTTGGTCATTATAAAAATTCAAATATTTTTTGACAAGCAAATCATTTAATAATAGTGAGAAAAGTTGAAGTCAAATAATTTTGTAATCACTAATTGCATATTATGACTAGACAGAGTTTTACACAAACCTTATAATAAAATTGGAACAGATTTTTCAGACAACTGCACTCGATGTTTGGCAAATTTTTTTCTTGCTAACCAATTTTGTCACATTCTTATTGGCACCCCTTTTGTCATATGCTGAAAATGGAATCAAATATTGCTACCCTAATAAATTTGAAGTTCACTTGTCTTGCAGTTATTTTTTAACACATACCATGCATTTTATAAAAAAAACAGTGTAGGGCATAGGTGGGGAACCTGCGGCCTCCGCGAGGTTCTTGTGCGGCCCTTTGCCACCTAGTACAAAATGGTAGAGTTCGTTTCAAAAAACAACTATTGTACATCAACGCCATGACAGTTGCGCGAAAAATCCCTCCAAAGATTCCTTTACTGAAAATTCCACAATGTTTATGTAATTTACATATCTAAAAGAAACGAATAATGTTCTATGTAATATTTATTTGAAAATAAATTAAAATTACAAAATACTATTTACAAAATTTGTGAAAAATTAGTGTGTGTGAAAAATGAGAAGCATCATCAGCAGGCATCTTTTAGTGCCTTTGTAAATCAAAATTCCGCTGCAGTTGCTGTTACGTATAAAATAGCACATACTTGGAAAAAGGGGCAAACCATTTAGTGACATTGAAATAATTAAAGAATGTATTGTTGAAGCAGTGAGTATGTTAGATCCAAGAAATGTCGACAAATACAAACAATTACCTCTTTCAAGAAGAACTGTAACAGACCAATAGCACGAATTAGCGCAAAATGTAACAGAGCAACTTCATACAATTATACAAAATGAAGATGTTTATTTTTCAATTGCTTTAGATGAAAGCACTGATAAAACAGATTCGGCACAAGTTTTATATTTTATTCGTGCTATAACTAAAGATTTTCATTGTTACGAAGAACTACTTGCGTTGGGTACACTAACTGGAAGAACTCGCGGAGCCGATATTTTCGATAACTTCAAAGAAGTATGTAATAAATTACAATTGAATGTCAGTAATTTAGTCAGTGTTTGCACCGATGGCGCACCTTCCATGAGAGGCAAAAAAGAAGGATTCGTTGCTTTGTTAAAAAAGGAAAACTTAAACTTGAAAAAATTGATATCATTTCACTGCATTTTGAATCAGCAAAATCTTTGCGCAAAATCTACCATTTTGCAAGACACTCTGGATAGAACCATTGCCATTGTCAACTATATTTGCGTAAATGCAATGCATCATCGTGAATTTCGGCAGATGCTCTCTTTAGATGAGGAAACGTATAGTGTTGACCTACCATACTACTGCAAGGTTCGCTGGCTATCGACAGGTCAGGTTTTGATAAAAGTTTTGTCTTTACGACGACAAATTTTAAACTTTTATCAAGAACAAGGAAAACAATGTGATCTATCAGATGAAGTATTTCTCAGAAACCTTGCATTTTTGTCTGATATGATGACAAAACAAAACAATTTAAATATTTGCCTGCAAGGTGAAACGAGGTATATTTATGAAATGTGGTAAAAGATCCAAGCGTTTAGAAAAAAATTATCATTTTTCAAAACATTGCTTTGTCGATCGAAAATATCTGCACAACACTTCCCGAAGCTAGCTAAAATGTTAAATGAGCAGAACTGTGAAAATAAAATATTCGATGAATATGTAGGTGTCTTGGATTGTTTAATAGAAGAGTATACTAAAAGATTTTCTGATTTTGACGAGCACACTCCTGCTATGAAACTGGCATTTGAACCACATTTAATAGATATATCCGAGATTCCTGCAGAACTACAAATGGAGTTAATTGATTTAGGGGAAGATAGTATCATCAAATCCCTTTTTAACGCTAAAAAGGATCCCATAGAAATCTGGAGAAATGCTGTTGAATATCCATGCCTTTGAGAACATGCTCGCCGTTTACTTTCCTACTTCGGAAGTACCTACTGTTGAGAGACAACATTTTCTCTCATGTCAAAAATAAAAACAAATTTAAGAACGCAAATTACAGATGCACATTTAGAGGATCAATTAAAGCTGTGTGTTACGAAGCTTGATCCAAATATACAATTACTGTCAAACAAAAAACAAAGCCAAATAAGTCACTAACTTAGTGAATAAAAAAATATTTTTTATTGTATTTTTTTATAATATTTTTATATTATTTTATATGTATATTATATTTAAAATTTTGTAGTATTATATTTTATTTTTTCTATATAATGCAATAAATTGTTAAATCTATAGAAAAACTATAATAATTTCACAAAAGTCACTTTCTTAGGTCAATCAGCTTATGCGGCCTCTCTTATTGCTGCCTAATTTAAATGTGGCCTCTAATGGTAAAAAGGTTCCCCACCTCTG
>NC_092214.1:48497643-48521845 GCF_043381705.1 Parasteatoda tepidariorum | reverse complement strand
GGCAACTGAAAATTGAATTAGGTATATATATATATATATATATATAAAATCCCCTAGAAAATAAAACTCACCTAAAAGTTCAAGATCCTCACCTTCTAATTATTGCTAAGATCATTCACTTCGAAAAACCACAAACAACATACAAAATCAAATTAAAAGAAAATTCTGACTCAAAATTCACTTTACAAAAACCGATTATGCCCACCGAAGCAGTCATTCTTCAGAAGAAAAAAAAATTTCACAGAAAACTCAATCCTAAAACCCCCATTTAAAAATTAAATTTCCACAGAAATTTTTATGTAGAAAAACAAGACACCAATAAATCATTCAACACATCCTTACTCTTAATTACCATTTGCGCAAATAGAAAATATTCATAATTATCATCACATCCAATATAATTTTGCCTACATCATTCTCCCAAAATTTTATTAACATCACTTTGAGAGCTACATTATAATTCTAATCAAACTATTATCAGCTATTGCTGAACTAGGTAAGAAAAAAAATCTTCAAACATTGGATGCAGATGCCTGATAAATCTGTATCTAAAAGTAAATAAAAGTTACAAATTGTTTAATAATTGTAATAGTAAGTTAAGATGTTTATCATAAAATGTTGCACAATAAAGTAATATCATGGAATCATATTATAATAAGATACATCATATTTAATTTTACTTTTTGAATGTAGGTTAATTATCAAAATCAAAAACATTTTACTAGCAGAAAACATTAAAAAAATGACAATAAATAAATATTACAAGTTTAAAGTTATACAATAATACCTTTAGCTTAGGAACAAAGAATTTTCTAACAGGGACTTTAATTATAGGGAAATTAATTTTACAGAAAAATTAATTTTTATAAATTTAATACTGATGACAACCAAAGAAACTGTATCTTCATCTTAGAAAACTGGATTATACCTTGTTATTTATCAGTCCAATGAGAATTTAAAAACCAAGCATTATTTTTACCAGATTTTTATGTATAAAGATAATCTAATTAATAAATTTATTTTTAAATTTATAAAAATATTAATATATTATAATGGAAATAAAAGAAAAATTATTAATATTAAAATAATTAATAAATTTATGCAATCCGGAGGATGGGTTATAATTTTTTTCTTCCGTGTCCCGTCTATATTTTTGGTGTATTTGTCAAGCTACAGCACGTAACCAGAATCACTGTAATCAAATATAGATGATACAAGTACACAAATAAATCAAAACCAAAATGTTTAAAATAAGAAATATCCCATGCCACTCCAAATTTTGGTGGAGTCCCTCATCCGCTGAACAGAAATTCTGGCTCTCTGTGCAATTTTAAAAGATCATAGTAATAAGATTCAGTTTTGGAGATTTAAAATTATAATTTAAGTTTTAAAAATATAAAATGCTATAATGTATACAAGTACATTATGGCAGGTAGAGGTTACTTTGAAATACATTAAATGGGTATTCGGGAGTTATTAGATCAATCCTTGAAATTAATAGCTGGAGCTAATATATTACAGTACAGAACCCGCTATCCGGAAATCAGAAAACCGGAAAACCAAAAAACCGGAAAAAAATTCGAAAAATTTTCCCGCCATTCAAAAAAAAAAAATTTTTTTTTTCCTCATAAGATTTTAGGATTTTTTGCTCTTTTTTGAAAGATGTCATTAGTGTATTACTTCATCGTTTTTTCTTCTTTTTAAGATTATTTCCAATTTTTTTTTAGTTGGGTTTAACAAAAAAAAAACAATAAAAAAACGGCTTTTTGTAGCGATTCAGAAAACCGGAAAAATCAGTTATCCGGAATATCGATGGTCCCGATCGTTCCGGATAATCGGTTCCCTACTGTACTACTATAATCACTATTTCCATGAACTTTAAGGTAAAACTTATCATACTTCTCATGGTAACTTTGATTAAATCAATTTGATAATTATTAATCTCTCAGGTGGGTGCTAGTAACCTAAACTAGGTCAGAATTTTTCTGGATAAGCCTTCATTAGAATTGATAGCTCATAGTTAACTTGACCTCAAGTTATGCTGTTAAAAATCAATCTTAGAACTGTTATTTAAAATAAAATAAATAAATAAAAAAATACAAAGTAATATTTTACAAAAGGGAACATTTCTGTATCGAGATCTGCGGCTGAATAGCAAAGTCTAGGCAACTTCCAGACAACAGCCAGTGAGTAACTAGAAAAATATCACAAAAGTAGACCAACTCAAAGGGGATAACTCATAGTCATCCCGGACAAACCTCTACAGATATTATTTAAAGAAATTTACGCATCTAAAAATCCTTTGGCACCCACCTTGACAATTGTAGTTGGTGAGACAGATCACTATAAGGAAATGTTCCTCGAAAGAGAAATTAAAATAAATTATATTATTCCAGTTTTCCAAAGCATTATGGAAGTTGTAAAACTTACCGATTTTGCATGATGGTAACGGACTTTCTTTAAATACACTGCATAAACAGCTCCATCAATGTCTTCTTCACCCCATAATTTTAAAGATGGTTGCTAAAGAAAAGTAATCTAAATTGTAAAACTAGATAACAATATAAGAAACAAAAGCAATTCATTTGCAAAAATATATATGCTTTTATCCTGTTATAAAAATATCTCTTCAATAATTTATTGACAAAATATAATATAATTTAAAGCAACAAAAGCATAAAAAACTGAACTCAAGATAGGAATAGACTAGCTTATAACAAATAAAAAAAGCGTTATATTTATACGCAAATGTTATTTATAACAACTAATTATCACCTAAAATTGTTCAATGATACGATACCTAGTATTAAATGAAATATATCTATAGAAACATTAACTATTAAAAACAACGCATGCTTACGAGAGTAACAGAGCAATAAGAAACTTCATTTATTAATCTTGCAATTAAACAGTGAATCCTAGCGTATAATTTCGAAACATTAAGAATGCTTTTAATGAATGTTTTGACGTTTTTTTTTAACCCTTCAAAAATAATTATTTACAGCTTTATATTAGAGCTTTCTTCATTTAAATAAAAATATAACACGAGAGTAACAAGAAATGGCAGTTATTAATTAGTCTAAAATACAGATTCCTCAACCAATAATTAAAACCTGAACAGAAAAAAGAAGATAATTAGAAATAAAAATAAATGCGCAAAGCATAATTATAAAGAGAAACCATAAAATAAAGCAAATTTCTAAAAGACACTGAACACTATAAGAATTATAGTGTTCAGTGAATAAGAATTATAGTTTATAAGTTAATAATTCAAAAAGAAGCGGCTATGGTTTGTCATTCAGCATAAAAATGATTTATTTATTCCATACTAAAAATACTTACCAAACCGTCAGTAACGGGGTTCATATTAAAATTTAATTACATATCCTTTACGTGACACTCACATTCTTTCTGTTTGTAAACAACAAAATCGGAAATTATTCATCCAGTTTCGTTATTAGTCTTTAAATGTTGCCAAAATTGTTTTGTACAATGATAACAAGCTTAGGTGGCAATTCTGCAACAAATATCGATTGTTTTAAAAATCGAAGCAAATGAAAAAAAATATTAATTGATCTAAGAAATGTTTTTAAAAAGTTTCAAAAAGCCGAAATCATATTTAGGTAAGAGTTATCAGAGAACGTTAAAACTAAAGCTCGGGACCTACTCTAGTTCCGGTTAAAAAGTTTGCAGCTGCTTACTACATGTTATTCTGATAGGCGATGTTTTCAAACGGATAATTTTGTTTTCAATAAAAGAAATAAACTAGATGATTTCTGAGCTCAAATCTGCCGTATTTCATAAGATATTAATGTTATTATGTAATTCTGGGAAGTTTGGAGTGAAAATTTGTTTTAGTTATTTTGTTATTTATTATTAAAAAAGGTGGCATGGTTGCCAGATTTTGAATAACTCGCTTTTTTGGCAGTCTTGATTTGACCTCTTTCCATTTGTTTATTACTGTTTGTTCGTGTTGCAAGCTGTGCACCATATTACGTTAGTGTTAACACTTTTAGTATTGTAAACAGTATTGTTAGCATTGTTAACATAAGTAATCAAATGCATTGCTTGCAAGAATCTCAAAGCACAATGATGCCAAATGGCTTTAAAATACAACTGAAACAGTAACCCGGAAATTTAGGCAGTCCCGAGCTTGCAGCGCTCCCTAGTGTAGAAAACACCATCCATACTGAATAGTACTAGCGTCTACACCTTGACGTTTCAAAAAAGTGCTGCATTCTGTGCACATGCGTGAAGCTCAAAGCTGATGACGGAACTGTCTGCTTTGAGTTTCGTTTCAATACTATTATGCTTTTTTTTTTTTCTAACTCCAAATTCTGTGAGGGTTTTTAAGCACTGAATTCTCGCTAGTAATGATTAATACTCGAATAATTTAATATGTATATTTAAATATTTATGTAGCAATATAAACAAATCTCACTTTTATCATTGCCTTATAAAAATCCTTTAATTAAGTGATCTATTTACATTTTATTGCTTGCATTAAAATGAAATTCTCTCAATTCTCAAAGCAAAATATTTGTGTTATTTAGTGATAAGTAATCTGATTCAAACAAGTATTCACCCCCCCCCCAAATAATATACAACTGATTTAAATAAAATATTTATTGTTTTTTATTGTCTAATAGTATAATGACTTTAAAATAATATAGTATAAATAAGCGAAACAGAATGGTATGAATAAACTTCGTAAACAAAACCCGTAAACATAACAAAAACCCGAAATTTATTGATTTATTTACTTATTATAATTGTTACTAAGCCTCCTACATTTTCTAACATGAAACATGCATTATTTAATTAAATTAGATAATGTTTTTGTCGTTTTTCCGACTTGGAAATTAAAAAGCAGGAGTATTGACATCACTGTTATTTGGATAGCCCAGTTACTTACAAGATAGATCATCTATCTAGTGTGAGAAAATAGACAACTTCATGAAACAAAATTTTTATTTAACACACATTCATTATTAGGAACAAATAACAGCCTTTAAAGCTTGAACAGGTAGTGCCATCTCTCCCACATAATTGATACCAAAATTTATAAATAAAATAAAATGCATTAATTTTTTTATACTTTTACTTATTTAGGAAAAAAAAATTAATATTATTTTAATAATAGTATTTAGCATAATATTGAGCATCAAGAATAATTCTGAGTTCCTGTGAAAGAATATCCTTAGTTCGGTCCACGTCGTTATCAGGTAGGCAATAAGAATGAAAAAAATTCAATTAATTAAAAGTGGATATTATAAAAAATAATTATTATACAGAAGAGCTAAACAGCGAGCGAAAGCAAAATCAAAACATAAACAATCTGCCTTGGAGGCGGAGCGGAAGATTAGCACGCATGCGCACAGAATGCAGCCCTTTTTTAAAACGTCGCTTGGGTCAGGGGCTAGACGCAAATCTGAAACAGTCATTATTATTGTTTGTTTTCATTGAACTAGAACATGTTTAGCATTCTTATATGATTTTGTATTAAGCGCAAAGTTCATTGTTGTTACATGCAATTATTGAAACTTGTTGCAGTATTAAAATAATAAAAGCTTTTAATTAAAAGACGCACTCTTTTTTTATGCTCGCTTTCAAACTTTAATTGTATTGTATTGCATCACAGGTTAAGTGCGTCATAATCAGCTGTTTTATAGTTATTTTTTATATAAGTGAAGTGCGCCATTGTGTACGTTTTTATAATGTCTGAACTTACATCGTTTAAAGAACGTAGGAGCTTCTGTAAGTTATTACTTTGAAACTTTTTTCTGATAAATTATATTTTTTATTGTTAAATTATTTTAAATGTATTTTTATTGACTTAGCCATGGAGAGTTATTTGATACATAAATCGATATAAATTTTAGCGATGTGTTGCTAGATATGACTTTGTCCAGTATTGCGACTTGGTATTTTTTGTTGTTGTTTTAGTTAAACCTTTTTAAATTATTTTTGGTGAATGCAGAATTTTATGTCTCTATGTCTTTTGAATATTAGGTATTGTTATAATTCTATTGAACACTAAACTGAATAAAAATAAAAAGAAAACAAAATAATTTGTTTACATTACATGACTTAAGAGGCATTTGAGAATATTTTTCCAAAAATACTAGTTAATACTCATATAAAAATATGAAAAATCCCCATCTTCCTTATTCCTTAAAGTATGAGTTACCCATCAATGTCAATATACATTACATAGAACATCAAATGAAGTTGCATCAGTTATTTATAGCATTTATCAAAATCCCACACTTTCCATTGGATTCAATGGTGAGTCAATCACTTATAGTTTCTCTTTAGAAAGAACTCCTCTCACCAAAAAATTTAAGGTTGCTTACTGTTATGGAAGCCTGAAATATTGCATTTTAAAGAAGAGAGCTTCTCTCTTTCTTGATTCCCTTTCTCTCACTGATCCGAGCCAAAACCTTTTCTGAATAATGACTCAGCTCACCTATTTGAAATGGTTAAACCTTTTAACCATAGTCACTGCCACTGGTTTCCTTATCGTGATCTGTGGCAGAAAATCTTGGCACTTTCTGGGCAGCGACCCCCGAGAAAATAATAAAAACATCGCAGAAAGGGATCAACTCGAAGAGTATATCTCTTAGCCTCCCCCAGGCAAACATCTACAATTTTTTTATTTTCCAGTTTAAAATCAATTTGCCTCCATGGTGATTGTAGTTAGCGTGGCAGGTCATGATATGGAACTATCCCCCAGATGAATGTTGAGGGAAAGTTTTTTTCATGGACAGATTATAGTATTTCTTTTCATTTTATTTGTTCTCATTGACTAAAATATTGTTTGTTATAAATTTTAATGAAAATTTTGCTTTTCGATACTTGAGTTAGGGTAGATTAAATAGTTATCTACAGTTATTGTTGAAAGTAATATTTTATTCAATGAGGACAGTAAAAACTAGTATGAAGGATGTTTTCTATACTAAGAAGTGCTGCAGGCTCTTTACTTCCGGGTTACTGTTTCCAGTGTGTCTTAAAGCCATTTGGTGCGCAACATGCTATTTCTGGAGACTTGAGTAGTATTTCTTGTATGCGTAGTATTTACCTGATTTAATATTTGTGTTTACAATGAGTTCTAAGTCTAAAACTTGAAGTGGTTCTTGTTGTGTAGTTTATCATTTGTCAAAAGAATAACTTTATAACACTTATTATCTTGTCAGCAATATACCAACATCGAAATTTAAACCAAAATGACATAATTGTAAAATGAACTTAGTCTTGCAGCTCGGACAATATACTAAACTCCTGTGGTAGAATTTTTTCGAGCTATATGAGCGAAACTCTCTAGCACTAATATCTTTCTGCAAGATTCTTTTAATAATAACAAATATATATGTTACTTAATTAAAGTAACAAAAGCATTTGTGTTAACAAAAAAAAACTATAATTTATTTTTAATTGAACGTGTAATAGTTTTTTATTTTAATGTAGGAGATATTCTCTCATTTTGCTGGAAGGGCACACAAATTATTTCCTTCACATTTTGTAAATAATCATCATAATAAAAAAATAATTAAAAATCATGAAATCCTTAGTAGTAATTGATGAAAAAAAGATCTATGACAAAATCAGTGAAAGTGAGTTCTTTCTAAATCTAACAACTATGTCATATTTTGTCTATGTCACTGTAATAACTAAAAGAAATTTCACTTCCAACTCGCCAGAATTACTTATTATCATTAATATCTTATGAAATACTGCAGATTTGAACATAAAAATTATATTATTTATTTCTTTTATTGGAAACAAAATAACCTGTTTGAACATATCGCTTCTCAGAATAAGTTGTAGTAAGCAGCTTTAAACTTTTGAGTAGGAAGTTGAGCAGGTCAAAAGCTCGAGATCGTTTTAATTTATATTGAAAACACTGTCCATTTTTTAAACAAAATAACTTACTAATGTAATAAACTTTGTAAACTAAGATTTTTGTATAATTTTTTTTATTTAATTTTCACAATTTAAGGCTATTTCATGAAAGAAAAATACAATTTGAATATCTGAAGCTCAATGTTGAATACTTTCTTGCCAAATGGAACAAATCCATGAAAAAATATTTTAAATATTTCGAAAGTTGTACTTTTTTAAAAAGTTTGTTGAGATATTTTAATGTGTGAAGAAATATGTCATCAATAGGCTTGTTTTTTCTCACTTAGAAATATCTATTTTTGCTTTATTAAAATATCTATTTTAAATTTTTTATTGTGTGTAACTTAATGAGCATGAATAATGTTGTGATGGACTATCTGAAGATTAAAAGTTAAAAAATATAGGTTTATATATTGATTTTATGAAATGGTGCAATATTTTCGTTATCAGTTATATTTCTGGCTGCTTAGTAAAACTAGCTTATTAGCCATAGCGAATAATCAATTTATTAAAGGGTCTTATTTTCTCATCTTTGATGCATATATTTAGACTGTTTTTATTATGCAGTATTAAAAGCTGCTAATGACATGCAACACTATACTAACAATTTTCTATGTTCTTTTAATATATGGACTCTCTATGTTTTTAAATAAGGAGTATTTTACTGTTCAATAATTAAAACCTTTTTTTTTCTTCAAAATTCCTTTAGCACAAAGAAAGAAGGATGTTGATCAAATTCGTGAGCAGAATCCAAATAAAATACCTGTGAGTCTATATACATATCTTTATATAAGTTTATCTTGGAAAATGCTATTAAGATAAGTAGTCTTTTCAAAAGATGGCTGAGAGTTTTAGATTTGTGTGTTGAATTTGTTAAATAAATGTTTTCTTTGCTTTAGTGTTAATTTTTTTAAATTTTCCTTAGTCTTAAATAAAATTTTAAATCCAATATTTATTTGCTGTCTTTGAACAATGCTTTGCACAATAAATAAAAAGCTTTTGTTGTCAGAGGCGTATCTAGAGAAAATGGCGCCTTTGGCAATCCTCCTATCGGCGCCCTTCTTAAAATACTTTAATTCTCTATTGTGTCACATATATCTATACACACCAGCATATATATATATATGGAGTCATGGGATGGAGTCCCTTTACCACTANAATTTTAAAAAAAAGTTAAATTAAGATTTTTTTTATAAAAATTCGGGGGAAAAAAAAGATATAATCTCTTTATCAGCTCACACTATTATATCCATAAAAAGGAGTGCTTTTCAATATTGTATCAATGTAGCCAGAGCAAAATATATCAATACAATAGTGTAAGGAGCACTCAAAAAACTTTTTTGAAACAAAATAAAACACATTAGGTAATAAATATCACGTAAAAAGCAGAAAATAAAATGTAAAAAAAACAAAAAACTGAGCAAAACACAATACGAAATCTGTAAAGCGAGTAGCTAATTCAAATGAACTTACATGTATAGGAAAATTTTGGAAATAATGATTTAAATTATTTCCGTAATAAAATTGTCAGATTGCACAATATGAAAACAGAAGAGCAAATTGTGGTAAAAGCGTAAATAGAGGGATTTGTTTTAAAGTGCGTTCTTACTGAAGTACTGAAGCGTGCTTGATTTGTTAGTTACCAAGGATTGTCTCGAAAATGGATGTGCGCAAGGTGATATTATACTGGCTAATTTAAAGATTATTGTAGTTCATTTACGTCAGTTTAGAGCTGCACAATAGTATTTAGAGAAGTTTATAATAATTAAAATTGATATTTAATCATACAATTTTAATGATTTTAGAAAAATAACATTTATTTAAGAGGGAAAGGAACATGAATTGCTGTTTTGCACATATTTTTAGCTATGCAATTGCCCGAAATGGATTTGCACAAGAAGTTTTTAATAAACTTATTTATAATGACATACAATTAACTCAAGGATTTCACATAGAATATTATTAGTTTAGTTGGGTATCCATTGTTTTTTATAAAATTTTTAAAGAGTTCGCCAATTTTTTTTTTTGAATAAATAAACATTACTACATGTTCTTTTAATTCTATTCATTTGATTAAAAATGGTATTTAAATAGATATTTTTAGGAACATTAGAATTCTAAGCAACTAGTTTATTTATATTAAAATTGAAATCATTTCTGTTATCGTTCAAATCAACTAAGCAGATATTTTCTTCTTCTATAATACCCAAATCTAAAAAATTAAAATTAATATTATCATCATGATTACGAATCAAGATGAATTCTTCGGGGTAAATATTATTTAATAAAATTGTATAACCTTGAAAATTAAAGATAATTAAATCATCAATAAATCTAAAAATAAATTTAATATTAAGAGCATGATTTTTTTTCTTCATAATTGTGCAAAAAACAAGTTAGCTAAGAGAGATAAGAAATTAAATCCTTTTGGTATTCCATCGATTTGAATAAAATTCTTTTCCGTTGTAAAGGTAGTCATTAAAGAGACAAAATTAGTTAGAATTTCTCAATGATCAAAATCGCAATTAAGGATATTTTTAAAATCATAGTAATAATTCAAAAAGACATCCTTTAGTTTAGAAAGGGGAATGCTATTGAAAAGATCCTGGAAATCAAAAGTTGCAATAGAATTAATTTCATTATCTTTAATATATTCTAAACTCGGGTGATTATTAGTGATAATTCAAGAAAAACCTTCTTTAATAATATTGTTAATAATTAATATTAAAGTAGTTAGAGAAAATGGAAACCACTATGTACATATTTTTCCGGCATTGTGCTTGAAATTTTTAAAAGGAAAATAAAGGCAGTTAAAATCTAGAGATTTTAGTTTCGTTTCGCATTTTTCTTCTTTCTTAGGATATTGAAACTTTTTTTTAAAATCGAATTGTAGACTTAGAACTATCCAAAAGAATTATATATTTAATTAAAAGCTTGTATATTCAAATTAAAAATTCTTATCTTTAATTCTTGTTTGTTCATTTTATGCACATAAGTCCGAAAGTGGTTGGAACCCATCAAGTAAATCAGAAAAAGAATTACCTTTATAATCCTTATTATTAGTATCAGATAATCATGCATTATTAAAATTTTAATGGTTTGATAGGGAAACGTTAAATCTTTCATTTTAAATTACAAAATATATTACGATAAAATTGTAAGTTACTTTATTTTTCTTTAAACCCATAGAAATAAGCTAAAAAATTAGTATATACAATAAAATTCAAATATAAAAATGTACTTCCCCTTAATAAGCACGTTTTTCATCAAATTTAGGTTTTTGATCTTCAAAATATTCCCCAGAAGTTTAGAATAGAAAAGGGGTCGAAATTCTGTGCATCGTAATGATGCTCCCCCTTATATATTTCCTTTAAATTTGAACTAAATGGAATATTATTTTTATGTGAAGAAACGAAAAAGTTACAAAAGTGCAATAGTAACTAAAAACACATTTAGAAAATCTGCACTAATATTAAAAACACAGATTAATTTCTTTTGTTCATATTTGTCACACAATTTTCGCATATTTCGCAAAATAAATAAAATTGAGGATAAAAACTTAATTTCTAAGAAGAAATATTCTGAATTAATATAATAAATAAAAACTGTTTTACACTAATCTTATTTTTCCAAATATGGCCATGGCAACTGTACCAAGGGTATTGTTAAAAAAATCCATAAAAGATATGATAAAAAATTGCTAAAAGAATTACCTAAAAAAAAATATTATTTGAGCAGGCATAAAATGTTTTTTATAGGAAGGTATTGTAATATTATTATTAAATATTTTAAATAGTTCTGAGAATTTTCTATAGTTACGGTTTATTAAAACCAAAGTAGGCTGTTATGTGACCAAATTACTACGTTAAATCTTAGTTAATAAAAATGTCGTTTCTTAAAATTTGCACTCAAGCGTCAATTAGTTNAAAAAAAAAAAGATAGAGATTAAATGCACGTTTACAGAAAAAATTATTTAAAATTCATATGATCAAATATAATCCAAACATATAGATCGACAAATACATAATTATTAATAAAGCAAATTTTTGCCTTAGCGGTTATTCGTTTACACATTTGATGATGCACACACACATTTTTTTAAAATTTAAATATTGTCTGGGGTCATAAGTAAGTTTAAAATTTATCCAATCGAGAACCTTTACATTAAAATGCAACTTCAGTTTACAAGCAACAAATAATTAATATATAAAATAAAGGTCATCGATATTTTTTATAAATCGATAATAAACCATCGATATTTTTTTGACAAAGCCATTATCCAAATAAATCTTTCCAAAATGAATTGAATTGAATTAATTTTAAAATTTTCTTTTAAAAAAAGGAGAAATATAAATCTTTTGAATATTTTGAGGAGAGAGGGCTTTTTGAATTTTTATAAAAATGCATATGTTTCATAAATAAACAAGATCGAATTTTTCTATAAGATGTTTATTATTATTTTTTACTTATTTTCTTAAAATAAAGGGAATTAATTAATGAAAAAAATTATTGTTGTTATTGTGATGCTTTAATAGATAGTTATAAAATACATATTATAGCTTCAATGATATTTAGTTTATATTTTATTTTAATTGTAATGGACAAATATATAAATAAAGGTCACTTTATATGAACCCTTTTAAAAACAGTTTTTTCAAGTATAATTTATAACTACCGAAATAGGTCTATAGCAGGTAAAAGATTAATAAATTTTGTGTACAAGATGCTTTGAAATTAAAAAAATACTAAGTAAGGTTTTGATAAATTACACAACTCTTTTCTTTTTCTCAATTTGTAAACATAAGGATTATTTAAACTTGAGCTTAAGTTATTAATTTAAAATTAAAATTGTGTGTGAATAATAATTCTGTGACTTAAAAGCAAAAAAAAATCAGTTTGAACAACTAACCGGTACGTTCCTTAATCTATTCATTCAATAAATAAATACATTAAAAAATAAATTAATTGATTGAAAATAAATAAATTGAACTTTTATGAGTGTTTAAACCTAAAATCTATCTTTTAATGAATGAAAAGAAATCTATTTCTCGGTAGTTGGCATTCTTAACTGAGCCAATGCTACGTAATTTACAGAAAAATATTTACTTATTGCAGTAATTTTTCAGGAAACTTATAAAATTATGTTTCCAACATTTCAAATTTTAACATTCGTTTTTTTCCCCATTAAGGCATTTTTTTTAATAATAATAATACAATAACCAGCATTTAATTACAGAAAATTCACTTTTTGTTATCAAAATATCATTGTGCATATTAAATGTTTTTTTTATAAAAAAAATTATATACAAAAACAAAATATTATAATGTAGTAAACGCCCCTCTCAATCTACATATATAGAGATGCAAACTTGCTCTGCTCCGTGTAGAATTTTTTTTTTATGGAGTGCAAAAGTTATATTTATTGTATAATTCTTTGTTTATTTAATGTAAAACCATTTTCTCCCTCTACGTATAAATAATAAATAACTGAAAAAAATCATGTGAAACATAATTTTGTTCCAGGTGAGAATTATAAATTTTACCAGAATTATCTTAAATCCTGCAAGGTTTCGTTTTTAACTATCACTCAATAAAATATTTTAAAGAAAGTGGAGCAGTTGGCATTGCTAGAAAAAAATATCGATCGCTACAAAATATAACGCGAACTAATAAAGTGAGTATGATGCAATACAATGATTTGAATAAATAAGAAATGATTACTTACAATTTAATCCTTGATTATAAGAAAATCCTTGTAATACTTTTTTTAAATTACACTTATGACTGTCTTTTTTTTTTTCATAAAAAAAGAATAGGTGAGATGGGGTGTATTCATTGTTAAGTCTTACCATTTGGTTTAAAAAAGGCAGAGGCACCTCCTATTTTTAGTATTTAAATGTTATGTGACAGTGATTCCCACCATGTGTGGCAAAACCTCCCTTTTTGGAAGGATTTACGCCAATTTACAGCAAGGGTTCTATTTGTATAATCAATAAATTCGAAAGCTGCTTTTCAAAGTGATTTTCACCCCTGATAAAATTTAAGACCTACAAGCATTTTAGGGTATGATAATTGGGCTAAACTGGACAGGGTCACCCCGTGGTTTTCACATTTCTCTGCCCTCTGTCACCACCAAAGGGCTATTCTCTGCCTGCAGGTGTTGTATTCATCCCCGGATAATTGCCCCTTTTACATTCTGGTAATGTGATATGAAGAGATGTTTATCTTGTCTTTTTGCTTGTGGTACTGGAAAAAGGATCATTAGAAGTTTTTATTCTGCATTCTGGAGAGTTTTCTAAATGATTCTTTTCAATGCTTTATTTTTTTTAAAAAATTTTTATTTTTACTTAAAACAAACAGAATATCAAAATATTTTGAAAAATTGTAAAAAAGAAAGAAACGTTGGTGTTGATTGATTTTGCGCCTTTTTCAAATAATGCGCCCGTGGCTCTTGCCACGCCTGCGGTACCCTAGATACGCCTCTGTTTGTTGTATAGTTTTAAGCCAACTGTAATTTATAGCATAAATATGTTTTTATTGAAAAAAGGTCAAAAAAGTTTTAAATAACTTTTAATTGATGACACCCAAAGGTGTTCTATGTATTTTGACTGTTTGACTAGGAGGGAGGAGTAATAAAATTTTAATTAATAAAAATTTAGAGACTAATGAAAATTGATTGAAACATAAAAATAAATCCTCAAATTACATCTAACAGATAACTTCCTCACACATGTATACTATTACCAGATGTTCTAGAAATGTTATTTTTTTTATAAAATTTGCATCACTTTCAGAAAAATAAATTGTCCTCTAAATACTAATATCTTAACAAAATACCTTCTCTAAAAAAGAAAAAAAAATTCTTATGAAATATATTCATAATTTCAAATGTTTGAAACTCTAATTTATGTAATAATTAAGATACAATTTTTAAACTCTATAAAATTACTCAAATTCATTGAAGCAATTCAGAGGAGGAATTTATTTTGTATTTAAAAAAAATATTTTAGATATCTTAACCATGACTTTTGAATGTTGAAAAGCTTAGTTTGCAAGAAGATGTACTTACTTATTGGTAAAGTACATGGTATTTTAATGCAATATAAATGATAGGATATTATACTCCTTGTTACAGTGAGAAAAAGCCTATTATAGGAGCACTATTTGTTTTTATTTTACTATTATTTTTTTTTCTGTTTCATGATACGTAAATCTATTTTCGATTTTAATTTGAATTCTAAAAATTCTTTCTTTGCAATAGCAGATGAGAAATATTTTTTGTAATCAGTAATGCTTCTGAATTTTTTTTAATTCAAATATTTTTTTTCCCCAGTATTATAGACTGAGTATAATTTGTGATTTAAGTAATGTATGTCCATGCCGAATTAAATCACAAAACAGCTTCATATCTTTTTTGTTTCACACAATTTTTTAAGTTGTTGGAAGAGTGTTAGAAAAGTATAACTTGTTTAAGAACTTAATTGTGCTTATGCAAATTGTTAGTTTTTAAAAAAAAAATTTAAGATATCATTTACATATATTAAAGTAATATCATTACATTAATATCATTAAATTACATAATTTTATATTAATATTATTTAGAGGAAATTGCCTTGTCTATAATATAGTAGATAATGTGGAAACTTATGGGTAGTGAGTGATAAATGCTGTTAAACCATCAATGATAGTGCCAATTTACAGCATAAGGAATTCCTTTTTACATTGTTACTATGGTGGGGAAAATTTGAGTCATGATTTGCTCTTGTGTTGCTTTCTATTAATTCCTATGTTATTTTTTAGTTAACTTTTTTTATAAAAGTGAATTGCTCTTAAGTAGAAAAGACTTTAAAGAATGGGCAAAAAGATGAAAGAGAAAGACTTCAGCTTTTAATCAAATTTATAAAAATGCAAACAGCATATAATATTGGTGATCCTATGTAACATGGTACAAAAATCAGATAAATTTAATTTTCCTAAAATTTAAGAAATGTTTTTAAAAGTCCTTTAGGTTAGTATGATTGTATACAGTTATACTTTTTAACTTAAATAGCCATATGTATAATTCTTTTAGGTTATCATCGAAAGATATTATGGAGAAAAGCTTCTTCCACTTTTGAACATGTGTAAATTTTTAGTTCCAGATCATATAACTGTGGGTGAGCTTAGCAGGATAATTAGGTAATAACACTTTTTATTTTGCTAGTGTTACAAGTTTGAAGTTTGATGATTTTATTTATAATTAATAATTTATTTGTAATTTTTTATTTATAACTTATAATTAATGTTTGATGAAAATTATTTATGATTTTATATTTATCTTCTCCAAATGCATTAGAATATTTGGATTGATTTTTTTAAGTTTAATGCTTAATGTGGAGATGGTAGCTAGCTACAATGTCAACCTTCATCTATGAAAAGGTACCCCACTATAGAACAGATACCACTAGTTGATTCATTGCTGTTTTGTGAGAAGTCGGGAGAGCTGTATTAAGTTCATGGTTGTGGTCGCTCCTGTGTTGCCTTTAGCAGTGGAATGAATACGTTGTGTGTGATTGTGACTAAAAAGCAACAGCGTGCGGAGGACAAAGTCGCAATCAGAAGTAGAAACTCAACTTTTCGATGAGGACCATTCATCGAAGTATTGGACGTTTCTGCCAAAGTAGGCATGTTCACATCATGTCTGGGTAACCAATGTGGGGATGTCACAATGGCAACCTTCATCTATGAAAAAGTACCCCACCATAGAATCGAGTTAACATGTCTTTTATACTAGTGAATTGAAATTGTATTTTTGTAGTGGTCGAAACACTACACTTAGTATGAAATAAAAAAAAAATTAAATAGGCAAGATGAAAAAATAAATAAAATGCTGATTGCATAACATTCTTAGTGTTGTGTTATGTGTGTTTTAAGCTTTTGAAAGATATCCAATGTCTTTTAACAGGAGAAGACTTCAACTGCACCCTAATCAGGCCTTTTTCTTACTTGTGAATCAACGCAGCATGGCCAGTGTTTCTATGACTATGGCTGATCTTTATGCAAATGAAAAAGATGAAGATGGATTCCTTTATGTTGTGTTTGCCTCTCAAGAAGGATTTGGTGCTTGAAATAATTTGCAATTTTTTTTCTTGTTTTAAACAAATTAAATTTTAATCTCATTTTCATGCAAAGTTCATGTATCATTTGTGTTTTGTCCCTTTGCATCTTAAATAAATTTCTAATGATTAATCGAAAAATTACTTTTTTTTTTAATGAATTTTTTTATGTAAAAATTACAAAATAATATTAATTTTATAATTTTTTAAGTCTTAAAGTGTAATGCATTCAGTAAAAAATACCTTCATGAAGAAAACTATTTTAAATGCATAAAATACAATTTTGCATTGAATATCATTCTTTCAAAGTAAAGTAATACATGTAAATAGATCAGATTTTTAATTTGCAATTTTACACAAAAAATAAATGTATAACCAATATTTGCTTGTACAGAGTTGTGTATTTTAACATTATTATATTTTGTGTTATAATTGCATTTCTCTTGTTTCTATCAATTATTCTAGTGTCATGTAATATCTTATGCACTTAATATCTACACATTTTTTGTTTCATTTGTGATAGAATTGGAGTAACAAACATTTTTGATATTCAAAAATAATTATTCTTTTTACTTATAGTGATGTATTATGTTAGAGTGTGATATTAGGTTTTTTTTACAATTCACTTTTTATTTACATTAGGTTATATTTATTACGTCTGTAATTTTAGTCAAATTTTACTTTCTGTTTTAAGTATTTCCTCAGAGTTATTATGTAAGTTATTGTACTTATGGCCAATTTTTTATTATGCCATAAAAAGTTTCAGAAATAAGTGAAGTGGTGTGGGGTTAACACATATACAAATTTTTTTTCTTCAATTTTATGTGTACAATCTTTCACCATTGTGTGCTTTATTTATTATTGAAATATTTTATTGCCCCATCAGAAAGTGTGCCTTACGTATTTTTATTTTTTTATGTAATATTGATAATGTTTTCTACGAACTTTTTAAAAGTTTGTTCGTAGTTGTTTGGTTTATGATTTATGTAAAAGCACAAAGCAATATTTCTCTTGCAATATGCTAAAAGCTTTCTAACAAGATGAGTCTTTATATTTGAAATACATGTATTTAATCAAATTATTGTAATTTTGTTAGTAATAAAGGAAAATGGCAACTATAAATTCAGTAAATTATTTATAACATTAAATTAGATATCTAATATGCTGATCAAGTGTATTTGAGTGAAATGTGTTTGGTTCATTTTGCATCATATATGTTTAATAAAAGTGTGTTTGAATTTTGTTTATTTAGTGTGTTTTAGTTTAATATGTATAATGTTACCTATTTTTTAATATTTATTTTGTGCTAAAATAAAAAAATAGCAATATCTACAACAGTATATTAGCCCTTATGCGCCGACTGTCACAAATACGTGCCAGCAAAAAACCGTATCAACCAGGGTAAAAAGATAGAACTGGTAATCAAAGTAATTCTTTAGCAGTTTATTTGTGGGCGGAGTTATAATTGTTTGATTTATTTAATTCACCATTGCTTTGTTCAAAATAAAACTATTTAGTTATACTTTGAATTAACATTGATTATATATATGATTAAACTAACAATAATTAAAGTAAAAGCAAAGTAAGTCTGTCAAATTAGAAACGACTACATTTAAGTTACAGTTTTTTATTTAATTACGTCCTGATTTTGTACTAATGCTTTTCTGAATCACCTGTCTCCAAGGCGTTAATAGTTAACCACTGTTAGTGTTAAGGCATTTACTTCTTTTAAACATTTACTCTGTGTGCAAATGTTTAAAAGGACATTGGTAGAAAAATGAAAAAATCCAATGCATGACATATTGTTACCACAATAAATTAGGTCTGCTGCAAATTTTTGCTATGTAGGATACATTTGCCATTGCCTTTCAAGGAAATTTACAGAGAACAGTCAGAAAGTAACTTCTGAAAATAATGCATCAACAGTTCTAAAAACTGCCAGTTTGATTTTTCTTGAAGACTTCAGGGCCTAAAACATTTTAGTAGTTGAATCAAAATTTTGACTCCTTTTTTTTCTTTTCTTTAAGTCTTTAGATTATACAGGTCCGAGCATTCATCCATGCTTATCAACAAAGAAAGTTGAGCAATTTATCATGAATAACATAATATTGTGATGAATTACTTACTAACATCATGAATATTGATAAACACTGTCTTAACTCAATCAGTAAAATCTTTTCTGTAAAAGAGCACAAAGATAAAATTTCTTTTACTGCAGTGTTAAACAGTTCAAGGACAATAGCAATTCAAATCAGCTTTGTTTATTGTTGTTCCACTGGGGAAAATTAAATAAGTGTGTTAGGAATGCATGGAGGCTCAACAATGACATTGAAATAGCTCAAATTAAATACATGGTCCATGTATCATCAATCATGACAAGCCAGACCATTGTGAACCAAGACTCTAACTCAGGCATTTTTGGCCACTTCTATTGCATCACTACACTACATCAATGCAAATTATGGCCTTCCTCTTCTCTTGTTAAATGGTTTAGCTGACCCAATGTTATAATATATCATCCTTTCCTCAAATGGGTTGACTGCTCTTGGTAGAGAAATCGAAATTGCAAAATGAAACGAGAAAATGTAGCTAATTTTATTTTCAATTAAAATTACTTTGCTCAGTCCAAAGTTCTGGGTGTGACATTTGCACAACTAAATTTCGCATTAGTGAAAATATTTTAGAGCACAGGTTTAAATTTTTATGGACTTGAATGTAGACCAATTACATACATTGGTTAAAAAAAACTACATTTATTTTAATTTACTGAAACTATTTTATTACAAAAGTAGTTAACTAAGACTCCTTTTTTTTCAAATGCAATGATTACAAACTACTTTCAAAATGTAGTCACTACTAAAATGGTTTTAAATAAAAAGATTGGCTTACTTTAACATGAAAAAATATTTATAAAGAAATAAGTATTAATGTTTGCATGAGCAACCAGTTTGTTATTCTAAACTATGTTTGAGGAATTTTATCTTTTAACCCTTTGTGCTCTGAGTACTTTAAAATGCTGTTTGAACTAATATGAGCATTAAATAATTTAAAATACATAATACAGTATTTTATGTAATTTTTAAAATTCTTTATGTGGTTGCTAATTATTAAGATGTAAAAATCATTAATTTTAGAGTGGGTGACTCTTGATAGTGCTTCAGGGGTGATATCAGTGTGCAAAGGGTTAACATTTAATTTTTAAAATACCTTTCTCTGTTGCGAATTTTTAATTTAAGAAATGCCAGGAAACTATAAAATATTTTTCATTTTTTTTCTTCAGTAATTAATGCTCTTCTGTTTACTTTTAGATGTTATATTGAAAATTACAAAGAAAATATGTTCTCTTCCATCGAATTAACATCAATGCATCATGAGTGCACATTCGCATATGAAGGTGTCGCCATGTTGATAAATTCGCTATGTATTATTCGTATTGGCAAGTTTAAATAATCGCAATATGTATTTCTTAATATGTAATTTGTGTTAATGCATGATTGTTACTAATTAACAAATATCAAATGCACCAAAACGTCATTACTTTCTGGTCCACCTAATGATTATCTTTTGAAAAATAATTTCTACAAGTTGCGCATGTGACAAAAAGGATACGAATTTTCATTTTTCAGTAAGAAAACTCAAAATTCTGTGTGAAATGTTTTTTTTTTTTCCACAAAGAAGTTTTTTTATCTTATGTTTGTCGAAATTTCAACTATATTTAAGATAGTTAAAATTTTTATCCTCATGTTCACTTTTTTGTGCATTAAGTGACAAATAAAAGTTTCTTCTGTTTCGTAATCAAACAGTGATTATGAAACTCATTTTAATTTTTATTAACAGTTCTAGAATGAATAATAATTTAGATGAGAAAGGTACAATTTTTTTTCTATGGAATTGCTCATAAATTTTATAAGTAATTTTGTTTCTTTAAATTAAACATATTGTGCTGCATTCAATATATTGTGCCGTGGGTTCAAAGATAGTCTTGTTGGTAGGGTCTTGGGCTCAATTCCAAGGAATCGCGAGTTCGATCCCCGCCGTCCGAAAACTACCAGTGTAGTAAATGGTGACTGGTGCATGTTGAATCTGTCTGGTCATGAAGTCCTCCAAGTTCCTATAACAAACCAATACCTCTGGGGTTCTAAATTGGAGATTGATCGTTCTCTGTTTCAGGTCAAAATTACAATCTATGGATGTATGAATGGGTCCACTCTTTAAAATGGGCTCTGATGTGTGTGTAGCTGCAATCTTTTTCTTGGCCATACATCGCACCGCTGAAAAACACCCTCTGCCTTAAATTTGCCTGGTTTTACCAAGCAGGCTTTCTGGTATTTGGCAAGTGGCATAAGAAACAACAGCAAACAATGTATTATACTATTCAGGCTTTATTTTTGATATAATTATTTTAATAATAAGAAAAAAGAAAACAGTAAACGTGAAGTCTAAATTTTAACCTAGGGTAGTTTTCTGATAATAATAAAAAGTTAATAATTCATGAAATTTAGTTTTATGTCTTTATTTGCGTTGGTGATAAGGTGATTGAAAAAGTCAAGTGAGAGACTTCATTTTTAATGATTTTGACAAAAACTCTTAAGATAAGTACAAGTTTAGAGAAATATTTCTTTGTTTCAATCAGTTTTATTTCCTTATAAATACAACAATTTATAACATACGTGTGCATCAAAAAATATGTTGATTAAATCTGTAAACAAAATTAAATCATATTTGTCCATGTATTTAATTGTACATAATTTTTTTAATTTAAGCGATAGTTAAAGCTGTCAAAATTAATCAAGCACTTCTTTGATATCCAAAATTTTTTGCATCTTGCCATTGCTTCAAAATAAGGCTTTAAATTAAAAGACGATTTACAGCTTTTTATTTTATTATTTAAATTTTTTTCCGTTATTCTTTATTTTTCTTAGTAAAATTTCGATTTTTTTTTAACCAAGTGAACAAAATTAAAAAGTCTTATAAACTATGTTTTAAAATTAAGAAGGACTAAAAAATAGGAAATGTCGGTTAAAGTTTAGAACACTTTTTGATTAACTTGTTTATAGTCAGCGTAATATTTTTTTCTTTAGCCGCTGTAGAACCTATTGCGGTTCTTGTGCCGTTCAATTTTACAATCATTTTAATCAATCAAAACATTTATAATCAGTCATAATTTATAATAAACAACTTTATTAGTGCAATTTGTAGCAATTTATCTTTTTTCATTTCCAAGTTTTTCTCAATAATTTAAATTAAAAGTGCACCATAACTGTTTCTATTATGTTTTACTCGAACGGTTTGTAATCTGGTTGTAACAGATTTTTTAATAAAATAATAATAAAATATTGAATGATTTACTATAACAAACATATAACGCATGTAAAATAAAAAAAAATTTCAAAATTTAATTTATTTTATTTTCTATAAAAAAAAAGATAAGTGATAGTAATAAAATGAAATCTAGGAACTTAGATTTTTTGAATAATTCAAGAATTATTTAAAAAAATAATTCTCCCAAAGAGAAAATTGAAATATTATTTCTCCGACGCTGCGTATACATTGGTAAATCATTCGAAAACAGCCCAACATTTGAAGAACAATTTCTCAGTAATATTTTCCTTTCTATTAACAATAAACTTGCAACCGATCTCTTTCAATTTCGTGATCGCATACTGTTATAGATGTGTGTATGTTGATAAATGAAATTTTTTTGTTGTCTTTAATTCATTTTAAATTAAAGTGAAGTCAACAATTTTTAAATGTTTTGATAAAAATTATAGTCAAAAAACTTTTTTTTCAAAATTAAATGATATAATATTCTCTATATTTTTTTTTACATATTTTCAGAAAAGTATGGAATGTAAGATTTAAATAGGCATTTCATATTAGATGATAAAATTTTGTAAAGCGATTTAGCAGGAATTAAGTTTCAACTCTAATAAGAAAATGCATATTTTTTTTCTGTTTATTTGTAAATATTTTCTGTTTATTTGTAAATATTTTTCATATGTGCTTTGGATGTGCCTTCTCCAAAAAAGAAAAAAAAAAAAAAAAAAAAA
Source organism: Parasteatoda tepidariorum (assembly GCF_043381705.1). Lineage (NCBI taxonomy): Eukaryota > Metazoa > Arthropoda > Arachnida > Araneae > Theridiidae > Parasteatoda > Parasteatoda tepidariorum. Next base: position 48,498,798 of record NC_092214.1, on the reverse strand, counting down.
AAAAAACAGATTCCATTTTGCTTTTACTTGCATAAGAAAGAATATCAAAAATTTTTCTTCTTTAAATTTAATAAGCCATAATGAAGAAGGAATGTTGCAATGCTACACTGAAGACATCTCTAGTTCAACTGATGTTCCTGTTGTTCTACCATCAGTAATTCGTCAAAGATAGCAGTAGCTAGAAGTAATTCGGCAAATAAATCTCATATTGCCATAAGAACTCTTATTCCAAATTTGAGTCTTGCATATCGATAAAAACATGTTATTTAGCAATAGAGTCAATTAAATTAATTATCCTGATAATTACAAAATTTCGAAATAAAACGTTTTTTAGTTATTCTATTAATTTCATAAGTAACCTATTTGCATTTTTATATATAGATTATAAAAGTAGTCTGCAACTGCACCACCTTGAGTATATAGTGGTTCATAATGACAACAAACTTCCAATTTTTTTTCCAGATTATAACTAATCATTCATTATTTTTACTTAGCTTACAACCTATTAAAATATATTTGACTTCGTCTTACAAGCGTACCGATTGAGGTTTTGGGTTTGAATTCCTCCTTCGTCTTGTTAATCCGTATGCGTCTCTAAACTCACTTTCAAGATCAATCCCATTATTTTCGGTTAACCATGAGAGTTTTAATTGTTTGTTTTCTGTGTACAATGTAAATGCAGGTTAATTTCAGGTGAGAAAGTTTCGAAGATTATCACATTCTCTTTTTTATACAAAGAGAAATCTTTAAGGAAATTAATAACGAAAATTGATATCAAAATGCAACTGAAAAAAAGCTAACTAATATATTAGATGAGGTCAGAGCCGGATTATACCTTTCGTAGGCCCTAGGCACAGAGCCGGATTATACCTTTCGTAGGCCCTAGGCATAGCCGTTTTTGGGCCCTCCCCTCCTTCCCCCACTCCTCCCCTCTTTTCAAAATATATGCTAAAATTTTCTTGCATATTTTTTTTAACATTTTTATTAATATGGATTTTAATTTACAAATTTGTTTATCGAACTTTATCTGCAATACCGACATACTGCCGATATTGCAGTAGATATCGATAATACCATTATGATTAGTTCGATCGATAACAATGTTAAAGATAAACTTGTGAATACTTTTCCTAACGTTCACATTGCATTAAGAAT
>NC_092214.1:48458806-48495673 GCF_043381705.1 Parasteatoda tepidariorum | reverse complement strand
TCTTGTTAGTTAATCCTTTTGAAAAAATTAACTCAGTAATAAAGATTAAAAGAATCGCTAGTGACTTCACACAAGAACTATCAATGTAAAATCAATAAACAAATTATACACTCTGAAAAAACAAATATCTTTTTCAAAATCGGGAAACTTGTTCCTACCAACAAGACACTTAAAGTGCCTTTTTAAAAGACGTTTGCCAGTCTAAATGTTTTTTCTAAGGATAATTTGAGTAAGTGAAAAAGTGATTTCAATATATGGCTCACCTTTGGAACCTGTGGGAAACTTTAGGCGCAGAAGCTACAATTTTGAAATTGTACTATAAAATAAATGAAATTTTATTTTACAATTAAAAGTATACGTGATATATATTAGAGATAGGTGTAAGATGTTACAGAAAAAATTCAGATACACAGACTTAATCAGAAAATTATAAAAAAATCCTTAAGGCCAAGCCACCCTTGGCTCCCCACCTTAAATTTTGATTTAATAAGTTGTTTCACTTTAATAAGTTATTAAATATGTCAAAATGTATTTTGTTTTCTATGTATACGTGTGCTTTCCTTTCATCCAGTTAATGAATTTTTTTAAATAATATTTTCTCTTGAATATTCTCGCGCCACCCCTCTGGAGTGCTCGCGCCCCCCTAGGGGGGCGCGCCCCACAGGTTGAGAATCGCTGTATTAGATCATAAGATTCTGCAAAATAATTTATTACCGAAAAATATTATTTTTTTATATGTATCTTCACAATTTTGTGCAAAATACACTTGTTGTTTTTAAAGCTAAATTATTTTTGTCAACAAATTTTTTTCTCCCAAGTTTTTCGTAGGCCCCTGAATTTCGTAGGCCCTAGGCACGTGCCTAGTGTGCCTATAGGTTAATCCGGCCCTGGATGAGGTAATTAGTTTTAGTAAAAAAATAGTTAAAAATAATGCACCCCTGTCGGGCATGGCCAGCCCCCCCCCCATCGGGATAAATTTAGAGTCTCGTCGGAAAAATAGTCTGGTCACATTTGTTTCTAAATAATGTCAAAAAATGCCTAGTAAAAATTTTTGTAGTTAATTTTTTATTTATTTATTTTTAAGAATTAGTAACAAAAATTAGTAAAATATGTAAATTCTATGTAATTGTAGTTTCACTGCACTACTTGTAACTTTGCTCATACATTGTTAAACTAGAGACCGGATGCGATTAGACATGGTTGAAATTGGCGACTTTTCGAAGTCTCTTAGAAATCCTTTCCTACAGGCACATCATTTTCTTGGAACAAACGCCTGGGGACAGACGGAGACGCAGCGCAGGTTCTCTTCTTTACATATTCCAAGTAAAATGAAAGTGTAAGAAAAAAAAAATTCCAATTTATAAAAAATTTTTTTTAATACTTTTAAATGAGGAAAATCATTTACTTATTCGGATTCACGGTTTACATTTTAATCAACGCAATAAATATGCAGTCGGAAAAAAAAGAAAAACAGTAACAAATTTTTTTAAATTTATTATTTTTTTTTATCATTGTCTTAGTAGTAAAAAGATTGTTGATTGATTCAGAAAAACAATTAAACTGTTCGTATTCAATATCTTTAAATATATATTAATCAACATAACAGATTCTCATTGACTTATTATATGTACAGTGTATGAAATGGAAAAAGGGAACACCTTGATTAACTTTTAATTTAAGCATATTTTCACGTACAAAGAGTCAATACCATATTTTAAGTTACGAAAATGAGCAGAAAAGCGCATTCTGCTCTGGATAAACTTACAAGTTTGTCTATAGTTTTAGGTTTTTAATTTTCAAAATGAGGAAACAGCCGCAATCTGGAAGATATGGTCTGAAGTAAGTTATTGCAGAGAGAGAGTTGGAAAATTTGGGTCCTTTAATTTTAACTTCACTCTTCGATTATAGCCTATTATCTCGAGAACTTTTTGAGTGTATTGAAAAATGTTTGCATAAAATTATGAATAACATTTTACACACAAATTTTTAAGCAAAATTAATTTTAAATAATTATTTGTTATTTTTTATTAGTTTATTAAATAGTAGTTATAAAATATATTGAATTGTATGTTCTACATATTTTTACATCCTTTTAATTTCAGAATACAAACTTTCAGTGCAATCGATCAATTAGTTTCGGAGTTATCAAATTTTAAAAAAGTCAGTTTGCTTAAAATTTTATTTATCTCGAATTATTCAACCGATTTCATTCAAATTTTGCATTTAACAATTTAAAATTAATTTCCATAAAATTATATAAAAATTTGTATATCTTTCTATTTTATTTTATTTTATCCGTCGTTGAATAACCGACCCAATTTTCGGGTTTACGACTACTAATGTTCAACTCCGTAGCCTTGTAATTTTGAACCAATCCAGAAGACAAGGAAACTCGTGGATAAGTACCCCCAGAGGTATTGATTTGTTGTGGGAACATGGAGTACTTTGCGACTCGACATATTTAACGTGCATCAGTCGCCATTTACTACACGATGATTTCAAAAATCGAGATTCAGAATTTTTCCAACCCATATTATAAATAAAAATATAAAAAATATTAAATATTCTATAACTATTTAAAACTATATTTTTTGCATGGCATTACTTTTGGAAAACGAATTTTTGTAATTGTATGAAAATTTTTTCGATTCAATCAAAACGCAAAACGTTCTTGAGATATGACGAGATTGAGATACTATTATCATTATCATTGAGCTATTATTTCGAAGCTATTACTATGCAATTTCTATGAAGTTAACAAAAGAGGACAAAATGATAGACGTTTTTATTTATTTATATCTGATATTAACATTGAAAGTGAACATAATTTCACCTTATTTTCCTCTTTCAATCATAATCCTTAAAATTATCAAAGCATATATATATGGATAACCACCAGCTAAATTACCTTGCTATTATCAAGCAATATTGACATATACTTGAAATGAATGTACAGTGAGCAAAAAAATAAATGGACCCACCGGAATAAATTTTAATCTTAAGTTCGGTTCTTCATGTTCTAGGACTCATTCTTAATGGTACGAGAGGGTGACATCAAATCAGAGCCGTTTTTAAGGATGGGCCCAGTGCCTCGAATTCTGATGGGGGCCCCAAAAAGTCTAAAATCTCATTGCATTTTTTTTTAAAAATTCTAACTCATTTATTATTTATAACTCAAGAGGGCCCCCAGATCCCACTTTTTTCTTCTTTTTTTAAAGTTTTATTCAGATTATTTTTTTCTTTTTTACATGGTCGAATGCTTTTCAAAATCTAATCGAAGTGTTTACAAATGTAAAATAATTGCTATTCTTCACTTTTCTAACCAAAAGAGCAATAAAACACTTTTTTCACTGATGAAAATATCCCCACTTTCGTAGCTACCACCCACAGAGTTGTCAAGTAGCCTCCTCACTTTACACTGTGAGAAAATGTTTTTAGCTTCTTGATATTGCCTACGGGCTCTTTTTTCCTAACTGCGGTAGTATCAGATATCTACAGAAACACCCTTTTGTTTCATTTCTGGTCATAAATTTCTAAGAAGAAAACATTTCTAGGGCTGTAAATAGGGGGAGGGTCTTGTTAGAATCTGTCTTGAGATTTCCATAGTGTCTTTAAATTGGGATTCGTTCAATTCAAATTTTTCTCTCTTAAAAAATTTAGACATTTTTTCTAATTTATTATAAAAGCTTTTCTATCCTTTAATCATCCTAAATGTTTCAACTAACCTAATTGTTTAATTTATTTAATTATTGTAGTTGATTTAATATTGCTATTTTTCAAATCAATCGTAAGAGAATGAAATAGGAATTTCTACATCAAATTTTCGTAGGATTTAAAGAAGACGTAAATCTTTCACTTTGGAGGTAAGCAAATATATCTATTAAATCAATTTTGGTAAATCAATTTGATTTTAGGGAAAACATGAAAGGTTTGCCCAGTTTTTTATATATACATTGTGTTTTTTTTGTTTATTTATTTAAATGGCGGGCCACTATTTCCCTCTTTGACTGGCCTGTTTGGCAAAACACTTGATTTGGTCTGTTCTGGATAAAATTAATACAACAAATGTAATTTTATTTTAATTTTACTTTCTGCTAATAGATCGAAACAACATATGATTTTGTTTAATAGAGCATTCAAATCAAATGATCATAAGCTAAAAAAATGTTTAAACATGAGAAAAAAATTGTTTAAAACTCCTGTGTAACCAAATTTTCCATGTTTCCCCTAAATATGAAACATGTTTAATTTGTAATATTATATTTCGTACACGAAATTAATTTATTTAGTTAGCTTATGATTTTAGTGTTTATTGATCATATTTATTTTTATTTTTAACTCCTTTTTGTTGTTATTATGTGTTTAAAGTTAATTAGGCTTCTCAATTTTTTTATTAATAAGGCTTTTAAATTTCCTAATCAAAGTCGAAAGAATTTCTTAAAATTATAAATCGAAACTATATGTATGAAATTTTGACAGCTTTGTTTTTATTTTAAGCGTGTGCATTTAATTTAATGAAATAAACAAATGGAAAAATATAAATAAATGACTGAATGAAATAAAAAACTTCGTTGTCATATCATCTTTTAAATAATTTGAGTATTAATAAATTATTTAAAAATAAGCAAATTTTTAGTTTAAAAGGTAAAAAATTTTTGATTTGTTTAAAAGGTAATTATGCTCCATCATTCGATCATGAGACTATTTAATATCTGTTCCTAAGGATCAGAATTCTTTTTTATTTTACGTTATAGGAAAAATGATATGTACTTAATACTTTCATGTGATATGCTGCAATTTTAAATACCTAAAACATCATTGAAGTTGCCAATTCAAAAAACAATTAACACTTTAACAATTAATAAGCAAAAAAGTAGTAAAGAAATAACTGTCGCAAACAAATTAATATTAAGTAAGAACGAAACAAAAATGATATCAAAATATGCTGAATCACTAGTGAGACAGGTGGGATGAAAGACATCGAAACCAATTTGATTGAATAGTAAAACTAGAAGGTGTTTCTGAAATCCGGAAATAAATCAGGCTTCAATTTTTTTTTTTTTTTGTCACGAAATTTATTAGGGGCTATTCGTTAGATTTCAATATGGGTTATATTTTTTCTTAGATTAAATATTAAACATTATCAAATATTTGTCTTTTAAAATCTTTCACTCTATAGTAATTATTAATTCTATATTCATTCTATAATAATCTTATAATAATTATTCTATAATTGTAATTCTAAAACTAATTGCTAATTGATATAAAGCTTTAGTGTGTTCCATTGATATATTAAATGTCTTCCATCGGCGGAGCCCTGACGTTACAATTAAAGTTTATTAAGATAATTACGAATATTATAACCTTAAAACAGACTATTTTTAAAATGTTTAATTCGAAGAATGTAGATTTTTTATCGTTTTATCATTTTCAATCTTAAATAAAGTTTTATATCCGACAGTTAAATTTGCTGTCCTTGTGTTATATCTAGTCTAGTTTCGAATTTATTTTTGGTGCATATACATAAGCTGAAAATGAATAAGATAAGACGAATTATGGTTTACTTCTAAATAAACTGAAGATACTTGTTATAAACGTTAAAAATGGTAATTTGGAAAGCATTTTTCAAGAATGTCAAGTATCCAAATGACTTAATTTATTAAATTAAAAAAAAAAAAAAAAATTAAAAAATATCCTCAAGGCAGGTGTGTATATTTGGGGCTGATGATTATGAAATCTAACACAAAACTGTGAGATCGTAGGGTCTATCCAGCTGATGACACTTTTTAATTATTATTTCTCTATACTGAAAAATGTTTTTCTTATTTTTTTAAGTATGCATGTTGATAACTAATAATTTAACAATTATTTAAAAAACTGCTCCGCTACCTGTTCATTTTGCTCACTAACCCTCGTGGTTGCTTCTGCATCCATTGCAGGTTAAGAGGAAAAACGGTTTATTTCCTTTTTTTTCTACAAAAATTACGATTGAATTACCATTTACATTTTGAAGATGATTAAATTTAAGCAAATCAATAAAATTGATAGCAATCAATAAAATTGGAAAATTGGTACTGGCCGCAGAGTTATTACTCAATAAAGTTGGACTCATGGGATAGAGCATTCTCCTCCGAATGAGGTGCATCGAGTTCGAATCCCAGTGATGGCTGATCGATATGAACTCCACATCCGGCTTTTACCAACCACAGTGCTAACGTGAAATATCCTCAGTGGTAGGCGGATCATGGATTAGAGTTCCCTTGGTATCAGACTAACCGTGGGAGGATTTCGTGATTTTCCTCTCCATGTAACTCAAATGCGGGCTAGTTCCATCAAAACGTCCTCCACGAAGGCAAAAATTTCTTCCACTACTTGATCCAGGAGTTCTCTTGTCTGCTGGATTGGGTTCAAAATTACAAGGCTACGGGGTTAAACATTAGTAGTAGTAAACTCGAAATCTGGTGGGCAGCTCAATGACTGTTATAAAATAAACTAATAATTTGGCCACGATAGCTTGCTTGATTCTAGGGCTATGGACTCGTGTTCGTGAGAAAGGGAGTTCGAATTGAACCTGCCCAAGTAACTGGCGCATGTTAAATCCGTCGGGGTCATAAACTACTCTAAGTTCTCTTAACAATTCAATACCTCTGGGTATTGATCCAGGAGTTTCCTTGTCTCCTGGATTGGTTTTAAAATTTCAACTCTACATTGGCTCAAAATTGAGTCAGTCTTTCAACGGCGATTATAAAAAAAAGCTAATAATCAAACTGTATTTTCTTGTATTTTTTATAACTCCTTGCATATTTTCTACACACCTTCACAATTTTATGTTTCTAAGTCTAACAGATTTTGATCTGCAAAGCAAAATGTATGTCTTACAGGAAATTGATTTTGATGATGTGATAGAAGATTCGCCTCTCAAAAAGCGCGAAAAGTATAGTTTACCTTACATTTTCGATAAAAAATGTATATAAGCCTTTATAATTAATTTATATGTTTTTTACTCTTAAAATAAAAAAAATTTTAAAAATTATTCAAAATAATTTTTTTTTCTCTAAATTTACTCATAAAGGGCCCCTATAAACATAAAAATGGCTCTGCATCAAATATACTAATTAATTAGTCCAAGCGATGCTTTAAGTTAGGAAATTAGACATAAAATCGTTATCCGATTAGACATACCTTTTTTTCGACGGATTCGGATTTCTGACCCCCAAAAGAAATATTGTTCAGAAATATTGTTTTATTAGTTTTTTCAGGAGCTCGCTTGAAAGTTAACACCCTTTAATGTTAACTTTAGTTTTTGCGTATTTCACTATAGCCCAATTTTTTTTAAGCGAATTGAAAAAGTTTTGCATACAATTCCAATCTGATCAATCAGTTCGTATTCCTTTTCTAAAGATAGTTTCATGCAAAATAAAACTTTTAGTAAACATTTATTATTACTTTATTTAAGGGAAGTCGAGAAACTTAAGAAATGTAAAGTGTACAATTTTTTCATCATTTGCTATTTTAAATGTCAAAATACGAAATTTAAGCAAAATCGGTCAAATAAGTCCTGAGAAATAAAAATAAAATTTTTTTCGAAATTTGGTCCCCTAACTTCTTAATTTTTAGTGTCCATTTTTTGTGACTTAAATTTCGTAACTCTGAAGGCAAATTTAAATCGTAGAGGAAAGAATGTTTCGCGTTGATATGCGGTAAACAATAATTAATTAACTGTGCGTAAGGTTATTCGTTGCTGGCGTATGTCAATATGTAAAAAGCTTCTGCAGGGCGAAACAGAAATCTTGGCAGAAAGTGAAATTAGAATTTTACAATTTTATGGGCATAACCATTTCGAAGTTCGTTCAAAACAGGGCATGATATCTTTAGATAGAATACGTGGATGCAAAAAATGTACTTAAAACTTTATTTGCAAAACATTTAAATGATTCAAAAGCCAATCGATGCACGTAAAAATAACATTACATACCAAAAATTTCTTAAATGTTTTGTTAAATGTGTATAAAATCTCAAATTTTTATAACGAATAATTTTTGCGCTATGAGAGTAAGAAGCGTAGAGATTTTTTGAAATAGCGGTTACTGCTACAACTATTTTCCGATATTACGGAAGTAATTTTTACACTTGCAATGTATGGTAAATTGCACCATACAGTACAAAATACATCGATAACAGAAAAAAAAAATTAGGTTTAAATTTGCATTAAAAGGAATCTGCACATTATGGTATCAATATTTGTGATTTTAGATTCTTAGAAACACACTTGAAAAAAATGCTGTGAGAAAAAAATTTAAAGTATAAAATTCGTCTTAATTTAAATATTTTGAATTATTTGCTTGAGCCCCCCTGTAGGGGGAGACTTGTCCCCTTGTCGGGCAAAGTCTGGCGCCACCCTTGTCCAGAGGTCATGTTACACGTTATTAAATGATGTTTTTCATGATTTCTCTAAGGGTGACTAATTTTTTGTCCGTTGAGCTTATTTATTAGAATAGATAGAAGAATGGGGGAAATGGATTTGTGTATCACCGATTTTTAATATTCTACGCAGTTTAATATTCTACAAAGTTCAACTCAGAGTATTCGCTATCTCGAAAGAGAATATAGAGTGAGTGCAAACCGTGTACACAGTACGTAGAATAAGAAATGGACTACTCTGAATAACTTTTGATCTGATGTATGATCGGATTTGCACGTTCCAGGACTCAATCTCAATGATTCGAGAGAGTGATTTCAAATATCATCATTCATTAGTACAATCCATATTTTAAATTACGAAATCAGACACAAATACGCACTTTCTCTGAATAAACATTCCTTTTCCCCCGACAGATTCGGATTTCTGATCCCCAAAATATGTGTGTGGGGGGGGGTAGTCGCAATCTGGAAAACATGGTCCCAATAGTTCCGCCAGGAAAGCGATCCAAAGTTGCGACCTCTTAATGTTAATTTTATTTTTTGCGCATTTCACCATATCTAGAGAACTTTTAAAGTGAATTAAAATTTTTTCGCACACAATCATAAAATTCATTTATCCAAAGATACTTCCATGCAAAAAGTAACTTTTAGTAAGTATTATATATTTTTATTATTTCATTTAATCGAGAAAAAAAAATTAATTGTAAAGTATAGAATTTTTAATGCAATTCTACATAATAAATGTATACGGAATTTGAGCAAAATCGGTCGAATAGTTCCTGAGAAATTAAAAATAAAATTTTTAAAAATTCCATTTCTGAAAAACTATTCATCCGATATAGAAATTATATACCTTACAGTTCAATTTTTTTGTGACTAATATTAAATAAAATAATAATATTTTTTTAATTCGCTTAAAAAGTTCTCCAGATATTGTGAAATACGTAAAAAGTGAAATTAGCATTACTACAATTTGCATAATTCTCGAACCATTAAGATTGAGTTTCATAACGTGAAGATCCGATCGTCAGTGGTGTAACTAGCCTATTGTGTGCCCTTGGAGTAGTAAAAATTTGCTCCCTTTTTTTGAATAAATATGTTTCATAATTATGAGCAAAAATTGTTTGATTTGCTTAAATATTTGCATAGATAAAGCTGAAGTAGTAAAAATCGAAATTAACATTAAAGGGTTGAAAATTTTTGCCACTTTTCTGATTTAAATAGTGGGGCCATTTTTCAAAGATAGCTGCTATCACCATAATTAATTATATTTCACCTTAATTAGACCATAATTTTGATTCAAAATCTATCGAGAAAAGCTATATTTATTCAGAGGAAGTACGTTTTTGCGTTTGATTCTAGAACTTAAATTATTTTTGGCACAAATGAATTTCACTTATGAAACTAATTGCGTTGCTTAAAAGCTTTTTAATAGATCTTATGATGAGTGAGCTCCCAGTGAGGTGAACCGGATTAGAATCCCGGCGATGGCTGATTGATTCAAATTCCACACCCGGCTCGCTCAGACCACAGTACTGACGGAAAATATCCTCAATGGTAGTTATGGGTTAGAGTCCCCTTGCCGTTAGGCTAACCGTGGGAGGATTTCGTGGTTTTCCTCTCCGTGTAACGCAAATGCTGGTTAGGCTGATTGATTCAAATTCCACACCCGGCTCGCTCAGACCACAGTACTGACGGAAAATATCCTCAATGGTAGTTATGGGTTAGAGTCTCCTTGCCGTTAGGCTAACTGTGGGAGGATTTCGTGGTTTTCTTCTCCGTGTAACGCAAATGCTGGTTAGTTCCATCAAAAAGTCCACCACAAAGGCAAATTTCTCCTAATACTTGATCCAGGAGTTTCCTTGCCTTCTACAAGGCTACGGAGTTGAATATTGGTAGCAGTAAACTGGAAATTCGGTCGACTGTTCACAACAACGGTTATGAAATAAAATAAAAAACTTCCTGCAAAAGGACAAAATAGTCAAAATAATTGAGAAGATGTAATAAAAATTACTATGGGGGGGGGGATATAAATGCAAGTCTTTGAAATTAAAAATTCCAAAGATTAAGATGAGTTTTAGAAGTAAGGGAAATGGGACGCCTTGGCTTTTGTTCTCTGCATAGGGGAATAACATATGGAAATAAATCATTACATTTATAATAAGGGGTATTTCTCATGGGTATCTGATGAAAAGAAGAGCAAGGAAAATGTTTAGATGCAAAATATTGAAGATTTTTAGATTCTTTATCAGTCGATTTCTCTTTTTTTTCGACAAGTTTAAAATTTCTACTACATTGCTGAAGCAGTATTTGCGCTCCGACTCGATCTTGCGTCCCTGGCGAGAGCCAGCTCTGCTATAGCACGGTACACCACTTCCGATCATTGGATCAAAAGTTATTCAGGGTGGTCCTTTTTATTTTTTTGCGTAATGTACAAGTCAAAATCATTCACATATTAAATTTAATAGAAATGTAGTATTACGCAGGGTATCCTTATGGAACAACCTGCATAATACTGTAATCCCCCTACAATTATTCTTCCTTAAAAATACTTGGTACTCTATAGTCATCCACTTGTACATATTTTAAGAATATTTATCAAAAATGCAGCCATCATAACTTAAACAATAGGGGTCGCGTATTAATACTTAATCAAGGAAAAAACACAAATGCTAAAGAAATCTGTCAAATCATAAGTGAAAAAGGTATGAAAAAACGTCAAAACCAGTTGGATTGCTCGATGAAAATTAGAAGTGTCTCTTATAATCGCCCTTGAACTCTTTTCTTACAATGAAACATATTTTTATGTTTTTGGGCTCGCCTCTTTCACCATGATCCTTTACAATTCCTTCAGCGTCTTTTTTCCCCCCTCGTTTGAATACTAATTTGCAACTTTTAACGTGTATATTTATTTACTACATTTTTGTCAAGGATTCTAAATGTATGATGATGTTTCGTCTTTGCTAAATCCCTGCAAAAATTAATTTGAGGAAAAGTATGCTTATTTGTGTTTCTAAATAAATATTTTAGCAAGGAAAAAGAAAAACTTGAAATAAATTTGATGAATATTATTTTTAATCGAGTCTTTCTCAATAGAGTTTTGTCATATTTTAAGAAAGTTTTTTGTTTTTTCCTAAATAAAAGCCTTTTTCGCAAACATAACGTTTTATTTCAATACGCGAATTTTAAAACATATACTTTCTTACTTTCCTTTTTATACAAAGATTCTAAAATTAAAAATGATTATGAAAGGTTATCTTCCTTATGTACTTATGAATTTTTTAATTTAATTTACATCAGTTAGATGACTTTTATAATATAAGTTGAATAGTGCAGTGGTTAAATAACTTAAACATATTCTGTTAAGTTTATCCTCGTGTGGAAATTTTTATTAAACAATATCTAATCATAAAATAAAGGAATACTACAATACACATTACTCTAATAATTCATGTACAAATATTTTTGTGTATTATAATTTTATTTCAAAATGATTTCAACATATATTCAATAAAAATTATTTAAAATTGCTAATATTCAATTAGTCAGAGTTGTAAAAATTACATTGTCGCAAATAATTTTTTATTGCAAATAAAAATATATTATAATTCGAGTTTGTATTTTACATTTGTAATTTCTTTTCTTTCTCAACGCAAAATGCAACTATATAATTTTTAAAATGCATTTTATTATTATTAGAATTCTATACAGAATAGGAAGAAAGATTCTTTTGAAGTAAAATAAAAGTCAACTCTTGTCTAAAATTAAAATCTGTTGTCTCTTTTCAGGTTTATAAAATTTTATTTAAAAAAATTATAAGAAAATTATAAGAATCAGGATGAATTATTTGAATACCAGAAAAAGTGAAATGCAAGTGTAGAAGGAAAAAATTTTTTTTGGATTGAAGGACCTGGATTCAGTAAAGATTAGTATTATTGAAAGAATATTTCATGGTATTGTGATAGAAATATAAGTAACAAGTTTTATAAGATTGCTTGAAAAAAGTCATTCATAAATTCAGCAATACATTATATGCAGGTTGTTCAAAATGACGGTCAATTAATTAGATCCACCAGTACACATCGGATAAAAATGTTAAAATAATCATAACGCATTCAATAAAATCAAAAACATACTCCTGATTTTCTCGATATCTCAGTTCCACTTCATTTTTGAAAAAGATTAAAGGCTTTGATTCCAAACACCTTGTAGATTGACAAAGTTTTTGCGCTTCTTCTTACTCGAGGATTTGTTAACTTTTGAATGCTCATATTATCTACTTACATATTTAAACGTAAAAAAGTTTTTTTATAATGTTTGATTTAATTTTTAAATTAATTTCTGTATTGTTAAATTAATATTATTGTTAAGGGCTTTACCCTAAAATTTAAGGTCTTCGTTTCATGCAATATACTACCATTTTGATAAAAATTATGTTTTTTAAATTATCCTATGTACAATGAAAACTATATGCTGTGAAAATTTTAAGTTCTTTTTTTGTTGGATTTTTTTACTATCACTTAAGAATCACGATGGCTCATTGGTTAAGCCTCTGAACAGTTATTGTGAGGTACTGGGGCTCAATCCCCGAATCCAGCTTTAGATCGATGCTACCAGCTTGTCTGGGAAGGTGCCTGTTCACAGTGGTGACCACATTGTCATAATCTTGCCATTGGCTACGAAATTGTGGATAATCCCCGTAAGTCGCAAAGGGCTATTGCGGGAATGCTTTACTTTATTTTGAAATACGTTAATTATTTTTAGATGCATGTGATTTTTTTAACCCTTTTTATCTAAACAATACATTTTGAAAATGAACGTGCAAAATATATACACGTTTTTGTTTTTAAAACGATATTAATAACTGCAATATTACACTTATAAAAGTAACTTATCAAAGCGGGAAAAAATGCTCAGAAACATAAAGAGCTTGAGGCAATACGGGTATCTTTTTTTTTGCTGTGTAACTTTTTTTTTTAATAAATTGCATAGTATTCATAATTGTTGATGAGGGAATTGTTATTTCATTGAAATGTTTCAATTTTGGGGATTTTTATGCATTTCGCTTTGTTTGCTTTTAGAATACAATGAGGAATAGCAAGATTTTTCTTTTTCATTATTTTACTGCAAACATTGAAAAATAGTTAATTAGCAATATATAATTACTTTCTATTCTGCCAGAACATAGGTCTAATTCAAAATTAATGTTTAATAATTTTATGTTATTTATTTTGAACTAAAAATCAAAGTAAATTCTTTGAAATAAGAAGTATGAAATTTTTAAAAATAAAGTAGTTTTTCGTACCAAGTGCTGAAAACAAGCAAGGTGATTATTGAGAGAGTTCTTCAATAATCGTGACAACATTTTTAATGCTTATTTTTTGTATTAATGAATAGTATTAGATTGATGTACGAAAATCATCAAAGGTGAAACCATGGTTTCATACCATGTGTAAAATTTAAAATTTATTTCAACTCTGACCGAAATTAAATATTAGCAATGTTGTAATATAAACTAATAATGAAGAAATATTTTAAAATTGTGACTGTAAATTTCTGAAATAAAATATTCTTCACAAATATCAATAAAGAGAACAAATAGAAAAATTTATGGAAAAATAGAGATTGCAAATTAGAAAATTGCAGCATTTAAATCGGTTTCAAATTTTTTAAAACTCTATTTGTAAGCTTTATATCACTTTTTTTTTCAAATTCAAACTAATTATTATTTATATCCTTTTAATATATATCACAAAAGCTTGACTAGGATAGCACTTTCTTTACTTAAAATTCTATTCATTTAAATGAATGTATTACAAAGGATGAACTCATTTTTGATAGTTCTTAAAATAAAAAAAAAATAATCACGCAAGTTTATTATTATTATTAACTTACTTCCTGATATGTCACTGTAAATATTACAACGCTTGATGAACATAGTTGAAAATGTTTCATTATCAACACGATAATAAAAAATATATGCAACTGAGTATATGCAAAAGTGTATAATTATCTATAAAAAGTTATATGCAACCAGTCTGCTAGTGCTATAGAATTTCACTAGAAATATTTTTAAATTCATTTTAAGCACAAAACATTAGTTATGTTGCATATTAAAGCAATCGTCATAAAAATACATAGTTTAAATGAAAGTTAATAATTATATTTACAACTAAACATATCGTAAGAATAATGATAACAGACGAAAAAAAATAGTGAAATGATATAAAATGTATAATATACAGTTTTACATGGAATATTTACGATAAACAACTAAAATTTTTTGAAATCTAGTTTTTAATTTTATAGAGTAAACATTTGTGTAATAGATGAAATAAGATTTATAAACATTTCTTGAAACAGTCCTGCCATTTAAATAGATTATTTTTCATACATAGCTATCTATATTATACATTCACGCATACACGCACACACACACGTAGAAGTTTATGTACAATTATCAAACATTGCTCTTGGTCTCATGTTTTCTTAAACTCTTGAGATCATTTTAGACACATTGGAATGAACTAAACTTCATAGTAAATAACAGCCCTTACAAAATTAAAAAATATATTGCATACTGAATATACAATCATAGTTGTAGAAAAATGAACTAGTGCAGCCCAGCATTAAATTTGAAATTAGGAATGAAATTGATTAATCTCTAACTGTTTTTGAACTAGTTCAAAAACATCTATGTGAAGTGCACCTTTTTTTTTAATTGGGCCCATCTTGAAATGTGAATACTATCTAATACTCATGAATGAAGGATACGTATTGTTACAAAAGAACACAAAGGTGTTCACCTTATTGAATGTTTCCAAGGTTGGTGAAAAAATTTACTTATTTCAAACATTCAGACATTTTGTATCTAATAAATATCGATATTATTTGATGAACAGAGACATAAAAATTATCTCCTGGAACAAAGTTAGTTGGTTTGTATCCTTGGAGTGATATCTGTATAAATCTGTGGCTCCAAGATAGTTTCACAGTATGTTTTTCATCTAATGTTAAAATATATTCCTTGATTTAAAACACAACATTTAAAATGCTTCATAACCAATGAAAATGAAACTAAAGTCAAACCATGATTAGAGGGTTTCTTCTAATTAATAGTATGAAAGTGGTATAATGAATGGTGCAGAAACATATCTTGCTGCTCACTGAAGGCACTAGCACAACACATGGGGTCACAATCAAGGATAAGCTGTATAAAAACTTCCTTGTGGCACATGTATCTGTGTACACAAACTACAGAATTTTGCCATACTGATTCGATGACAGCAGCGACTGCGGGCAGTTTGGCTACATTTGTGGACCTACTATCCATAGGAATTTTATCCTAGTTTTCTTCTGTACACGTGTTGACTCTAGTAGGAGAACAGGCTTATACATTGTAATTAATTCTAGAGACACGCCTGAATGTTGATCCCAGTAGTTGCGTGCGTAATCAGACGAATATGATAGTCTGTTGATAGAGTTACATTTGCAAGGCAACCAACTAAACCTGAGAGGTATTTATTCATACTTAAGCTGGATAGGTTTTCCATTCCACCTGCAAACATAAAAAAATTACTATATGTAACATACATAGTTTAGATATCGATTTCAGATGCAAATGTAGGTGTCTTATGTTTTAATTGTTAGTCATTTGTTGTTAAATTGCTCTGTTTTGTTGTTGACGTATGCCTGTTTAGGAAGAGGGGTGCGATTGTTCTTGTTTCCCAGTGGCGCCATCTTTGGCCAAGAATTCGACTTCTGCCACACCCATACGTCACACCCGTTTATAGGGCGGACCCATTCATACATCCATTCATTCATCCACAGATCGTAATTTTGACCTGAATCAGAGAACGATCGATCTCCAATCCAGTACCCCAGGAGGATTTCAGATGTAAATGTAGGTGTCTTATGTTTTAATTGTTAGTCATTTGTTGTTAAATTGTTCCGTTTTAATTGTTAGATATATTTTTTAAAGAAATATAAAATGTATAAAACATAATTACGAGCTAAAAAATTATCATTCTTATAAACATTTTCGTTCAGCTTACACTTTTGATGTCTCATGACTTTAGGTGATTTTAATTGCTGAAACGATATTCCAAAAAAACATTTATTTATTGACTTTTATTTTGGTATTTCATTAAATATTAAGCTTATTTAAAGAAATATAGGTAGATATCTATATTAGTACGACTAAAATGCAGTAATCTGCAATGCAAGAACATTTAAAATTTAGCTCTACTATCAGCTTTTCCCTCTGTTAACACTTATACATATTTTGCTTGTCTGTAATTTTTTAAAAAGAGAAATTCATAAATATTTTTAAAGAAAATTTTTTCTACCCAAATGCCTGGATGTTTAGAAACAAAACGGCGAGAGCAGGCAGCAGAACTCGTATCAACCTGCCACCACTGGGATTCGAACCTAGAAACCTCACTGGGAAACGAACGCTCTATCCCCTGAGCAAATGTTGCTCCAACTGCTTGTCATATGAATACTCTGTCCTCTGCGTGTTGAACAGCCGACCCGATTCGGAGTTTACGACTATCAATGTTCAACTCCGTAACCTTGTCATTTTGAACCCAATCCAGAAGACAAGGAAACTTCTTAATCAAACATCGGGACAAACTAGCCTACTTGAAGGACTTTTTGATGGAACTAACCTTCATTTGTGTTGCATGAAGAGGTAAACTACAAAAACCTCCTACTGTCAGTCCGAAGGCAAGGAGATTGTAATCCATGATCAGTCCAGGACTGAGCATATTTTATGTCAGCATTGTGATAGGTGTGAGCCGGGAGCAAAATTCATATCAAACAGTGACCGCTGGGATTCGAGTCATCATTGGGAGGCGAATGCTTTATCTCCTGAGCCACCGCGGCTCCCCTGCTGGGATTTTATATTTATAAATTTTTTTAAAGGATTTTTAACTTATCGTTGGGATTTCATTTTTATTTTATAACGATCGTTGAACAGCAGAGCCAATTTTTGAGTTCACGATCACTAATGTTCAACTCCGTAATCTTGTCATTTTGAACCCAATCTAGAAGACAAGGGAAGTCCTGGATCAATCTTTAGGAGAAACTAGCCCTCGCGGTGGACTTTTTGATGGAACGAACTCACATTTGCGTTATACGGAGAGGAAAACCACGAAAACCTTCCACAGTTAGCCTAATGATAAGGGGACTGTACCATAGAGTTGAAATACTGGGTAGAGAGAGTAGAATAACCCCCGACCCGTGGACAAGATAAAGTCACGTGACTGTAGCCCAAACTTGCCGTTCACTGAGACCGCTTCGATTCCCTTCCATTCGTTTAGCATTGCGATCGTCTGATGCAATTAACTGTCCGTCTTTTTAATTCAGAAATAAGAATGGTACAAAAGTCCTGAGCATTTTGCTGCACGGAGAAGTTTTCTAGGGACTGTCCGATAACTTTTTACAAGAAAGGGCGACATTTTTTTTCACTTTTTCTATTTTAAAATTGATTTTAAAATTTTTCCGATACTCAGTCATGCTCTGATAATCATATTTTATTTGCTTTAATAATCAATTACGCTCGTTTTTGCTCACTTTTTTTGCATTTAACATAAGTTTTTATTGTTTCTTAAACTTTAAACTTATAATGTTTAAGTATATTTCAATATATATTCTATTTTTAGCTGAAATAGCTGCAAAGCTTTGTTGGCTTCCTTGGCGAGATACTTTAGCGCCAAGGAACAGTTGAGTAAACTTTCGGTTTTGTTTTAGTTCTCTTTAAATGTCGATATCATTTCTGTATATTCTGAAGATTTTGTATATCTTTACCTCTTGATTACTAAAACCCAATATTTATCTTGTTCTAAAATGTTTCCTTTAAATATATATATTTAAATAAAAAATATGGTACATAAGAAGTTGTGTTTTTTAAATTACATAGGAATGCTTAAAAACCAAATTATTTGTATATTCTTATATGTTTGATGAATAATTAAATTCTATGAAATATTTTTAGTATTTAAATATAAAATAGTGTATAGTAGTTTTAGTGTTAATTTTTAATAAAATTATATAATTCTGTTACTATACATAAAATGAATACAAATTATGTACTATTTAGAAAATAAATTAAGGTATATTTAATATAATCATTAAGTACTTGTTTATCTTCTTTTTATTTAAAAATAGTTGCTTTATTGGAAATACTTTATTTTACTAGTATATTAAAGCGTAGAATTAGTTTGATTTAGTGCAACAAATTTAGAAAACATAACATAGAAGTGGATAAGTTGTATAGGAGTAAATTAGTGCAGTAAATTAGCGCATGTTATGCATTGGTATGGAATAAACTGCTCAGACGGCCAAGGCTAACAGCTGGCTGTGGTGCAAAGATTTAGCATCGTGAACCTTTCTTGTAAAATTTCAACTGTTTTTACCTTTATCTAGATTGTATATATTTAATTTGCAGCTGGCTAAAAGATATAGTTTTAAATGCACTTACTATTTTTAAGAAAATTACATTTTTTATGGATGGGCATTGTAATTTTCTTAATGTCCATAAAATGATTATGGTTCTTTTATTTGTAAAGTAAAATATTTTTAACTGCTACTTTTTAAGATACTGGTTTTCTGTATAAAAATTATTAAATATACATTGACCTATAATAGTTGCATAAATTTACCTCATAAAAAGTTGCATAAATTGCAATTTCTATCACAAATAAAAGTAAGATATTTTAATTATAAGTTCGTCATTAGTTTCAATCTACATTTAGTACAAAGTAAAAATTCTAATTGCTTTCTCTTTTATTTAAGTATTTTTTGTTTAAATTTCGAAAGCTTTTCTACTAGTCTCTTTGTGTGTACAATTTAAACTTCCTAGTAATTTATGGAATTAGATTGTACATGAAATACAAAGTAAAATTTCTAATTAAACTCTTTTATTATTTTCTTTGATTAGTTTAATGCTTTTAATCTTATATTTTTCTCTATTCGGAGCTGAAAACTTTTATATTAGAATAAATATTTTATTTCATATTTAGACAAATTGTTGAGTATTAAGTTAAAATGCAACAGCAGTTTATTTTTGAAA
Organism: Parasteatoda tepidariorum; assembly: GCF_043381705.1. Lineage (NCBI taxonomy): Eukaryota > Metazoa > Arthropoda > Arachnida > Araneae > Theridiidae > Parasteatoda > Parasteatoda tepidariorum. The sequence goes on along the minus strand of NC_092214.1, from coordinate 48,476,178 downwards.
ATATCTATTTTAAGTGTCAGGAAAAAAAGAAGTCAAAATTCTAAATTAATAATGTAAATAATCTTTATTGTATAAATAATTTAATGTATTCAATATATAAATAAAATTCTAAACGTAATTAAATTTAATCAAAAATATGTTTTCTAACTAATCTGTTCTACTAAAAACGGGTTTTATTTTCCCCGAAGCTATTTTTCCCGAAATTTGATATTACCTCTCGAGCAGTCTCTTGGTGAGCATAAATAAAAATGATAAAAGTGTTGCAACATTAACGTTATTTCTAAGCATCGAACTTTTTTCAGACAATCTGTTTAATTTTACAATTTGTTTTATCTAACAGTGATAAAACTTTTAAAACGTAAAGATTAAATTAATTTTTTAAACGAACTTGTGTTTCATTAAAAAAGAAGGGCAACATTTTCAAATTCACATTTTAAGCCCTGGTAGATTTAAAAAAAATCCTGATTTTTGTATCGAAGTTATTATTTTTTTTAAAAAAAATAACAATAGTTATTACAATATATATTAGTAATTTTTTTTTTAAAATAGGTCTTTGCAATAAAAACATTTAAAAAAAAATTTCTGAATATAGTAATAAATATAAGTGATGCAGAATATCGTTTTTTATTTTTATATAATGAATAAATTTTAAGGAATAGTGTTAAGGGTACAGACGAGAACTACTGAATTTTTTTAAATAAAGGCAGTACTTTAATTAAAAATTATTTGTTAAGAGAAAAAAAACTCCTCATGTTTTAAAAACCCATTTAATAATATTAAAGAAATATGATTAACGAAAATATTTTTTTTCTCTCTTTCAAATGCTCCGATTATTTGCGCATCGGTAATATCGAAATAAAGCTGTTTAAAAACTTAGTGCGCCAACATTTGTGATACTGCGCCAAGTATTGCACTCTTTCCATCACGTGATTGTAACTCTTTGCTTGCTATCTGTGGCGTGTCTTTTCGGAAGGAATAAAGCGGACTTGGTTCCTCTACCTACTATATCAACTCTATGGACTGTACCCCCTGATCAGTTTACCAGTGAGGATATGATTTTTCAGTACTGTGGTCGCTGCTAGCCGGATGCGGAATTCGCCTCGATCAGTCATTGCTGGGATTCGAACCCGGAGCACTTTCTTGGGAGGTCACTCTTTTCCCTATGAGGAAAGTCAAACCGAAACCATTAAAATCTATTTGGTCGACGGAGAAAACAGTAAGTGAGAGATGATTATAAGAAACATCGTCAAGCTTCATCAGACAATCTAACTGGTTTGGGATGCATTTCATTTTGCATTCTTCATCTTCGCAAAACTGATTCGGTGGACTTCGATGATGTTTTTGTTATTCACTCGCTTAAATCAAAACTTGCTACTAATAATGTACAGTGAGCAAAAAGAAGGAAAGAAAAAAAGATATCACCCTGAATAACTTTCGTTCTAATGATTTGATTTTCACGAACTAAGTGCCAATTTCAATGGTTAATGTGAGTAACCTTAAATATGTTAATTATGTAGTGCAAACTATTAAATAAGTTACGAAATTGGACCCAAAAACGTACTTTCTATGAATAAACATGTATATATATATTTACATATTTAGATTCTTAGCCTTCAAAATACAAGGAGTAGCCGCAATCTGGGAAGTATGGTCCTTATAGTTGGTCAGAAGAATGATCTGAAGTTCGGATTCCTTAATGCTAATTTCACATTTTGCGTTTAAAGTCATATTTTTAAAACAAATTAAGCAATTCAAGAAAACAATTGCACCTACTCATGAAACGCGTTTACCCAAAGATAATTTCATGAATGACATTTCTCATAATAATTTTTAATAACTATTTATTATTTCTTATTGTCTAATTTAATTGTGGATCAAATGATTTTGAATTATGAGGTATATTTTTTTTCATACCATATTAATCTACGTAATTTTCTATGGCAAAATCTAAAGTTTCAACAGTATTTATTCAGTAGAAGCCGAGAAAAATTAAAATGAATTATTTAAAAATAAATAATTTGGCAACAATAAAAAAATATTTAAATGGGGTGATTAATATATATTTTTTTTAATGGCGGGCACTTGGAACTATTGTCCATTGGCCACAGAAAGTGCCAGAACTGCTAACTCTCTTTTCGTTACCCAGTGGGCACCTGTGGCGAAGCCACGGCGGTGGAGCAGCGTCGCCCACGTCGCACTACCACAACCCGTTTATTGGGCGGGTCACATTCACACACAAAGGAGAAGGGACATGGAACACAGATAGAGAGAAAGAAACTTCCATGCTTTGCCCGGAATTCGAACCCAGAACCTTTCTGATGCAAGGACAGTTCCCTGCCCCCTACACAGGCCGGTCGGCGATCAATATTTAAATGCAGATGAATTATGAGAAACTTGACTTATCATGTAACGTGAGTTATTTAAGCAAAAAAATAAATAAATAAAATGAAGTGTAAAATCTAAATTCGATTTAAATATGTTCTTAAGTATACACTAAAACATATCTAGAATAGATTTTGGATCGATGAATAAAAAATAAATTTTCTAAAAAATTCGAGCAGAGTGGAGACATTAACTTGTTTGAAATAATTGACTTGTAACTACTTAACTTTGATTCCAGGGTAGAGGGATCATTCCGTCGTCTCATTCGACTTTTGAAATTTCAATTGTAGACGGAATTGTTAAACATCCTACAAAACGTTTTTCAGAGTAGCAGTCAAAAAATAAATAAATAAAAAATAAATAAATGAATAAATAAAAATGCACTGCTTTGAACTTTTTTTTTAGAAAGTTTGATGAATTCTATTTTTTTCAATCCAAAAGCCATAACCATTATCTTACGTAAAACTAATTTTAATATCGCTTTAAATGGTTTAATTTAATATAGTGTGTCATTAAATGATTTGCCTTTCAACCCTGTTTATAATTAAAATAATGCAGATTTGGTTTCAGTATAAAATCTTCATATTAAAAGAAGTTAAAAACAGCTTAAATACAAATAATACCTTGTAAAAAGTTCATTTGTTGAAATACCAAAATCTTAGAAAATTACAAATAATCCATAAATCAACTCAAATTTTATTTTTAAAGGAGATGAAAACGAAAGCAATTTTTGCTTTTCGAGAGGTAATCAACTAAATACAAATCTGTTGCCTAGAAACTTCAAGATATTTTTATATTAACTATTTAACAAACAAAGAAAAGCTTTTCCGATCTGAGTTAACATAAAAACGAAGAATAGAGCTTCAGTTTTTATTTAATTCTTTTCTATTCTCTCAACGGAGTATCTCTCGCTTGTCTATTACGCGGCTAGAGTATGATTATATTAAATTTCTAATCCTGCTATGGCGATGATTCTTGGCCTCTTTTTGAGACAATGCTAAGTGTATAAAACTTCCTAGCACCTGAAATTTTGATCCAATATTTTCAAAATTTTGAGGGTCAGGAATCCAAATATGTAAAAAATAAAAAGCAAATATGTTTATTCAGAGAAAGTGCGTTCTTGTGTCTAATTTCGCAACTTAATTAATAGTTAGCACCAATTAATTAGCATAATTGAAGTCACCCCCAAAGCCATTAAGATTGACACTTAGTACGTGAAAATATGATCATTAGAACGAAAGTTAGTCAGGGTGATAAATTTTTTTTTGCTCACTGTGCATACTTATTTTGACTTCAGTATTTATAAAGATTTTGATAATACACTCTGTAACAAAAAAGTCGACGCACCAAGAACGCACTAAGACGCGAAAAATCGACGCTCGACCAGGCTGGAATGATGCCGATTGGGGACGTTTAGTCTTTAGCGAAGAATCCCGCATCCAACTGTGTCCTGACGATCATCGAAGACGTGTTTGGAGACGCACAGGGCAGAGGGGGGAATCCTGCCTTCATTATTGCACGCCACACCGGACCTCAATAAGGCATGATGGTCTGGGGTGCTATTTCCTTTGACAGCCGGACCCCTTTGGTCGTCATTAGAGGTACACTTACTGCACAGCGGTACATCGACGACATCCTAGGATCTGTTTTGCTACCGTTCCTTTTGCAGTGCCCTGGGCTGCTTTTTCAGCAGGACAATGCCAGACAACATAAGGCACGTGTTGCTATGAACTGTCTGCAAGCTTGTCAAACTCTTCCTTGGCCTGCCAGATCACCAGATCTCTCTCCCATCGAGTATGTCTGGGATATGATGGGAAGGCGATTGCATCTGGCACGGAATGTTGTTGACCTCGTTCGACAATTGGATCAAATTTGGCAGGAAATACCGCAAGAGACCATTCGGGAGCTTTATCGGTCTATGTCACGCCGTGTGGCAGCTTGTATCCAGGCTAGAGGCGGGTCAACACCTTATTGAACTTGTTACTGTAACTCTACAATAAATTATTCAATTGTTCTGAAATTTTAATCATTTACTATTCTGTACATTGTCTTCCTATCCACCAATTTTCGTTTCAATCGGACAACTCCTTCTTGGTGCGTCGATTTTTTTGTTATAGAGTGTATATATCAAAAATATATATTAAAAGTATAGATTATAGGCTGTCATTATGGAAGATTTTGCATTTAAAAAAAAGTTACATACTTATAAATTTTTTATTATGTGCAATTGTAATACTATCTTACCAAGATATAATCCATTATTAACATTAAGTTGATTTAGAAGGCCTGGAGATACCCCAGTCACAGTGAAGCCTTTATCAACTGTTAGTGATCCTTCTTGCTCAACTCTAATAAAAACATGAAAATGTAAGTCAATGTAAAAATCAGTTTTATTAAATATTTTAAAGAAAATTAAATAAAATATTACCGTATGATTCTAACTGTGTGCCATTTTCCGTCATCTAATTTTGTACTGTTGTAAACGATTATTACTTCACCACTTCCAAGGTTGTATTGAAAATGTAAATATCCATCACGCAGACCTAAGGCTAAGTAGTCGGCTGAAGCAGACATATCTTTTTTTCCTGTCCATAAAATTAATCCACTGGGTCCGAATGAACGAAATTTTAATTTTATATCAATTTTGTTTCCTCTTATTCTGGAAATGAAATAAAGCATCGGTTAATGTGATTCAATTAAAAGATTCAAATCGATAATATATATTTTTGTTTATTGTAATGTAGTTGAACAGCAGTAATATAAATCTATGTCGTCAACATTAAGGTAGAAAAAGCAAAAATCTAGAAGCAAAAGTGTTTATATTGATTTGCAACATCATGGAAAAATTCAGAAATTTATCCGCAAATCATGTGTTAGCTTATTTGTATTCAAATTTTGCACTTTGTATGGTTGTAAGATTAAAAAAATACACGAGTGTATTATTTATTCCATTATGCATGATGAAATAGCTGAACTATTGAAAGAAAGTACTTATAATATTTAATTTAAACGTGTTTAGTTGGAAATATATTGACCGAAGAAAGAAAAATTCTTTTTAAGCAAAATTGAAATGAAAAGTATTTTTAATTTCAATTATTTTTATTCTATTGAAGTAAATCAACATTAAATTCATTAAAAAAACTAAACTCAGAGTAAAGCTAAATAAAGTTTGCAAGTAAATATAAAGCTAAAAACTTTTTAAAACTTAAATTCAAAATTCTCTGAAATAAAATCATTTTGAATTTCGAGAGATAGTTTAACTGAAATAGAACGTAGTTACCCTACGTTTGCTTACAAAACTACGTTATCTAATGAAGTTTCGTTAGGTAAGCTAACAAACTTTGCCACGGAGTCGGTAGTTTTATTGCTCCATACACTTACAAAAGACCACGCATATTTTATATGAGAATTGGGACCCATTCGATTTGCCAGAAAATTTGATTTGTTTAGCCTCCTTATTAATAGTTCTCTTGTGTCCAATGTTAAAAAATTGGTAGATTTTGAGATACGGAGTTTTGAAAATATCCCTAAACGCATCGAACGATTGATTAATTTCAAATGACTCTTAAAAATTACTTAACATGGAAATTTAACACTCCGTATAGTAACATCTGCTCATTGTTTGGCATTGGGACCCGTAAGGACTTTTGATCAGAAGGATTTCAATTTCAAGTTATCAAAATTTCAATCGAATCGAATGGGACCCCGATTCCTATTTATAATGTGAGGGGTCCTCTTCATAAAATACTCCACTATAGTGCGACGCGAACTCTATGAAATGAAAAACCAGGAAAAAATTCAGATCGCTCTTTTTAATTGAACTGAATTTTGAATAGAGTTTTTTTTAAATTTTTTTTAAATTTCTAATGCCTACCACATTTGGTAAGTATAAGCCATCGTTGTACTTAACGGGTAGAATTGTTGATCTCTTTTTTATGGGCACCACATAAGATGGCAACGTTTTCCGACGATATAGAAGAAAGATAGATAGAGCAAAGCAGGATAAATTACATCCATGCTCAAAGCGGAATTCGAACCCGGGACCTTTTGACATAACGTCAGCTCCCTGACCACCATATAGCCCTGTTGGCAGAATTTTTAATAGAAAATTGAATAAATATTTTTTACTATAAGGTCGAAATAGCTCTGTGCGTGCTTACTCGTCACGGTGTTCGCAAATAAAATTTTAAAATATTAATAGACTTAAATATTTTTACGGAAAATTCCTAAAATATGATACTATTTGCGTCTTTGTAGAAGAACTAATAAATATTAAAAAAAAAAGTCATAAATTACCATTAAAGTACAAATAATTGTACAACGGAGTTTTTAATTTTAAAATGTACCGATATATCTGAAATGCCACTATAAAATACACTTTGGACACCACTCAAATTAATTTTGGCATTCTGAAAATGTTATATCGATCAGATTAAATGGAAATCTGATGGTTCAATATCGAACGAGTGTAGTGGGTGACGCAATACCTCCCATCCTAATTGATTAATTTTTTCCAAGGTTAGTTTTCCTGATCGATACGAGTCGGAAAGATCAAAGTTACCGGGTTCGAACACAGAAAACTGTCTTTGGCATTTACGAAAGCCTAATACACTTGGATAAACGTTTGTGGTAGCAACTATAGCGTTAATATTTTCGAGAAACTCAAAAAGCATACCTAGGAGCGAATCTTTTCTGGTATTTGGAGTTAGTCATTTCATCTCAAATTACAATTTTTCTTTTTAAAGTTTAAAGAATGAACAAATCACTCAAACTTAAAATGTCTTAGGCACGACTGTGAAGTACACAATGAGCGGATAAAAGTCCAACGAATGTCGAAACACGCAGAACCAACAATACTTTTTGGTTCTACTAATAATTATAATAAAAAGGAGTGAAAACTGCTGCAGAATTTTGATGATGAATTATTTTAAATGTTTCTAAGCACTGTAGAATAATGTAGGGTTTGCTAGAAAAGGAATTTTTATTTGTGAGAGAATTCAAGTGTTCCCCTTAAAGCGGCGTCTTCTTCTTAACTGAACTCAACCATCAGAGAAGAAGTAGAGGGAAAATACGCTAATCATGCTCTTTATTAATTTATTTTTCAAAAAAACACTGAATGATAGTTGATATTTACGCAGTTTGTCAGTATTTATCGAAGTATGTCCCAATTAAAATACGCGAAATAAAGCGAGAAGTTCTTTGAATTTCTGGGAATTTTTCATCCAAAATTATATCATCACAATTCTGTATTTTTTTAAAAAAAGTAATTAAGTGCTTTACATTGGTTATTTTGAGATTTTTAATAATTATTTTATGTTTGTACATAGTTTTTGTTAAAAGAACTTTTTAGCTTCATCTAATTCAGTTTTCGTCTGTTAATTACAAAAATAAAAGTACATTTCAAAAAGTGTAATATTATTAAATTACCAAAATTAGTAATTGCATAAATCGTAAAGACCCGGTTCCCAATAGAACACTGAAGTCAAGCATCATTGGCTGTGGTCAGTGAGGGGATGGATGACCACTTTGATCAGTCTGCATAGAGACCAAGGGTGTACGATATTGGTCTTCGTTAAACTGTTCTACGTACTTCGCGCACATATCGTCGGGCTAACAAAGTGGGGGAGCCAGTCTCTTTGCAGAGGATCAAAATTGTGATAGCATGTCTTCTGAAAATCCTCAGGGATGCTACTCAGACCTTCGTCGATTGCCCATTGTGCAGCTCTAATGCGACGTAAAAAGTACTACTACTATTAATTATATAATTTTGTTGCTTCTAATTTTTAGTGAAAAAATTCGTAGAAGTTCCAGAAACTATCAAATGTTTTTCTTTTTGAATCAATATAACAAAACCTCTATTTTCCCCTTCTTTTAAATGGTCAGACTCTTTTCGTTAAAGTTCTGTTGGAGACAATTTTTTTTCTCAAAAATGAATTAATTTTAAATCAAAGGAAAAAGAGTTTTGAAAATCATTTTCTTTTTTTCCGTAATTTTTGTTGAAAAAACCTCATCCAATTCAGTTTTCGTCAGTTGATTATAAAAATTAAAGTAACTTTTTAAAAATGTATAACGAGACAAATGAACATTATTAAATTTCTTATCTGTAATTAGTAATTACATAATATTATTGCTTGAAGTTTTAATGAAAACATTTGTTGAAGTTATTAAAGTTATCAAGTGTTTTTCCCCCCTGAATCTTGTAAAACGAAACCTTTATATTTAAAGCATCTTTATATTTCAGACAAACAAATTTTATTTTTTATTTTTTTACAAAAATAAATTAAGGGATAAAGCGAATCAATAAATAAAAGTAAAAATTTTACCTTTTTACTATATTTTCATCCATATAATGGAGATAACTTGCTCCTGTAAACATGGGTTCTGCAATCATTTCTGTAACTTCTAAAAAAAAAAATTGAGAAAATTAAGCCAATAAAAATTATTTTTAATAAGATTTCAAGAAATTAAATATTATGTAAAAAAAATGCAGTTGTAATTAAATATCACTAAATTAAATTTCTTTGTAAAGTTTAGTGATTAAAAAAAACTAACTACAATAGAAATTTGATTTAAAAAAGAAACAAATAGTGATGCAGTATTTTTATTATATGCTTGGGCTATAATAGTATATGCTAAATGTATAATAGTATATATTAAATATAATAGTACTCATGTTTAATTCAATTATCAAGTCTCATAATAAAAATAAGCTATAAATTGAAAATTTTATTAAATAAAATGCGCATACTTTCATAGTATGACACTGAGGAACAAATTGTTTGTTGCATTTATACAAATATTTGATTTTGCCTAATTTGGGTGTGGTAATCAAAAATTAATTTTGTTCCTAAAGCTACAGATTTTTAGTTTTCAGTATATTTTTTTGTTGAAATGCTCAAGTTTAAGGACGTTATGTATAACAGGTGGTTGCGCAAATGCTGCGACTAACTTCTAGGGGGGTTAGGGCACATCATGAGGCATAGCAACACATGCCCGAAAATGTTATCGAAAGTAACAACATCGGTTGGGGGCGCTTCTCTATTATGACTTGTTCAGAAGCGCAGGAAGAAACAGTTCAAAATAGTCCTAGCGTCGCATGACGACATTTCCGGGAGAGGATGCCTTTCTAATTCTGATAATGTGAAGAAAAAAACTGTAGCTTGGAAAGTGAAAAGAAATAAACTGTAGCTTGGAAAAAAAAGGGAAAAAAATCTGAAGCTTGGAAAAAAAAACCGATATCTGATTTGGAATCAGCGATATGAAAGTATCTAAGATTCATTAAATAATCTAATGCAATAAAATGTTCACCGGTATAATCTATTAAATCAAATGTAAAACAATATTTTAAAAATAGTAATTTTGTTCAAAATGTATCAGTTTCACAGTTATAATCTATTCACACAACATTGAAATTTTATTCATTGCTAAATAGTCAAAGAGACGTATCTGAAAAAAATTGGAAAATCGGAAAGTGGCCAAAATTGGTTGTTTTTTTTACGAAGGCTTCAATGAGATTTATAAAGTGAGAAATCGAGTAATAAAGATTTCAGCTCATCTCACAAAATCACGATAGGGTGAAAATGAAGCGAAATTTGACTATTAAGAAGATTATCATGTAGCCAATGACAACTTATAATAATCAACTTTTACACAAAAGGGTATTTCTAGGTTTGAAATGTATCATTTATGATTTTAAAATAAAAGTTTTGCTATCGTTTAGCGTGGCATAAAGAGAAGAAGGTAAAATATGTTCCCTAGAAATGTTGATTTAGTTAAAGAGAACAGAAATCTTGATGCTTCCAGGATGTTTATGATAAATGCATTTCTGGTTGTTTTTCCTTTATAGAGCATTATTCATGTTTTTTTAAAAATAATTGTTTCACTTTATAAGAATTTTTAAAATAATTTTTAATGAATATTTAATGATATTTCTCATTTTAATAGTAATTTGCTTGTGAAACCAATTTTTTTTCTTTATGAAATATGGAAAATTTTGCACTGAATCTCGTTATTTGAAATGTGCTCTAATAATAACAATTGATGTTGAACAGAATTAAGATATAAAAATTGCTTTTGGAGAAAGAAGATACTTCAATTTTGAGAATATCAAGAAATTTTTTTTTTTTTGGATTATACTATTAGATTCAAATGCTCTTGAAGATCGTAACTAAAAATTAATAAAGACTTATATATCTTTACCAGGCACTCACTTACATTTTTTATTCATAAATTTTATACTTATTTTAATTAAACACAAGATAAGACTTATGATTTTTTTTGAAAAAAAAAGTAACAATACAAAATATGTTTTTGAAAATTTTTTAGTGCATTACATTTCTTTTTAAGATTAGTTTGGATGGTTTTCAGACGTTTTTTTTTTGCATTTTAAAGGTATTTTTTAAGTATTTAACGTTCTGGCCCTGTATGATAAACAATTTAAGAATCACTGAAATAAAATTGTTTTTTGATGTTTGATGCATGCCAATGAAAAAATTAAATTTTTATTTTCAAAGCTTAGTCACATTTTATTGAATTTCTCTAGTTCCATATATAGCTATAGTTTACTCACAGAATCATACATAGCCTAAGGAAAAAAAAACACTCTTAATTTATTTTCTTTTGTAATTGTGGTAATCATAGCGATCTCTACTTTCTCTTTTGACTACTCTTAAATAAATCTGTCAATAACTGACGTGAAATAATCCAAAAAAATCTCTAAAACTAATACTGAAAATATTTCTAGAGTGTTACATTTAGAGTATGGAACAGAGCAACGATGTAGAGTCCCCTCGGGGCATTTGAGACTATTTGAAACACATCTAATTTCTGTAATGCTTATAAGACCCTGACCTTTGAAAAATGTAAATGAAATAACTTAATTGCGGTTACAGGAAAGCAGACATTTCTATGTTTCAGAGAGCAAAGGAAAATATTTCTAAGACTCCTTGAAATGTTTTCGCATAGTACAAATGATATAAAATTGATAAATACGAGTGGAAGGAAATAATTAAAATTATAAATTTTTCATATAGTGTTTCTAATAATAAAAATTAAAATTATGCAATACCGTTTTCACAGTTTGTTCCAGCATAACCCAAATGGCAGTGACATGTATAATAAGCCATTCTAGGTTCACAGTAGCCTCCATTTTTACATGGTTCTTCAACGCAAGAATGGAGACAGTTTGCCACGTTGATTCCTGATAAAGCATCATCGATAAGTTTCAACGTTTTTCCATTAATGATAACCTAAAACAGTTTAAAAAAACCCGTTCAAACATATATAAAATACATAAGTAATAAGATTTTAGAAAACATTATAATTAACATTTTGAGATAGGATTATTTGTGGAAGTTGAAGAACACTTGCAGTATCAAAGATCTAATGAAAATGATAGATCTATTACTATTAGTGTCTAGTGTAGAACAATACAAAATACTTTCTTCTTTAACATTTTTAGAAGTTTAGAAAATGTACATAACAAAATTATATTTAACTCAGTTAAATGATTTTCGAAGGAACTACACAACAGCAATGAATTACAGATAACTCAAAGAATTACAGAGTTTAATATAGAGTTGTGAAATATACAGCTTATGTGGAAGCTTCAAATTTTAAACGTGCATGCAAAGAAATCACTTTGCTTTATAATGTTCCATCATATTTTAAGAAACTATTAAAACTGGATTCCTTTATGAAATTCTGTTCCAGCGAAATTATAGCTTTTATGAGAATCCTCAATAACCTAGTGTATGAGGGTTTTGTAATTCCATATTTGAATTTTTTAAAAGCTTCAAAAGTTAATTTTTTAACGTAATTTTTACAATTTAAATTTTTGGAATACACACCAAAAATTCGTATTTAAAAAAAAATCATTTTAAACTTCATTGTTCACCTCTAATCATTGTACACTAATAATTTTAGGGAAATACAAGGAAGGAAATTTTGATTTTCTGAAAAGTTTTTACTGGCTGATCATATTAAGATAAAATTAGCCAGTAAATCAAAACAGTTAAAATGCAATTTAATTAGACGTTGGAGTTAGGTAATGTTAGGCTTTTCGTTATGCAATGGACATCGGAGTTAAATTTGTTGTAGAGTAGTGTTCTGTCAAGCGTACCTAATTAGTTTATCTAGTGAGGCCATCTATCGCGTGAGATGGGAAATACTAGACTTTTTGTGGCAACTCTGTGGTGTTGCCATCTATGCACGAATAAGAGTTTCATATTCCCATAAAACAGGGTCCCCAAATGAGGTTTGCAAGACACTGGTAATTTTTCACGTGCAGAAGAAATGGAGAATTCTGGTGTCAACACTGGGATTCGAACCTCTCTAAAGCGGTCATGATAATGACTGAGTAGCATCTCGGCTAAAGTAAATACCCAGCTGCAAGGAACTAAGTGTGATTCCAACATGTGGTGTTCACTACACACTTATTAATATACGATTATTAGGAATCCATTGTTTTGTTAAGCCTCTAATGATGGAAAATGAAAATATGAATTCGTAATCCTAATCACATGGTTTAGCTTCCAACTTTCGGAAAATATACGCTGAATTCAAATTGGCTGAGGGCCTAGTTCAGGGGTCCGTCCAGACATTTTGTGAAAGGTCCTGCTTTTGTAAAATTGTGAAAAAATTACTCGTAATTTGTGAATATAAAGTAAAAGCTAAGTCACATTCTTTCAACCAGGGTCCTGTTTCGTGAATTTGTGCTAATAGGGTCCTGTTATTGCAAAAAACCTTTTCAAGGAGTTTTCAAATTGTAAATAGATACAAGATTATGCTCAAGACTGTAAAATTATAATTAAAAAAGAAAATTAAAATTTCAAAAATAAACAGCAATTGCCGCTTCCAAATTAGAGATGCAACATACAAATATTTGCTATTTGGCCTATACTGCTGAACGCAGAATATTCATTTCGGGCAAATAATGGAAGAAGCGTTTGCCGAAAACGCAAAACTTAATTCGTTTACACCCATCTTTCTTTTTTTTTCCCTGGGGAGGTTTTATTCGATTAACAAAACAATAATGAAGATAAACAAATTTGTGAAGGGTCCGATTAAAAGAAAAATCATTTTGTGAAGGGTCCGTTTTTAAGTTAAAATATTTCGTGAAGGGTCCGTTTTGATGAAAAGATATTTTGTGAAGGGTCCGTTAACGGATCCAAATTTCTTCTAAGCAGACCCCTGTAGTTGGAGCTGTTAAAAGTCTGGTTGTCTAACTGCATTATATGAAAACAGACAATAAAAGATATTTTTCACAGTTAACAGTTTGTTCGCTTCTAAAATTGTACCCACAACATCCATGTTCCCACAACAAATCAATACCTCTGGGGGTACTGATCCAGGAGTTTCCTTGTCTTCTGGATTGGTTCAAAATTACAAAGCTACGGAGTTGAACGTAAGTAGTCGTAAACCCATGAAATTGGGTCGGCTGTTCAACGACGGTTATAAAATAAAATAAAATTGTAATTCGCTTCTAAAATAATAATAGTTCAGCTAGCAGTAATACCTTCTTTCTTACTGTTCTTCGGCCTTCTGGTTGTATGTGTTAAAAAATAATTAAATAAGTTGATATTTAATAATTTTTTCCGAGAAATTTCTAACAATAAAACAATGATGCAATTTAATATTATAATACTTCGAACTAAAGTATTTAAATAAAAGCTAAAAACACTTACCCTTTGTATGCAGCCAGTAAAGGACTCAGTTATAAAAGCTTTTCTAGCAACATCTCTTGCATCATGTACTCCACCAATGTACATATTAAGTGGTAAGGATAGTTGTGTAAATGCACCAGGTGAAGTACCTTCTACTTTGGGTTGTTCGTCTACTTCTAAAATACCATCTCTGCCTGTCCGGGATATGAAAGCTGTATGCCATTCTCCAACAGATAATGGTTCTTCACTTCTATAATATATGCATTAAAATTTTCATCAATGTATTTTCTCCATGGTATTTATAAGAAAATGGTTCTCTAAATTACAAATGAATTTGCTTATTTATCTGGAATTAAGAAATTATGTATTGTCAATAATCTAATAATTATGTATTTATGACATAACATAAAAACCGTAACGTACTCTTAATATTATTTTATTCCAGTAAATACCCTACTGTGTGTTCTGCAACGACCACTCTTAATACATATTTTTTGAATCCTTGTCGGAAAAAAACACACATTCGAGACGAAAACAAATATTTAAGCTTGGAAAAAACGAATACGCAACTTAGAAATTCTCTACTGAAGAAGGTGGAACTGAAAGCATTAATACCTGTTCAAAACGCTTTCAAGTTTGATTAAGCAATTCGATTTTTTTAATCTCACTTTCCTCACTTTTGATACGACAGATTTCAATAGCGTTTTGCTTTTCTTCGTTTAATTTAATATTTGCGATCAGCAACTGGCATACTTTTTACATTTTCAAAAAGGATTCTAATAATAGATATTAAAAGCTATTACGAAACACCCTGTATGTTAGCAAGGCGTAATAAAACTTGTTAAAATATAGTTTATTGATTTTCATCAAAATAATTATTAAGGTCATTTTCAAAATAAAAAATAAACTACATTTATTATTTTGAGAATCGAGGAATTCATAAAGATTAAAAAGTTTAATTCATTAGTTTTTTAGTTATTTATTGATGAAATGCCTCAAAATTTCACTATCTCAAGTATCAGCACAATAAAAAATAATAATGTAGGAAGGAAAGCAGTGATTTTCAGCTGTTCATAGTGCATAAATTGGATAAAAAAATAATTAGTTATAAGATAAAATTTAAAATATTTGTGTTAATCAGTAGCGATGACATATTATAAAGTAAAATAATTCCATCCCATAGAACCCATAGACTAAACATTCCATAATAAATATAACCCTAAATATGTCATAACAAACGTAAATATTCCATATCCCATAGACCTAACTGAAATATAGACTAAATAATTTTCTAATTTATATGTTTCTAGGAAATGCTAACTTATATATAACTAGACGATTTTTAAAAAAAATATAAGGTAAAGCTAGGAGAGTTTGCATATGATTCAACAAAATAGTAAAAACATAAGAAAGTAATAATTTTCTGCTAAACTAATCATTAGTAATGTTGACTACTATTGTTTTTTATGTACTTTGTTTTTTTTTTGGGGGGGGAATGAAAGACAATTTTCGTATAATGAATAAATATTTTATTAAATTATTTATTGACCATTCTGGTCCATCACCTTTTGCCATCTTTCTGGTAGTAGCATGATTCCACGCTCATAAAATGTTTGGCTTTGCTGGCAAAAAACTGATCTAGGTGATTTTTGACCTCTTCATTTGAAGTAAAGGTTTCGCAGTTCAAAAAATTTTGTAGTGACCGGAACAAATAATAATCCGAAGGCGCCAGATCTGGAGAATATGGTGGGTGTGGCAGTGCATCCCATTCAAGTTGTAAAAGCTTTTACCGAGTGACCAAACTTGTATGAGGTCTCGCATTATCTTGATGGAACACTATACCTTTTCTGTTGATTAATTCTGGCCTTTTCTGTTCAAGAGCATCATTCAGTTTGCCCAGCTGACGACAGTAGACATCCGAATTAAGTGTTGTGTTATCCGGTAAAAGCTAAAAAAAAACTATTCCTTTTAAATCCCACCAAACAGACATAATCACCTTTTTTGATGGATATTGGCTTTCGAAATGTTTTGAGCCCGTTCATCTTTTTTGCTTCATGATCTCTTGAGTTTGACATTGTTATATACAACCCCTTTTTCGTCCCCAGTAATAATGAGCGTCAAAAATGGATCATTTTCATGACGTTTGAGAAGCGCAAGCGAATCACAGACGTCAACGGGACGACACAAATTTCTCTCCGTGAGAACATGGGGAGCCCATATATCGAACTTCGAGGTTAAATCCAGGCCTTTCAAGTAGTCATAAACAGTTGAATTCAATAAATTTAACCTCTCACCGATCTCACGTGTTGATATTTGCCTATTTGCATCAACTAATGCCTTTATCATGTCTTTATCAGCTTTGGCGGCCCTTCCGGAACGTGGTGCATATTCGACATCAAAATTGCCGGATCGATATTTCGCAAACCAAACCTATCCTTACCACTTAAACGATATTTCCCACTGTCAACACATCTTATTCATACACATCGGTAAATTTCTTTCTGGCATGAACAGCATTTTTATCTTTTCTATAGTAAAAAAGTGAAATATGGCGAAAATGCTGTTTATTGCTCTCCATCTTGGCGAACAAAAAACAAGGGGCGCGCTCAAATGATCAGAAAGTCGGGTCCACAATCGTGGTTGCCGGGAGAAAAGTGTTGCACCAAGCAGACTCCTCAATTCTGCTTTTAACATGTAAAGTCTATGGCGGGCTTGTCATACTTTGAATCGATTTTTCTTGTTCAAGAATCGGAGTGATCAATTAAAAAAAAATACTAATAATTTTTTCAATCTTTCCTATCCACGAAAATGTAGGTTAATTTTTTTAATCTTTATTACTTTTTGTAATATTGCCTTTGAAACACAAGTCACTTTCTACCTTTGAGTAAGGGAGGAAGGCAACTTCCACCCCCAAGTTCACTAATCTTCTCGGTGGGAGGTCTTGCTCCCTTTTGAAAATCTTTTTCTCTCTCTGTCCTTCTGAAGAACTGATATGGGGAACGCTTTAAAAACCGATAGCTTTCTTTTTAGTTATAAGCTTGTAATTTATTATGAAAATTATATTTGCTGATAATTCGTTCATTCTATATACATTTTATTTATTTAGTAGTAATAATTTTCTTGTTTTTATTCATTTTGAGAATGGAATTTATTTTTTAAATACATTATTCCCCTTTTTTTAAACTTTGTTTCTTGTTTTTTAAAGATGTTTCAGAATTAAAAAAATTAGCTGCTGAATAAAGTGAGATTAATTAAAATCGAATAAATGACGTAAAGATCTTCCAATATACTATAAAGCATCACAAAACTGCAGTTTTCCTTTTTTTT